>NC_056733.1:65047952-65242952 GCF_019279795.1 Protopterus annectens
ACTGTACAGATTTCCACAGAATGTCCAGGGTGTGAGACCATATTTATGGCCACTGCCTCATAACATTTTTGGGATTCTGCTAAATCACTGGGATGATATCAGGAGTGATGTCACTAAATAATGATATACCGTACCTATGAACCTCTTACTGCAAGCCATCTGGACAAAGCCTGATATACTTGGGGGACAGGGGGACAGAAATAGGGATATATCTTAAATAATGGTGGTACAAACTAAAAATGTTGCTGGTGTTACAGGGTTTGTTGTAACATAACTTTTCTGAAGGATATGAAGTCTGAAACACAAATGGATGTCATCATTTAGTGACTTCAATCCTCATATTATCCTACTGATTTGTCAAAAACAGAAATTGTCGGAGGAACAGACCAAACATAAGAGGCAAACCTCTGGACATTCTGTGGAAATCTGGACAGTTGAGAGGTATGTTATATACATATCCCTGTCAGACTTCAAATCATGCAGAAAATGCATGTCCAGACAAACCCTGTTAATCTAGCAATCCTCTAAGTGTATAGCAGCAATACTTACAATCTGTCCCTAATTTTGGAACTTTGCCTCCCATTTTGTTGGGCTTTCTCCACATTTCTCATTCTAAGAGGTATTTCCACCTAGCGTCTGTGAAGCTGTAGCTCCCACACCTCCATAATGTCCTCCTCACAGGCAAGGAATAGGGCCAAGGCCCACATGAAGAACTTAATTATAGCAATGTGTTGCTATGGCATTGGCTAATGGAAAGACAACACAGCTGTTCTGGATGCAATTAGCAAGTGGGAGACACCAACTGGTGTACAGGCCATCACCTGCTCATGAGCATTACCTACAAAAGGCAAGCTGATGCCTATGCAAAACAGGTCTGAACCTTTCTACACAAAGACAGACTGTGACTACACAAACCTAAACATTTGCATTATTCTGAGAAACCTCTTCAGCACTTTAACAGTTATGTCAATCAATTAAGCATGTAATGGAATGCAGAAGGGGGATGCAATAATGTGAAATAGGAAGTTAAACAATAGGTCTCAACAAGACTTGCTGGACTCACATGTTGCTGTCCAGAAACTATGTCCATTCCTGCTGGCTCTGTCTGCAGTGACATAGATCACAGCTCTGGCCCCTGAGTCACCCCAGTAAAGGTCAGCTCACATATGACTACCACTAGAGTGTCTGTTGTCCATTACTGACTGTGACACTGCCAGGCCAGCTACCTGGGATGTTATAAATATTCATATGTCACCTGTGAATGCTATTATGATACATATGCTTGTCTTACAAATGTAAGAGACCTATATAGCGTGTGTGCATAGTAAACAATTGGCACATAACTGTGTGTTGAACTATATGTTATATACTGAGCTCATACCTATCAACTGTCCAGAGTTCTGCAGACTGACCACATATTTGTAGTCAATGCCTCATACAGTTGTGTTTTGTCTGCAAGTCACTGGCAAATCAGCAAAGACTGAAGTCATAACATAATAGCATACATTTGAATGTCAGATGTCATATCCTTCACAGTATTCCTGTTGATGCAAAACCTACTTTGCTAGCAACTAAGTGTGTTACAGCTAGATTTATAAAGTGTCACTATTTTCTGGCCTTTGCCCCCAACCCACCCCATTGATGTGTGCCTTTATCCAGATGGCTTGCTCTAACAGGTTGAAAGGTATGACTGACCTGTAAGAGTGTAAACACAGTGTGCCATACTGAGAAAGAACAGAAATGTATATCAAGTATTACCTGTGCACATGTATGTATTAATAGTAGAAGTTGGAAACCTCAAACATACAGACATGAGTTGCAAAATGTCAAGTAAATAGGCTGCATTTGTTTTACAAATGTGTTATCTTAGTTCCAATGCACCAAACAGGCATAAATGTCTACACCTACAGGTTGTTGTATTGTCTTCAAACAAAGATAATTACTAGGTTGATTATAATTACTGTTGAAATTGGAAAAGGATTTAACTGTGTTATGACTTCCAGTGCTACACACACACATCAGACAGATATGTACACCTGATGCAGAGGTGTGTTATTTGTTGTTAGTTTGTGCTGTTAGCCAGTGAAATAAAGGCAGGTGAGAAACACTGTTGTAATATGACATAATTCAGCATTAATGTGAATTATTACTTTCAGACCTGTCACACACAAACAGCTTTGCATGTTGTATGGGAACTAGGCAAATGTAACATTGTCTACATATATATATATATATATATATATATATATATATATATATATATATATATATATATATATATATATATAGATAGATAGGTTCATAGGTTCATAGGTAGGTAATAGGCTATCAGTCCAAGGGCCTAAGTAACCTAGCCAACAAGGTTCCCTGGCTTGCAGAACCACAGAAATGATCCCAGGGTGTATTTCCTATTTCCCATCCACTCATCAAGATTTTTTTTGAAGAGTGCTAAAGCGGAACTTTGCTTGACATAGATGGGTAGTTTGTTCCAGAGTATGGGAAGTCTCTGGGACAGGAATCTATCACTCCAGCATGTCATGTTTATTGTGGTGACAAGGTTTAAGTCCCTAGAGTGTGTAGCTCAGAGGGATTGGGACTTCTTTAGGTGTAGCATGTCCAACAGCTCTGGGTTTGACATAGCTTTATATGTTAGGTAGAGATCACCTCAGAGTAGGCAATATGCTATGGAGTAAAGCTGGAGTTTTTTGAGACAATCAGTGTAGGGTATCTGTTTGAGGCCAGTAATCCTCTTTGTGAGGTACTTCTATGACCTTTCCAGTTGTTGCAGATGTCTTGTGGCGTACATTCCAAAAGGGGTGTTGTACTCTATAATGGGTCTAATGAGTGTCGAGTAGAGGGGAACAATGACCACTTTTTTCCTGGATGAGAAGCTTTTTGTGATGAGGTGTGCCATGTAGAAGGATTTCCTGACTACTGTGGTGATGTGATTATCAAAGGAGAGACTACTGTCCATCTGGGTCCCAAGGTCTCTTATCACACATTCGGCATTAAGTAGACTGCCGTCTATGAGGTAGTTCATGGGTACAGAGTTTTTACCAAAGTGGATGACAATGCACTTTTTGGCATTGAGCTTGAGGCCATGGCTCTGACACCAGGCATCTGTCTCAGTGAGGTCCTTCTGTAGGACGTCGCATCATTTGGGGACTTAACTATGGCTCCTAGTTTGCAGTCATATTCGTTAGCCAAAGACCTTCTTTGTTAGCCTGTACTTCAGAGATGGCAATATGGTATATCTGTCTGATGTTTGTGTAGTCTGCATTGCTCTATCAGTCATCTCTGTATTTAATGTTGATTTGAAGCTCTTTACTTAAGCTTTGGTCACATATATTTTGTATCTTATTGCAGTATTGTGTTTGTTTTGTTACAAGTTTTCTTTTCTGTTGGAGTTGTAAGGGTTCCCCTTGTTGTGTTCCAATATTTATTGGCATGTGACTTGTCTGCCGCTGCTACAAATCTCATGTTGAACATATCTCCCAGTTGTATCTCATCAGCTTATCCCACCCCAACCCCTTTGTTTCTCAACTAGACATTGTGTTTCATCCCTTCCCACGTAACCAAAAACAAAAAACATGTTACTGTATTTCTGTCTATTCCAACTGTATTATTTCAATTTGCTGTCACTGCCTGTTCTTACAATGACTCATTTAAACTTATTCTGCTGCATGTATTATTGCTTGTCAGTAGCCTGATGTAATTTTGTTATGCTAATGCTGTGCATTTAAGCACATGGGCTTCAGGCCAGTTGGTTTACATGAAGTAGGTTTGTGGCCTGCACTGTTGTGGAGGGGAGGCTACATTATGCCCTTCTGAGCTACAACTTCCTGGTTAAAGGCTTATTTGAACTGTATTTGTCTGTCACTGGTATGCCTTGTTTGCTTTAGCATACATTACATCTTGACCTGCTATATATAGCTTTGTTTCTATAACCTGAGCACTAACCCAGGCCATCTTTTTAGGAGAGGGTTCCCCTGCACCCTAGTAGAAGGAGTGTGCATTTAGAAGTCATGTGACTGAAGAGTGGTGGAAGAGAGCTCTTTTCAGAGCATTACTATTGGTTAACTGGCTAATCCATTTAAATTTGTTTACTCTTGTTTGCTATTGTCATATTTAAGTGTGTATCTGTTTACCTGTGTTAGACTGACATAAAAGGATTTTAAAAATATTTAGCATAGTCTGGTTGTAGGCTTTGTTGCAGTCACATCTGTTTGTGTGATTCTTGTGATTCCTGCTACGCCATCTACTGTTGTCCAGGGCCTGCCTGCACTGACTGGGAGTAGGTGAACAGGTTGGCATTGGTCTGCCATAGGATGTTGAGCTAATAGCTCAGGGACAAGGGTTGATCGGACACTCCCAGTGTTCCTATTTTACCGTCATTGTTGTGGTATTTAAACCCAGCATGTGCATGACTGTGTGCCTTTGTGCAGTTTTAACACTTTGAGAGGTATCTCCGTTGCATATCTTCCCCTTACCTGCACTCCTGTGTGAGGGAGGCCCTTGCCTGCAGGTACCATCTTGATGTTATCCAGCCATACTCACACCTATAGGTGCTATCCTCAGATAGTACCCACTCTACTATCCCTGACCTCTCTTCCACACATGCTGATTACCATGGTTGGACAATTTCAAGTGCTTTCTCATGCTAGTCTGGTTGATATGGGCATCCTGACACAGTGTAGCCACTGCCTTATGTACACAGACAACAGTGTGCTACTACCACCTAGGAACAGAATATGTGAGAGATGCAATCACATTAAGAGCCTAGAATCCTTGCTGTCTCAGTCACATGACAGTACATGATTGACAGACCACAATGCTTTGCCAGAAATGGCCTTCAATCATCTCCCCTGGGCTTTAGGCTTCTGGCAAAGGCACTTGCCTCCCCCATAGTGCATTTTGTAGGGAAAAAGTCATGAGCAGAACATTACCAGCATGAAAGCTCATAATAAATGAAATGTGAAGGTAATGCTGCTAAATGCTAGGAGTCTTAGCATGAAACTAAAGTCATTGCAAGGGTACCTTGTCCTGGGGATGCTGACATTTGTGCAGTCATTGAAACCTGGTTTGAAGCTGTGGAGAGCACACTAACCTTGTCAGGTTACTCATCCTACCATACTTTCAGACCCCAAATGGAGGGCTGCAAAGCCAAAGGAGGTGGAGTTTTAAACTTTATCATACACATAAACACTTCCAGGCTGGTCAAACAGTATGACACACTGGAGACATCTCAAGTGCAGTTAATTGTTGACAAAAAAACTATTCAAATCATAGCTAGCTACAACCCTCCAACAACAACACCTATCTGGACTTACTTGAATCTGTCAAGAATCAACCCTCTACCCTGCTCCTGGGTGACTTTAACTACCCAAGCATAGTGTGCATGACCTATTCTACCTGAACATTAATGCACAGAGGTTTCTGGGCTTTGCCAATGCCAGTGCATTGGATCAGCTGGTCAACACCCCTATGACAGGTGGATATATCCTGTACCTGGTCATAACCAACATGGTAGCCACTTTTAGCACACCTACAGTGTCATCCCCCTTGGTAAGATCTGACCATAAAGCCATCACTTTTGAGGTCACCATCTACCCTGCCCCTCCCCTTGTCAGGGTCAAACAAAAAAACACTTTTCCAAAACTGACTATAAATCTCCTCAGAGCAGGTATAAGAAGCTTTACAGCCACCATCCTGTCAGGTGGAGCTATCACTAATGTCCAAGCCTATACCAAAATACTATATGAGCACCTATATAGCTGTATGGACTCACCAATACCTGACAGGACAAAATCATCTCCATCAAGGTAGAATAAACCTTTGTGGTGGACAGCAGCAATACATACACTATAATAGGTGGAAATATTTGCTGAACAGGGCCAAGCAGGAGCAGGTGCCAAATTGGAAGCAATGTCACCTTTGTCTGAACAAGCAAATAAGATCACAGGTGAATTACCCTAAGGATAACTTTGATTGCAAATTGGACACATCCACCAAGGCCAATCACAAGGCCTTCCTTACATATGCCTGCAGTCTCAGAGGCAACACCCAAATCTGCTCTGTAGTGGTGGTCAATAACACCACATACAACATAGATATAGCCAACCTGCCGCAAACAGGTTAAGTGAAAACCTCACCCCCTGTCCCCCCATCAGTACACAAGGACATGCACAGTACCTGCACCCCTCCCCTTATCACCGGGGAACAGGTCTGTAGTGCCCCCTCAAAGGCAACAAACTGAAGTCTTCATGGGGCCTGATACCATCCCTGGCTGCATCCTACATGATCTCAGGTATGAGCTCTCAGCTCCATTTCACGCTGTAGTCAACCAAAGCCTGAACACCAGTGTTATCCCATCTGCACAAAAGATATCCACTGTCATCCCTCTGCACAAAGGTGGAGCAATCCACTCACCCAGCCAATCATATGCACATCAGCCTAACTAGCCTGATCTGCAGGGGCATGGAAGGCATTATCAAGGACCTTATAAAAAGGGACATCGGCAAGCTCAAAATGCTTGAGCTCACACAGTGTGCTTCTGTCAAAGGGAGTTTAGGCCTGTTAAATCTGGCCAACTTCTTTGAAGTGGTCAACAAACACAAGGATGAGGGGAAGACAGTGCACACTGCCTACCTTCACCTAGCCAAAGCCTCTGACAATAATCCCTAGTCGGTCATGATACATAAGCCTACACAGCTAGGCATCAACCTATATGCTACCAGATGGGTAGCTAACTTGCTCAATGATAGTACCCACTCGGTCAAAGTAGTGGAAGCCACCTGTAGTAGTAGACCTTTAAAGAGCAGTGTACCCAAGGATCAGTCTGGGGGCCTCTACTGTTTGAGATGTACGTATCTATGGTTCAAGACAAAAGCAGTGGTCTGTGGCTCACCAGGTTTACAGATGACTACAAGCTGGCCACTGCCTTACACTCCCCTACCAATGTGAGCATGCTCCAAGAGGCCCTTACACAAATTAATGACTGGTGCCAGAACCATTGCCTCAAATGGAATGCTCAGAAATGCATAATTTTCCCTGTTGTGGTAGATGTCATCCACACTAATTATGACACTACTAACAATGTACTGGGCATGCAATCAGGTGTGAGGTAACCTGTGCACCATGGTTGATAGCAACCTGACAGTTTCCCATTGCATTGGCACCATTGTACAGAATTCTGTCTACATGGCCCACCTCACAAATAAGGGTATGGCATCAAGGAACCAGGAGGCCATAACATCTCTGTACTCCACCCTTATCAGAACCATTACTGAGTACAATTGCTCCTTCCTAACAAAGAAAATCCAGGGTCAGCAACACCTATCCTATACAGATAGGCTGAAAGCCCCATCCCTCTACTCAGTCTCATACAGACTGATCATATGCAACCTGTGTCTGGAGTACAAGGCTATTTCCAAACCAGCCTTGATGACATTTCTGCATATCCATAAGACAAACCCCACTCACGCAACCTGCACGCAAGGCCCTCACCTGGTCTGTGACATCAATAGTACTTGTTGGTGAGATAGATTTGTTTCCCAAACAATACACTGTCTGTAAAATCCATTTCCTCCCCATGTCTAGCAGAGTACCTCTATAGCCCTCTTGAAGAAGAAGCTGGACGACTGCATGGGAAACAGAAAAAACACCCCTGGGATCCCGCATGTGTCCCAGCTGGGCAGGGGAAACAGGTGCTGACTTTGAAGGGACATGGGCAAAAATCTGGGCTTGGCTTATGAGGGCATCTGAGCCAATAGCCTAGTATCATCCTATGAACCTATGCATCTAGTACTTTACATATTTCCTGAATGTATTGCAGACTGTCCTGCAATGTTGTCTGAAATTAATTCTTGTGATTCTGAACTGTGTAGTTACTGCATTGATAAAGTATTCTCTTGTTCCTTCATTAGTTAATATCACATATTTAAACCTTGTCATTGTGTCTGGTCTGTATAGTAGTAAGTCAGCTCTTACAGTACTTGCATATGCACTTGGTGACACTGTATAGCTCACTCCAACAGCCTTGGTCTTGGTCACACTTACCATTTTGCTAATAGGCCCATCACACAGTAGGATTTGTCACCTTTTGTTGAGGGCCTTACAATAGCTGTTAAAGAGATGGATTGTAGCAGTCAGAACTACCTTAAAGTATGGGCTGAAGGGCCCATAGATAGCAAAGCTGTGCCAAACTTTACCAAGTGTGTGTGTGTGTGTGTGTGTGTGTGTGTGTGTGTGTGTGTGTGTGTCTGTGTGTGTTAATAGAATGGAGCATGACCTGCACTCATGCAGCAGTCCCAGCAACGTGGAGTGTGTGATTGCCTGGCATCCAAGAGTGAGGCAACTCGAGGGGTATGTATAATACCAGGTAGAGGGTTGATCTCATAGCCTGTAGGTGTACAGTAGATGTCGGATGGGCTGCTATGGTCTGGTAGGGAACTTCTGTGATGTCCCCAGCTGCTGCATGTGCCGTCTGATGTGCATGATGAATGGAGGATTATGTACATTAATGGTCCTCATTGGGGGGAACATGAAACATCAAGATCAGAAGTGCAATGCATGCTGTAATGCCAGTATGGTGACACTACCCACACACACATACTGTGCTGATAGATGGCAGGGGTGTGATGTGGGTGTTATTGGTGGATGGTGCTAGCAGATGTGGATGTGCGGGATCTGTACATAATGGTGCCCAATGTATGATGCCTTGTGATGTGTTTTCCTGTTCATGACTTTTAAGTGCAATGCCACAGCAGTGATTACCACCCTTTTTGGATGCTGAGACTGCAGCAATACTAGAGGCCTTAAGACTGAACCACACAGTGCTGTTCAGCAGGAGCAGGCAGCAGCAGCAGAAATGCACCACCCTGTGGAACGACCTACTGGAAACCATCAACAATCTGGGTCATCATGGGCATAAGCAGGTCAGACACAAGGCAACTGACCTTATTCACCATGCCTGGCAGAGGGCTGTAGCTGTGGCCAGGGACTGTGCAGTCACAGTGGGGGTCCTGCTATACAGGCCCCACTGACACCTACAGAGGAGTACCTTGCCAACCTTGGGGCAGCCAACACACCCCAGGAAACCATCCACACCTCTGTCATAGAGGTGGGTGGCACCCAGACAACAGGCAAGTAAGGCCCCAGTGGATATCACTTCTATACTGTATCATTCATACTGGCATCCTTGGAATATCTAGAAGCATATGTCAGGTCAAACTGCATTTGTGCATGGAGTTTTGTAATGTGCACAAGTGCACATCTGTAGTGAATGACAGCAAATTGTGTAGTATCACAGCTTGTACTGTACATGTTGAGAAATTCATCCTTTCCTGTACCAAAGCCACATGTGAGTGTGCTGACAATACCTCTCCCCCCCACAACTACATAGGTCCCTCTAGTCTGACTGTGGAAGAGCAGCTTGAAGCTGGTGAGTATGGAAATGTCTTGTTGTGGCTCACCAATACCCTAAGCATGATAAGGACATGCATTTTCCATGCACACAACTGTTACTCTTAGCCATATTGCAATATGTGCATGTTCACTTTTGGTGGGGTTAACTGCAGTGCATCACTGTGGTCATCACAGCGGCCTATTCACAGGAGCTGTAACATATTGGAAGTATGCTTCTGTAGGTGTTGCTACTGTGCTATACAGGGGTACATCCATATTGTGTACACGGGTGCAGTGTGTGTTAGGTGAAGGTCCATGACAGACTACCACTCTTCACATTTTTCAGAGGGGTATATGAGTAGCATCATTAAGTGGACATAGCTGCACTGCATGTTGTTGAGGGCCTGACCAGAGTCTATATGTTGTGGTCTGATTGTGTGCCATGCATGTCATCACTCAGAGACTGTGTGATCTGTATAATGCCTTTGTGCCACCTCAGCTGTATGTGTCTGTGTGCGTGTGCATCTGTGTATGTGTGTATGTTTGTGTGTCTGTGTCAGCAACCATTATACTGCAGGGTGTTAATTTACATATGTTGTCTTCCACTCACAGGTGAACATGGAGGTTGGTGTCTCTCCCCCTCACAATCTGATGTCAATGTTTTAGCAGACGCTGATGATTGATGGTGGTCATAGTGAAGCACAGGTAGGGTTGTCAGGGCTGAATCTGTGACATTGATTCATATGCCACTTTCACCCACAATGTCCCCACACACAGTCAGTGTGCCACACATACCCAGTCCCCGGCAGTCACAGATAATGGACAGTTGGAGGGTGGTGCCATGGAACAGGCTAGTGTGGTGACGATGGCAAGTGTAAGTGTAGACACTAGTCACAGTCAGAGAGCAGGCGAGGTCCCACACAGGCAGATGGACAGGGGTGCTGGAAGGAGGACTGCTGCCCATCAAGTCTCTGTCACAGGTGTCACAGCAGGTGTCACCAGAGGCATGTTTCAGTCCATCATGGAGGCACAGGCATGTACTGACTGCAACACCAGACAGATGCTCAGGGTCATGAATGCAGCGTGTCCTGCCATGTGTGATGGCCTCCACGGCATTGGTAATACCATACATCATTTTGCCAATATCATGGTTAGACGGTGGGATGAGATATTGTCCCTGCTCGACCATGCAATGTTTGTGCTTGAGCATGGGGTGGGAGTAGGGCATTGGCCACATGGACGTAGAACATCAACAAGATCAGCTGAGAGCCCAAGTGGCCATGCACATTCACACTCCTATAGTGGCAGTACCACCAGCATTACTGAAGGGAGGGTGCTGTCAACACCACACCAGAGCAGGCCATGGGCATGTGGTCCTGGCCAGTCCTATCAGGGATGCGGATCCAGCAGACAGCAGTTGCTATTGGGGAGTAGTACTGCATCTGGTCTTGGGCCTGGTGGTGCTAGTGGGACTCCTAACAGAACAGGTTCCTGTGTCTCTGGTGGGAGACAGTGAACTATACATCCTGCCATGTATGGTCCACAGCAGTCCAACATACCCCTTGTAGGGCAACCACATGGCTTGATTGCATGCATACAAACACTCACACATCTCTATCACAGGCAGGTCATCACCAGACACACACAGCTCCTCTGCATGGCCCAGTTAAACACCACCCCTCCAGACACACACACACACACACACACACACACACACACACACACACACACACACACACACATGATGTCAACCATATGGCCCAGCCTAGGCCTCTGGCAAACCCACACCACACCCTGGGCATGTCATGATACATGTGCCACATCCCTGTTATCCATACCATCAATGCAGGGACATGCTAATATGGGTCTGATGCACATAGTGAATATAGTACAGTGTAGTAATGTAATGCTGAGTAAGGTGATGTCTGCTGGAAATAGTTATGGGTATACATTGAAGTGTATGTACCATTTTAGCCATGATGCATTACTGCTGTTAGTATTGATGACTGACTTTAGTCTCACATACTGTATTCTGTTTGTGTTCCAAGTGTCTGTGTGTCTGTAGGCTGTGTGTCTGCTGACAATAGCAATGATGAGTATGACAGAGTGGAAACACAGTGACCTTTTCATAGCCAAGGTACAGCTGTATATGTACATGTTTACTAGGTGTGTATGCATGCAACAGTATATGAGGGACAATTGGGGCAGAGAGTGTGACCTTGCATACATACACCTTGACACAGTCAGCTAGCCTTCAAACATATTACCTGGGTGTGCTGTAGAACCACAGGCTCATACATACGGGGGGGGGTTACTTGAGTACTGGCAATAGGTCCCTCATAAGCTTAGCCATTACTTTAACCACAGCAGATTCACCTATCAGCAACTGTTGCCCCTGACAGTTCTTTCCCATCCACTGTACCTTGATGCAGTTGATGAGGGTATGCATGGTACTGTGTATAACAGGTCTGGGGTATGTATTCCTGACACAGGTCACCCTGTGTTAGTCTAACCTGACAATTACCAGCATGTGTGTCTGCTATCTCATATGCAAGTCTGGCCTTTTGTGCTGGTAGTGCACATAGAGTCATAGTCCTGTACATGGGGCAGTTGTTGAAGGGCTGAGCACAGCCCCTACCTGCCCAGTCTTACAAACAATAGTGCTAGATACATAACACAGATACAACAGAAGTAATGTAGTGTTGCAGTGTCTGCCACAACTATTCAAGTGGGTGACAATTGCCAGGGCTGTTAGGATTGCCAGTGGTGGGTCCAGAGGCTCTTAACATGGTAGAGTCATCTGACACACACACACACACACACACACACACACACACACACACACACACACACACACACACACACACACACTGCTGCATGCGGACATGCTTTGAAACACACATGCACATATAGTTGACACTTCTCAGATTAGATGACCTACCTATCTATTTATGTACAATACACAGTGATATGACCATTGCATGGACCACAGTGGCTTTGTGTTAGAAACTGTGTAAAACTGTGCTTGTAAGGTGGATGACATCTGTATGGGCTGAAACTAAGTTGGCAATGGGGGAGTTCAAAGGGTGGAAGAGGCACACAAAATGGTATAGCCATTGTGTACATACAGTAAAGACAGCCACAGGGGATGTGCATACAGAAACACAACCACAGTTGTCAAAAGACAGATTAGTAACCCTACATATCCACTTGGATGTACTATAGTGCTATGTACACATTACATGCTCCACATAGATTATATGCCTGAGACGTAACCCACAACCTCTTACAACACATATGCTTGGGAATGCCTTCATGGATGCTGGGATAAACCACCAGAAATAGTGACTGGTCTCATCTATTGCTCCTACAAACCTGGACAAGAGATAGAGAAATGCACTTTGTATCAGCATGATATTTCAGTCAGGTACAATGTCTGATGCTGGCATGTCTGTCACTATGGTAACTGTGACATATTTGGCAATGATATCACATAAATGCCTATTGTTAGGGGACACAAACCATGTATAGGTTTTAAACATCTGGATATTCCATGTACATCTGTACAGATGACTAGTATGGGCTGTATAGTTTAACATGATGCATGTGAGACAGATGCCATTAACAGGCTCTTTAAAATAATGCCATAGGGAGAGAGTCAACAGGCCTTAAAATGGTATAACTTATACAGACAACAGCTACAGGGGATATGCTTCACACACTGTACTATAGTTGGCAGTATTGAGATTAGAACCTCTACCTATCTAATTATTTGTACTATAGTATTACATAGTTAATGCACACACCACTGAGCTTAGAGGGCTGAAGAGTGTATACAGGTATTTCTCAGGTGAATGAAATCATCAGGCCTTGTAAACTAGGACAATGGGAAGTGTACTGGGTGGTACACACCTCAAAATGGTATAACCCACCCCCAGAGGATATGAATCTTACACACACACACACACACACACACACACACAACACACACACACACACACACACACACACACACACACACACACACACACACACACACACACACACACACACCCACCCCCGCACACACACACACACACACACACACACACACACACACACACACACACACACACACACACACACACACACACACACACAAACACACACACACAGTATCACAGTTGCCAGTATTGGGTTTAGAACCCCTACCTATCTAGTTATGTGTACTACAGTGTTATGCAGTTATTAGATGCACCACGGAGCTTATAGGATTTAACATTGTCCCAAGGTGCTTCTAATGTGAATTACATCAACAGCCCTTGTAATATAAGGCAATGGGAAATGTACTGTAGCTGAGTGCAAATAGGAGCAGCAGAGCTCCAATGTGCTTACATCAAGCATGACACACTCCCTTTTCATGCCAGCTGCTTCTCCTGCTTACACCACCCAATTATAGCTCCTACATGGTTAAGTGCATGTGGACACAGTCTCCCATTTTTATTATTCAATAAATTTAGCTCATTTGCATACCCCACTGCCTTAGATCCTAGTTACACTGCAACGCTGGAGCCTATGTCCTTAGTTACCACTGTTACTTGTCATTGTTATGCGTCTGCCTGTTTCCCCTTATAATGGCAAAATTCATCTTTCACATAAAATTGTCTTTTTACAATTTTTTTTTATTTTCTGCATGATCTTGTTTGCTTGTCACTGTGCTCCTCTTAAACAGCTGAAATGGGCCAAAGAAAAAAAAAGCTTTGATTTTTAAAATTATGAAACAGTTTTGCATGCCAATGGCCATATTTTTGGCCAATGGCATTACTAATCCTCATAATACATGCTTTACTTTGAGCTGCCATGCCCCCATTTTGATTTGTGCAGAAATGTACATGGTTAGTAACCGAATACATTTCTGCAGTGGACATGGCTCCAACAGGGATACCTGTCTGCTTGCTGAAAGGCTAATTCTCCTCATTTGCATGTTTTTCACCAGCAAATGAGGTGATTAGCATTATTCCATGGTGCGCATGTTAGAATAGTGCTGGGAGGCTTGTGCATGCCCTCAGCATTGTTTACTGGATTGCTCAGGAGCCATATTCCATGTTCAGGCTGCTACACTATTCGTACATGGAGAATTACTCCATGTAAGCTTTATTGGATCCTGGGGAATGTACCTATAAGTGAAGTACTTATTATTTCTGGGGGACGAAAGGCCAGGTACCCAGAATTTGTATCTGTAAAGTGAACAATGCTATTGCTAGGCAAATGCACATGTAAAAATGCATACTGAGAAAGAAATACCCAAGGAATGTGATGAATTTAATGAAAACCTACGGAATCTACATTGTGTCATTGTGTAATAACTGAATTAGTGAAATACAGAATATTTTTAAAAGGCAAACAACTACAAGGTTTATCACATTTAAGCAGTATGGTTACTTTAGTTAAAATTATTTGTATCTGCAAGCATAAATGTAATAAGCAGAAATCATTTGTGCTCACAGAGACAAAAAAGAATACCCCTTTACATCTGTAGAGTATTGGAATGCCATTGGAAAAATTATGCATCATTTAGCAATTTTACCTGAACTAACCCATGATATTTTTATTTGGGACTATTTTCTCCAATTTAAAGCTCCACTTACCCAAGTAGTTCTACAAATACTCGGTAGCCCACATTTGGAAAAAACTTTCCCTCAATATAAGAAGCATTACATACACTGTCAGTTTAAAAAAAAAAACTAAAGAACTATCTAGCCAAATCATGGCTTTGCCCCTGTCATGACCCCATATAAACCTCTACCCTCTCTATCTGCTGCCCATTTCTTATCTCTTTTAACCATACCTTCAAGTGTTTAAATGCTTAACTTGCTTTATCTCCTTTTTCCTTGTATAACTTAAACTTGTGTAAAGTATATCTCCCTAAGGTTAGACCTTACTTTAGTCTTCCCCTACTACTCATTCCTTACTAACACTATCAAATATTTGAACTCCCTTTTCCTGCTCCTACTGACTATACTTACTAACACTATAAATCAAATTAATACTAAATATTAGCTTATCAGAACCTATTTTCCTAATACAATACGTGGGTGCTTAAAACTACTTCTCCCACATACTGCTACATTGTATATAATTTAACTTTTATGAATTCACCTGTTTTGTCTCCCCACACTCGAAAACTGTTACATATTTAGTCATTAGAATTTTATTATTCCTGTAAAAATATATATTTTCCTGTCAAACATTTTTTTCTTCTGTTGTGTTTTTGTTTCTGATGTTTGTTTTCATTTTTAATAGAATTGTATATGTATTACTGGAGCTTTTCTACTCAGGTCTCTACTGAAAATGGGCTTGTGCTCAGCTGGACTAACCCGGTAAACAAATGTCAAAATAAAATAATAAATTACCCACATTTTTCCCTATATTATCCTTGAAAATTCTGTTTCTCTTGATATCAAATTGGAACACATTTTAGAATTCCTGTCAAAGGCTAAAACTAATACTTCCATTGGACTGGAAAACTTACCAGGCTGCATTCTCATCAATCCCAAATGTGCAATATCCAAGCCTCTACTTAAACTGTTTAACCTCAACCTATACACAGGGTTTGTGCCTGATGCCTCAGTAATAATCAGTGTGACTCTTTTACACAAGGATGGCCTAATTACAGACTTGAGTAACTATAGGCCCAGTAATCTCACCAGCCTCTCATTAAAAGCCATGGAGTATATCATAATAGAATGCAATTATGCTAATATAGGTAACTTAACTTAAATTCAAAGACATACATCTGGAGCATTGCTCCCAGGGCATCTGCTGAAAATTGTCTATGTTCCAAGTTGGACTTTCCTAGTTAACAAATGTTAAATAAAAATAAATAAAATAAATTAACTGAGCTAGACTCCAATGAGTTTGGTGTTGTGAAGGACAGGTACTGTCTCCTGAGCCTTGTAAGCTGCTTTAAAAAGGTTACGGAGACAATATACTCTGATCACTCAGTGCATATTACTTATGTCAACCTGGTCAAGGCTTTTGACACTATCACCCATGCTCATATTATTGAAAAAATATACAGCATTAATATAACCTCTTACAATATAATATGTGAACACTGCTGGTACCCTCTCTGAACATAAAAGTGTAACTAATAGGGTACCACAGTGATCATTGTTGACCCCTCTCCTGTTTGGTATTTTTTGCAGACATGCAAGCTAATGCCCTAGAAGTGTGATTGATCAAGTTTTGATGGCTACACAGTGGCCACTGATTTCTTCTCATACACTGAGAGTGTGGTAATATATACATATCTGTTGTACCACAACTGGTCACAAGGTAAATGCAAAAAAAAACAACATAGCAGGATTTATAAAAGTAGCTGCCTCCCCATATGCTATAAATGGTATTCATCCTCAGACAGATATGGTCATAAGAGACTTGGGTAGTTATGTAGACATCTCTCTCTCTCTCTCTCTCTCATTCCATCAACATGTTTCAAACATAGTCAGGAATTCTTGCTATCTTTCTCAGATAAATTCCAAGGGAATATCTTCAATATCCAAAGACATCATCCTGCCACTCTCATTCGACACAATTTAATATAAAACCTGTTCTGGTATGTACAAATCTAAGTTGCTTTGAGGTGACATGTTTCTCAATTTTTGAGCCAAGAAAGATCCAATCCTATTTTACTTCCTACTTCCTTGCAAAACCAGAGGATCTACAAAATACCCACAGTGGGGACCTACATATATATATATATATATATATATATATATATATATATATATATATATATATATATATATATATATAAACAAGACTTGCAGGAGATATAGGTTCCTAATGCAACATATCTCTATAGGCTGGCGATATGTTGCAAGTGCAATATATCTCCAGCCTATGGAATAAGATACCAATACAGGTCAATCAAAGTACTACTTTCGATACCCTTAAGGCTAACCATGCTGATTGGATGGGTAGACACAATTTTATGCCAGGGTTATTATGTATAACCCTGCTCAATTTGGGAGGCAAGCATTATTAACTAATTGAAAAGGGTGGAAAGAACTTTTAAATTTGACTACTTAAAGATGTATACGGACAGGCATCTTATAGTCTCTCTGACTGCTTGCCTAGTATTATTCCTATTTTTCTATGTTCATATTGGTAAGCATTTGTCTAAGACACAAAATCAAGAGGTGATATACTTTCTCACCAGAAAAAATTAATTTTTTTCAGGTCTGCCTGGGTGACAATGGGCACCTCCATAAAGAAAGTATACTTAAACCCTTTACAGTGCCTGAAACACAAATAAAAGCAGTATAAAAGGAATCTCAGAACATGTTGGACTTGGGTGTGCTAGAGTGATCACATAATAAATAAAATAGTCCAATTATTCTATTGTTTACACTGGGTGGCAAAATTAGTTTTTGCAGTTACTTTAGAAATGTATGCAGTATATCTAAATGTGATCCATATCCTATGCTCTGCTTTGACAAACATACAATGAATAGGAAAACCAAGGTAGTTAACCACCTTAGTTCTAATCAAAAGGTATCAGAAGGCTCCTTTGAGAGCAGAGAATAAAAAGAAAACAGCCTTCTCTGCAACAAGGAAAGGTTACCTATTGGTTGTCCTTTCTCTGGATTGCATGGAGCTCCAGCTACTTTACAGTGACTAATAAGCAACGTACTGGCACTCCATGACTCCATGATGGTTACATACCCCTAAATAATGTTGTTGTGTAGTCTGCGGACTGGGAGTTCTGTCTCTGTAGACTACAAGCACTCAACAAGTATCAGGAGAGTAGGTCTTGCTGTGAAGAATAACAAGCGTAAACTCTGAATATAAGAAACAAATGACATAGGATATCTAAGTGGGAGAAGAATGACACAATTACAGGAAGAGAAAATAGAAGTTATAAGCAGATGGCTATTTGCAACTACTAGGAAGCACAGCAGATGATTTTTGAGGATAAGTAAGCTATTACTGAAATTTGTTAAGATATTTTTTCAAAGTAGTTTGTCCTTTAATGGATTTAACAAAAGGGAAAGTGCACAGCAAAGGCAGGATGGTCAATAGAGGCTTGAAGAATCCTTTAAGAAACTGACATCTCTATTATGGTTTACTTCTACCAAACTTTCACATATATTTTATGGTATGAACTGATACCTACAAAGTTGTATTGGGGGAAGTATTATCACTTAAAGAAGTATTATCATTGAGGGAATTATTATCATAGGGGGGAGTATTATCACAAGAGGTTGGGATGAGGAGCACATGCAATGCTTTTAAAATAGGAAAATCAGTGAGGTATAATGTAGATATTCTGCCAGTGAGGCAGAATACCTGGCAATAAAATAGGCACTCCACACTCTCTGACATTATTTACTGAGAAGACATTTTTCCTGATAAACAATCATGTTATATTACTACTGTTATTTATGCATAAGGATCTTGGGGTATTAGTAACATCTGCATGGAACACTAAGTGCAGAGCGAGAAGTGAATGGCATCAGAAAACATAATTCTGGTGCATATCCTCAGGGAGACATACTACAGAATCAATGGTTTAATGGTTCTACTTTTCAGGTCCCTGGTCAGACCATACCCTGTGTACAGTATACATTTCTGAAAGGTGTTCAACAAAATAGACTTCATACTGCAGGAAGAAATCCAGAGTAAAGTCACCAGTAGCTAGAGGAGCTAGAGTTGTTCTCATGTCAGACCAGAAGAAATTGGGACATGACACTGATGCACAACATGAGGGAGATATGAAGGGACCATCTTGAAAAGGAAGGACAGAGCAAGGAGGAGGGATACAGGAAACAAATTTAAGGTATTCCATGGATCTCAAAAGTATTATGTCAAAGAGTGAGTTGCAAACCTGTGGAATGGGCTACTGGAATGGAATGCTGACAGGGAATGCACAGATGCAGTCATTAGAGGACAGGCAGAAAAAGACAAAGGGGGTGGCAGGATTGGAAGGGAGAGAGAATCTTGAATGAATGTCCAGAGCAGTCTAGATATGCTTATTTTATCCTTCAGCAATCAAGCAAAAGTAAAGTAATGTAGAGCTGAGTTTTTATCAGCAATCAAATAAGCAGCACAATTTACTATTCCAGACAGAAAATACATCAAAAATAGAGATGAGATACTAGAAAATAATTAAATATTTGCTGAATTAAATCGCAGAGAATGCAACAGAAAATTGAAGTTGTAAGGATAGATTCCTTTGCTTTTTGTTTTTTTGGGGGGGGTTTATTTTGGCCTTAAAAAGACAAGACCATTTGTCATTTACATGATTTTGAAGTGCATTTTTGAAAAGTAGATATTGATTAGTTTGTCTGATTATCAGAGGAGGATTATTCCACAGTTTCAGTGTTACGTTTATTAAGTCTGATTTTCTGAATCTATTGTCACACTCCACTTTAATAAAGACACAGACTCCAAAAGATCTTTGACGATCTTTATTCATTCAAACATCAGAAAGCAAATGCTTCATAACTTTATTAATCATAACTTCATTACTTTACACATCAAACATCACATGACCATCCATAAGGCAGCATAACCCACTCACCCTTGCAAAATAAGCAGCATCCTCCGCCCGCTTGCTTATTTTAATATTTCAGGCAGAGTTCATCTGCTCACCTTCATCCCAAAACCTCATTTCCATCCAAACCAACAGATGCAAGCAGCATCCAACCACTCACTTCCACCACTCCCGGCCTCCTTCCTACAAAAGTGTACACCAGAGAGGGAACAGAAGAGGGACAAGCCTGTCCCTCTTCTTTGCTCACCTGCCTAACTCAGGCTGTTCTCCCTCCCTAACACCAATCTTTAACCAACTCCTCCAAAATCAATACCAGTTTCAGGTTAAACAAGTCTAACCCAAAGTCACTAAGATGCACTCCATCTTCCCTAAACCACATAGGGTCCCTGTCAGCAAATTCATTATGCTGAATGGTTAGCACTTCTATTGCCCTCATCTGTTTTGCCAACCTAAAATTTACAAAATTTCTATGCCCTCTCAACTGCCAAAAACTTCTTAGCATTCCTCCAAGTCAAACAAGGAATTATCTCCAACCACAACAAGCACAAACTTGGGTATAACTTCCTTAGAACTTAGAGCCAACAGATCCTCCATTATCTGATAAACCAGCTGACTCTTTGGTGTCAAAGCCAAATCATTACCTGCCAGATGCATGAGCAAGACTTGAGGAAGCCCCACCTGAGATTGTATCACTGTAAATACCTGCAACAGCTGGTTCCACTTGAGCCCTCTAATGCCATGCCATACCATGTAACGCTCCAACCAAAACGGTGTAACCCTAACTCAGAACCATTATTCCTAACAGCAGCCCTCCTTAATTCTCAATAAACATACAAATGATCTATGATGAGAATCCTTTTTCCTAGAGAGAAAAAAAAAATAAGCATTACATGAGAAAACAGCATCCCCTATCTAATATATGTCAAAAAGGCATTGGAAGACCATCTCCCCACCTTCTTAATGACTTCGATCGAACTACCCGCTCTTGCCAAATCTGATGCCTTACCCATCCTGAAAGAATGAGTAAAAAATCTGTCTCCATTCACACCCATGCTACAGAAAGCCCTTCTCATGACTAAAATCAACTGCCCCCCTGCTATCACTCTGTCCTGTTTTGACCAAAAAACTAAATCCTGTGAGGTTCTTTTATGAGATGCTAACAATCTCCTCACCCATACCACTGGACACAATTGCTCTAAACTGTCCTTCACTTAAACTATCTGAGCACCCTTGCCTGATGATCATTCTTAGATGTCCTTAACCTAATGTGAACTGCACCCAGCAATAACATAAAATCATTCCAAACCAATGACCCCAACAACTCTGATACCCAAAAGGCCCCAAAGTACATTCAAACACTCACTGTCACTCACACAACATAATCTACTGAGTCCCCGATTACCCTAGCCAAACCCCACAGCAAAACCTTTAAAACCCATCTTGTCACCGGCCAACACTTGTCCCTATTCAA
This sequence comes from Protopterus annectens, assembly GCF_019279795.1. Taxonomy (NCBI): domain Eukaryota; kingdom Metazoa; phylum Chordata; order Ceratodontiformes; family Protopteridae; genus Protopterus; species Protopterus annectens. The sequence continues at coordinate 65,069,369 of NC_056733.1, forward strand.
ACCTTCCTCCCTATACCATCCCTTCAACACTTGCTCCACCATCCAGGATTTAGTAAAATCCTGTAATCTCACCAGTCGAGCAAGCACACTAATTGCTGCCAGGTCCACCTTAACCAATTTTACTGCCTTACCCTGCGCCCTAGCCCCAGCTAAATAATGCAACAATAACTCTTCCAACAACACACCTGCATCCTTTGGTAACTGCATAACAAACCTGTCAAAATCATGCAATGCCCTTCTGTAAGTCTTCATGGTGCACACCACCCAGGACTGTTGCACCAACTTCCTGATCACTGTAGCCTAATCTGCCGCATCTCAATTAGCACCACCACTGGGTCCTCTGCTGCCATCAGGACCAACTGCCAAAATCTGGAAAACTGAAAGTGAGACAAACACTCAGCAATCCCATTTCTCACCCATGGTACATGCACACCTGTGAAGGAAAAATTAATCAACAAACTCTGCAGCACTAACTTATGCAAGACCAACAATAAACATTCAGACTTAGCAATCTTAACCTGTAAAACTCTCACAACTGCAACATTGTCTGAATTAAAAATTACCCTCCTGTCCCTCAACCATTCCTGCCACACCACTGATGCCATCCAAATTGGCATCAATTCCAAAAAGGCAACATCCCACCTGCATTCCTCCAGCCACTCAGATGGCCATGGCAGTGCAAACCACTGTCCCCCAAAAAACACCCCCATACCATTGCCCCCTGCCACATTAGTGAAAAGCTGTAACTCCAATTGCCCTACTCAATCTAACTGCCAAAAGGTGACGCTATTAAATTGCTCTAAAAACAGCAACCACAAAGTTAAATCCTCATAAGCCAATTTGCTAATTCTCACCCAATGGTGCGTACTTTTACCCCCTTTCAATAGAAAGGCTACTAACCTACAAAAGGTCTGTCCTGGGTGAACAACCCAACAAGCAACATTCAAGAGTCCTAATAGTTTTATAGCATCCTTCACCTGCACCTTGTCTTTAGCCTTCATCCAAGCTATCGTCTCTTTTAGCCTAGCTACCTTTTCCCTAAGTAAGCAAAACAAACCTTGCTCCACATCCACACTCAACCCCAGGAAAATCTAACACCTTCATCAGACCCTCCAACTTATTGGTGACCAACAGCACCCTCAGTTCCTCGCACATCCTCACATACTCCCACATAGCCAATGCCGCTTCCTCATTCCCCTCACCTACCAGTAGGAAATCATCCAAATAATGCCCCACCCTCTGCGTAACTACCCACTGCTGCCAAATCCAATGTAAGGTCAAACTAAACTTTTTAAAAATGGAGCAGGCTACCAAACATCCCATTGGCATGGCTTTGTCAAAATAAAACTTGTCCTCGACTACCATACCCAGCAATGGCCAATCCTCTTCTCGAACTGGCAAAAGGTGAAACGCAGACTCAGTGTCCATCTTAACCAACCATGGATCTTTAAACTCTGAAATGATGTGGATTGAATTATCTAATGATGCATAACTCACCTTAGCCTCCTCCCATGAAATTAAAACATTGACAGACTTACCCTCAGGGTAAGACAAATGGTGAACCAAACAAAATTCCCCTGGCTTCTTTTTAGGTACCAATCCCAATGGTGAAACCTTAAATCTAGTGTGTGGAGGGGTATCAGACTGGCCCAATAACCAGCCAGCCCATTGCTCCTTCTCCACCAAATCCTCCAAAATATCCTCTCCCCCTGCACTGATCTCAAATTCTTTCCAATTACTCCATCACCTACCATTGTAGACTAAACAGAAAATCCCCTCGAAAAACCCTCAATTAGACCCCTGCCAATGCAGGTTGTGGGTACTGCCGCAGCATGTCTCACAGGACATGCAGATTAATAGGAGAATGTGCCCCCGAGCCATCCTCTGGCAACTCATAAAGGCCCCCCCCTCTTTGACCATGAAAATTAACCCTACTGTGTGGCTCTTGCAACCCCAGAGATGGCCCTCCCAACCCGATCTGTCTAGCAAATGATGGTGTTTACCCCACCAATTGACCCTCCCACCAAACACACTGCACTGCTGGTTGAACACCTGCACACTTTGAGCAAGCCTGCAAAAACTGTCCAGCATTGAAAGCCCAACAAACTCCCATGCCACCATCCCCCACCCTAGTCCCTCTGCTGCCCCCATTGACACTGTCCATCATAGTGGACAACTATATATCTGGGTTTCTCACCTCCCAATGCATGGACCTATCAACCACCTTCCTTTTGCAAAATTTCTGATCATACCACAACCAAGCATAGCCAGCCTGCATCCTTTGCACATCCCATATAGTCATAAAATAAGCCAAGAGCGGAAGAGCCAAGGCACTATCCTTCTCCAACCATACTGCCATATAGTAAACAAATCTCAAAATCCAATTCTCCCATGTTCTCAGCTGCATTTTCCCCACCCACCTTTGACTGAGGCTGTCAACAAGTCTTTCCCATTTGGTGTCTCGGCTTCCAGCAACCATCAGACCCCATCAGTGTCAATTAGCTCAAAAATGTCCACGTACTCTCCTTTCCAAATCTTTTCCTTTACAGAAGAGGATATGTGAGGAGTTAGGAAGATTGCTGCAACCCCTTGCCCCAGCACCTGTGTAGTTAGCCAATCCCCAGGTTGCTTCCCAAAATCTGATCCTACCTTATGTACACCAGAGTCGGCATCCTCTCCCAGTGATGACAAACTACCAACCACTCATGGACTGTCTACACCTGGAATAAGCTCTTCAAAGCCATACCTGTCTCCCATTAAGCTCTGCAGACCCCCCCAATGCCACTCACCAGGCCCTCTGAAGATGAATGCAAGCTACTAACCCTGTAACCCACTCTATGGGTCCCTTGCACCCTATCCCCCCACAACATCTGCTCCATCCAGCCCCCAGTATGAACTGTAGAAGCATTACCTGTATGGGCAGCTGGTATTGAATGTAGTGTTGAGACCTCCTCTGTCTTCTCCTCACTGGACTGTGACTGGCGTGTTCTTTTGCCTCTGTCTGCCTGCTTACCCATCGGTTTGCCATCCCTTATGATTGGGTTGACCCTGCTTCACTGTAATCATAGAGTCACTGCTTGGCATCTCTCAAAAAAGGTCCTCCACCTGGACAACAATGTCTGCCCACCTCTGCTGCAAAGCCTGGACATCAACCATATTGACTTTTGGCACCTGAAATTAGATAGGAACACTTTAAGTAGGTTAGCCAGCCAAAAAAGTGGGGGGGCAATGCTACCACTGGACACTCAAACAGCAACCCCTCTGCTTACTGTCAAAACCCAGGCCCTTGTTCATCTCCCCATCACCAGCCTTTCCACCTGCTCTATTACCATTACATGAAGGAAATTACATCTCTGCCAAACTAAACACCTCTGCCACGTGTCAGGCCCGGGCCCCTATCAACTACATCACACTGCCTTAACCCACTACACAACACAGACTTTGCCCACCGTATTCACTTCCCTGCAAGTAGCAACATCCTGCATAATGCTAATGACAGTTTCTGGTATGCGGAAACACTCCGACACCTATAAGAGTTGGAGCCTATTAATCCCCTTGTGCCATTACTCTAGCCCAACTATTGTGTTAAAACAATGAGTACAGCAAGATGCACTCCTCATACTGCTGCACCCAAAACATGCTCAGCAACTCCTGTGCTCTTGTCTCTTCATCAGTGGATGGCAAGTGTCAAACCCAGTGCTTATCTATACTCATGGACCCAGAACTTGTTTGTGCAGAAATAGAATGACTTGTTATAGACAACCCACAATCAGGCTTAAAACTAGATACAACATCCCTTCTTCCTTTGCTCACCATTGCCTTGTCCAGCAACCCTTCTGCTCATTCCTACCCATGGGATCAGTAAGGATGGAATAAGTAAAGTGTTTTTTTTTTTTTTTTTAAATAACTCTCTAATCTGTATTTCCATACTTGACGGCTTTGGGTAATAAACGATTGCAGTACTTATGACCGACATGTCATATGAAGCAGCTTCTGACTTAAACTAGCTTGTGCATCACAACAGATAAATTCTGCTGTTTGATCCCTTGTAAAATCAAAGAATTGCGTATGGCGTCAAAATGTTCACATCAGAAAAAGATTCTGAAAACTGAATATGTGTAAAATAAAAACCATGAATGAAAATTAAAGCAACTGAAGGCTGAAATGCATATCAAAATAAGAACTAAAGTGGTGATAAAGATACCATGGATACTTTGTGAAAGCTTGTGACTAGTAATAAATGATCAGTCAGACAGCACAGCCAAAAGAAGCACTCTGTTTATAGCTACAAGAAATACATTGCAGAGGCATTATCAGTGGTGGCTGGTGGTGGTGGCTTCAAATCAAAGGGGGCTGCAGAAGACAGCTGAATGTGTTGGGCCAATGGGAAGGGGTGAGGTCAATTAGAAAGGGGTGGAGCTATGCTAAAAACTGCAAAAACTGGGACTTTAATTAAATACGCTTCCATGCGTGCCAAACCATCATTATGAGAGTCCAATCAAGACAAAATGAAATGCAGAAGAAAAAAAATATTTCAATGCATTGGCTACATGACAGCTTACTTAATATTTAGATGGAAACAAAAAGGTTGTGACGCATGAAAAAAGAAATTACTTTTTAAATACATTACTGGAATGCCAATCAAAATCAAGTATAAAAAACAAGCAGCACTCAACTCAAATCACTTCTCCTTGCACTGCAGTTCTAATTATAATTTATATTCGGCTTTATACGTTCTAATTATAATTTATATTCGGCTTTATAAAGGTACCAAGTAACATGCTGAAAGTAGCAATCTCTGTGATACCACCACTTTTAAAAATGTTTCTTAGCCAAAAAATACCTGCTGCCTTGTTTCATGAGGAAAACATGATCAAAGTAAAAAATGAACAGCAAACAAGAAACAAGCTCAAGATAAATTGCTTAAAGGATTACTGCACAGGTTATGGACCACACATGATAGACTGGCATTCTGTTTAGTTTATGGGTAAAGCCTGCAAAGATGACTGCAAGTCTCCAACAAATGTAATGAGCTTCTGAAAATATTGTAATCCTGTCCTTTATTACAAATAGTGTCATATACATTTCAATACCTAAGGCTTATACGCAATCTAGTTATGTAAATATTCTCTGCATGGCAACAACAAAATGGCTTTCAGTGTTGGTAATTCTTTAACAGTATGCTTATTAAAGCTTACTTGCATCTTACAGTCCCAGACAAGCTTACCTGATGGTCATTAAAGCATTGCTACTTAAGCACAAAGCAACAGGCTCTGCAACAACATGAATTTTCTGAATAAGAAGAAGCATAAATCAACAGTATACAAATATGACAGAAAACCAGAACATTCTGCAAAATCAAGGACAGATGAAAAGCCACTGTAGTATTTGCGTCTACCTTGGATGGGAGGATACTCTGCAGACATACATAACTGCTCCTTGCCTTGCTTGGAGACATCCAGAGTCACTACGTGGGGAAGTGGGGTGCAACAAGTATATCACAATTTGAAATGTCTTTGGCTGACGGTGATGGCCCTGACACATTTGTCATACCTCTCAACCTCAGAGCAAGAAATCTGGGCAAAACCATAAATAGAAGTGGGACAAAGGCCCAAAAATAAGGACAATTTTTAAATATTGCTCTTATAAACTTAGAAAGATAATAGAATAGTAAGACTTGCATTAGTATGAATTTTCTGAAGGGTATGAAATCTGAAATTCAAATGTCTGTCATTATTTTCTATCTTCAGTCTTTAATGATTTGCCACTAATTTGCCAGAAAACCACAATTTTATGAAAAACGGACCAAAAATGTGATGCAAAAATATAAAATAGCCACACAATACAGCTGGGAACCTGTCAAAGAAGAGACACTTTTTAATATTAGTACTGTTAACTTGAGCAGCTGACAAAATAAGAAAATATACATGCATTTCTGAAATTAAAAGTAATCTATTACTCTGATCATTACAATTATTTATTAATTGTAAACCGTACACATTTTCTTCCAAATTTGTCATTTTGTGGAGGGATTATTAGGGGGAGAGCAACATGTTGAGCCAAAATCGGGGACAGTTGAGAGGTTTGGATATACCTTACATAGCTGAACTGTTCTACTTTTAACTGCTATAAATGACAGGATAATGATGAACATTTCTTGCATTCTATTCTAATAAGGGACAGTAACAATTTAGTCATCGCAGTAAGCATAAATCCTCAGCCTTGAAAATACACAAGAAGACCTGATGCCAGTTTATTAGTGTACATGCCAGTTCTCAGAACACCTTTATCATACGAGTCATGTCTCCACACATACCACTACTTCTTAAAGGTAATCTGCATCACCCTTTTGAAATAAAAAAAGAGATAATCTAGAAGGCTTGAGTCAAGTCTGCTATTTTACCTGTGATCCAAAGGTTGACAAGACTAACAAGAGACAGAATACAAAGGATTAGTTCAGATAAAATCACTTTAGCTAGCAGATCTAGGAGACTGTCTCTCTCTCTCTCTGATACCCTTCCTATGGTAGGAATAAAGACACCTTGTTGAAGTTTCAAGTAGTTTATTCAGTTAAGCAGGTAGATGCAAGTGTATTTGTGTTCTAATCTCTGCCTACCCCCGAGGTATGAGTGGTTAGCCTGCTAGTCTCTACCAGGAAATTAGCAAGATCAGGTATGACACCTTAATGGGTGCAGCCTCTCCTTTTCCCCTGGGTGGTGTGAGCAGGCTGCATCCTTTCACTACTCCCACTCCCAGCCTGGCTGTTCCAGTGACAGTGCTGCTAGTCAAACTCTGGTTGCCTGGGACACAGCTGGGGATCTGTCCCCTGCGGCATGGAGCCTGGTTTTGACAAAGTGCTTAAGGATCTTACTGACAATGACAGGTTGTAAATATGTCTGTAGTTATCCAGATTTATCATTACATAACCCTGCCTTCTTGGGAATGCTAGTAACCCAGACCTCCTTTTTATTTGAAGGAAAAACTCTAGTCTCAAGGAATATACTGCCAATTTGTTATATGACCAGTCTCAAAACATCCAAGTAAGATTTAACCAGTCTGGTTGGCCAGGGATCCAGCCCACAAATGGATGAGCACATACTGGAAACCAATGTAATTAAATCATTGTAATCCAGTAATTCAAACTCTGATCAAAATTAAGACTTCTTACACTGAGCAGAGCTGCTGCATGCCGTGCTGAGTGTACCAAAGCCAACACTAGATCTCACAGTGGCAAGCTTGGAAATAAAATCTCTAGCATCAAGCTAACATTCCTCAGCAGACAAATGCACCAGGGTGACAAAGGCGATGGATTACTAATCCTAGATACCAACCAGAAGATTACTACAGGTCTTTTAGCCAACAATGAAATTTCATATTATAAGTAACCAAGCTCCTTTCAGTTTACATTGGCCTGAATAAAACATAACAATGGTCAACCAGTACTAGCTGCAAAAGGTGAGGGTGTTACCATTTATGCTCTAACATTAGATTAGTTTGCCTCAGATCATGGAGCTCAGAATTTTACAGTCGCTCATGTAGCACAAGGTGCATAACACAACTTTGGGGCCAACATATCTAGAGAGGATGCTAAGAGATTATTATATACCTCAACAACCTCATTAATAGACTGTGCACTAATTTATAAGTAAAACTATATATCTAGAAAAAGAATGGAGAAGAAAATAAAGTCTACTTCAGTACTATATGGCTTTAAATTCAAGTGAGGTATAGGGGAGGGTTGTGCATTTTTAAAGGACAAACAATATATTTAAATAGTTACATAACTGCAAGAGTTTCAATAGAATGCAGCTATGCTTCTTTACGGAATGTTCCCCTTTCTATGGAATAGTTTTCCAAGCAGCCTTAACAGTCTGGGTAGGAATGGTGTATTTAAGAAAAAATAGCTGATTACTGCAATGATAACAAATGTTGCATTTGATGAGGATTAGGCCTCTTGAATCTATGGGCTCCCTACCTGGAAAGTCCTTAATATATGCAGGAATGTATGTATCTGTTTTATACCTGCTATGATCTAGGGTAGATTTGTGAATATGATTTTACATTTCTTAATGGCAACAAATGAATTACAATTATAGGAAAGTGGATTTACCTCAGAATACTTCATCTTTAGATGCTGGAGAGAAGATAAATTTGTTTGACTTAGGATGTCACTGAATATTTTTTGACTGCAGAAAATGTACTAAAAAGGATGGATATGCCGGGGAGTTGTGAAAGCTAAAGAGCAGTGAGGGACTTGTTACTAGTAGCTACTGTGCTAGTAGTAAAGTTAGGTTAGTCATGGGATATGTGTATATATAGACAGACAAATTTCAAAGCCATTACTAATCCACTTTTAAAGAATATATAATATTCACTATCAACATTTAAATATATTTTGCATCCTTGGAGGAGGTGAGCAGTTTAGGAAAATAAACTGATATGCAGAGATGCCCAAATGGAAACAGAAGAGATGTCTAAAATTTTGCTGATAAATTTTATTCATTTGTTTACAAAGTGAGTGAACTGCTCTGTCTTGAACCACTTTCAGCTGTGATGCAAGCCACAAATAAAAAGAAAAATGTAATGTATATGGAGTTTAGAGTAGTTAGTCAATAAGCATATTTTTTGTGGGGAGGGGGGACTGAAGCACCTTTTTGAAGACATGGGGAGAATATGCAAATGCTACAGAGTGTACACAGGTCAGGAATGAACACTTGACCCTGGAGGTGTGAGGCAGAGATCCTAATCAATGAGCCATCAACCTGTCCAGCTAAAGGACTATTCCACTGTAATAGACTGAGTTTCAGAGTAGTATCTCTGCCTTCTATTTGGTAAAAAACAATGGACCAATTTTTTCAAATAATTCTTATTACACAGTGTTTCCAAGGTTTTATCCCAACAGTAAGAGGGAATGATGATGATGAGTCAGAAACATTAAGGAATGGGAGTATTGTCCTACAACAAAGATATATATATATATATATATATATATATATATATATATATATATATATATATATATATATTTTTTTTTTCCAAATGCACAATTACCATAAGAGGGCAGGGGACTGACAGTTAACTGCACACATCAAAAGATGAGGTAAGGGCTCTACTACAGCCATCAAGTTCTCAGAACATGTCAAAGTAGAGGCTGCATCCAGGTCTGGTAAACTGCTACTTCAAGTCTCTATAGCCAGTCCTAATGTGGTTTCTATTTTGTTATAACAACAAGAACTAATGCAGGTAGTGAGTGAGTGGCTCAAAGCTCTAATAGCAAGACTGCTAATATTAATAACATCATACAGCAGAGCAGTTATCAATATAATGACATTAGGAAACATAAGAACGATCAGGTTCAGTTAGTGCTTTCACATTTCTTAAAATGCTTCCTCAGACTGTTAACAAAACATCCAAAGTCAAACATTTTAAATCTGAAGTCATTAACTTCTAGCCAATCAGTACATAAGCTGGTCATTTCAAAAACCTTTTAAGAACTTTTTAAAGGAATTTTTTCACAACAATTTATCCTCAAATGATGAAACTATATAGAAAACAAAAATGTATCGTGTGCCATACGATACAAGAAAATGCTATAATAATTCATATAATCTAAAAAAAATTGTATACATATATATATGACAGTATACATAAAAATACATATATAAAAAACATGCTTAAATCTGTCTAACACTATTAATGCATCTGAATATACAAAAATATATAATAATAGTGCTTGACGCAACGTAAGTGTATCACTAAAAACACTTTCGTACAATTAATAACTAAGAATCTAAGAACTACATACATAGCAAAATTAATATGTAACTACTCTATCTAATGTTTACAGTCTCTAGCTGCCAAGAATGGTTTAAGGGAAACTCTGTCATTCAAGCCAGTTGACTTATCTGCCTGCAGTTTCATTATCCATCTGGCTTCTCTTTGTTCTGTATAATTTTTGTGGTTTCCTAACCAGTTGTTTTTCCCTACTATCTCTATCACAGTGAATTTAAAACTATGTGTGGTGTCTAAAGTAATAACATGTTTGGCTATAGCGTTGCTTTCATCTTCCTTGCTGATTGCATATATATGTTCACATACTCGTTCATGTAGAGTCCTATTGGTCCTTCCAACAAAGAAACATCTGCATGCAGTGCGGGTTGCTATATAAACCACATCCCTGCTCTTACAATCAGCATACAGATCGAAACTATGTCTCCATCCTGTGTCAGGATGTACGAAACAGTCACTGCCTGACATGTAGTTGCATTGGTTGCATGACCTGCCTTTCATACCTGAGGATATTTAATGATGGTTTAACATTTTCATAGCATAACATTCTTTTCAAAGTTTTTGTATTCCTATAGGTATAGCTAGGTATCAATCCTACTACTTGTTGAATTTTTGTGTCTACTGTAAGAATGTTCCAGTTTTTTTGGAAAATATCTCTGATTCTCATATTATTATTGGTGTAGGGTATAACTATTTTATTAAACTTCTCTCTGTTTTCTGATCTAGTGTGGACTACTTCCCCACCATTTCTGCTATGTATAAATGGTTTCCCTATAGCGTCCCTCTTCTCATCAACTCCCTGTTGTAACATCACTGTCTCATTTTGTTTATAGCCTCTCTCATGGAACTCACTATGTAGCATGTCTATAGTCTTTTTAAAACTATTCTCATCACTAGTGAGTCTAGATGCTCTCAACATCTGACTCTTCACTATATTCTTATAAATATGTGGGGGATGCATACTGGTGTGATGCAGTAACCTATTTATCTTGCATTCTTTCCTATATAATTGTGTCTCTGTATGTTGCTCTTCTTTCAATAGGAATACATCTAAGAATTCCATTTGATCAGTGGACCATTTCCCAGTGAAGGATAAAAAATCAGTGGTCCCATTGATGTATCTAATAAACTCTTGGAGTGTATCAACATTACCCCTCCATATTAAATAAATATCGTCAACAAAACGTCTATAGAACTGAATGTAACTGCCAAAATACATTCTCCTAATGATATATGTATACTCCCAATATGCCATGACTATATTTGCATAGGAGTTGGCATAGGGAGTGCCCATGGCTACTCCCTTCTGTTGTATAAAATACTGTTCATTATAAACAAAGATGTTATTTTTCAGGACTATATCCATCAACATAGCACATATTACTCTCTCTGTTCGAATGAACGAACAAACTCTCACAAAAAAAAAAAAGCAAACAACACACAACACAAGTTGTTTCAGCAACAGAATGAAGCACCTTTCAGTAGCAAATAAGAAAGTATTGCGCATGCTAGGTGCTGTGTACTACTGATTTGTTTCTCGCTCTCCTTTTTGGGAAGAGTGCAAGAACCAATCAGTAGCCATCCAGCCATCTGTGTCGCGTGCGTGACTGCGGACGTGGCAGTCCGACCCCCTTCCATAAACCGCATAGACTTCTGGGCATCACACTGATGGCTTTTCTCCTTAATCTGGACTGATTTTACAACAGTCCAGATGCAGATTTACAGTCTAAAAAAAAAAAAAAAGCAGAACTCGCTGAGCATGAGCAGTTCGAGTTCTGGGACTTTGCGAGTCAGTTGGATTCACTTACATTAGCCAGCCAGTATTAAATATTTAATAATTTATAAATATTTTTTATTTTAATGTAAACATGTTTGTTTTCTTTCTTCCATAGCTGGGGGGGGGGGGGGTTGCAGTCCTGCAGTCTGATACCATGAGCTACCAGTGGGCATTATTCACATTTTTAGGCAATATCGAGATCTATACCATTTTGATGATTTGTGTAGAAACTGACAATAAGGGCTAAAACAAGAGTTGTGTTTGTGTTAGAAACAAGGAGACTAAAATTGAAATGTTTGCCATTATATCTGAGATGCTGAGTGTATAATATAAAGGGTAAACAGTAACAGTCATGGCTTTTGGTTAGTAAAGCTTGTGATTAAATGCAAAAATTTTACATCAAGCATATTACACAATGTGTTATCACAGACTATGCATGAATCATTCAATCTGCCTAATACTGTGTGCAAATCTCTGTGCACTCTCTGATGACATGAGGGTATTGATAGCTATGCCAGAAGAAGTAGGACAGTGGATGTGTAACATATGCCAATATAGCTAGGTGGAGTTTTGTAAAGAATTATATGTCATTTAGATATGAAACTGATTTGTACAGATGCTTGTATTGAATTTTTTTCTTTGTAAAAATGCTTGTATTAAAAATGTGCGAACATTGACTCCTCCTGGACAGAAAATAAATTCACATGTATCTCAAATTGTATGGAAACTGTTGACATTAATATTTTAGCAGAGAATACTGGAAGAGAAGAGGTTAATCTCAGTCCAGCTTACTTTGAAAAATAGTTTGAAATTAAATTACCTGGCAGGCCATACAGATTGTATCTTACAGTTCTGATTGCAGCCAGAGACAAAATGTCTGAAAACAAGGACTAGGAATCCTTTTTGCATTGTTCATAGCAGTGAACTAATTGCTACCCTAGAAGGATGGAAGTGTTGAAAGGGTTTTATGGCTTCCAGATGCTAAAACACATCTTAGCAAAACTCTGTCTGAGTGTATGGTAACACATATGTGTGAGATTCTGGTTTAGTTTCCAGTAATAGGGTTAGTATGGAAACTAGAGGTCAGATGACCAAATGCGTGTGATGTCATTCTGCAATCCAGGGCTGAAATGATGTTTTAATACTAGATGAGACTGAAGTCTCATGGCAGTCTTTTTTGAAACCTGACAAAGAAGGATCCCTCACCCATTTCATCTTGCCTTGCTCTAGTAAGTGACCAGGGAATAGTAATTCTTTAAATCAGTCAGGAAAATATAGTGAGATTAGTTAAGTATTGTTTTTCTGTATCTGTGTTAATCTATTCATCTGTGTTATTTTAATATTTCCTGTCATTGAAAATTTGGTGTTTATTGTAAATAGATATTTAGTATTTTCATGTTCTTTTAATATTTATTATTAAATATATTTAAACTTTTCATTGTGGCTGGTCCTTTATCAAATATTTTAACCTTTGAGAATACTTATATTTATTTGGTTACTCTATGACCACTCCTGAAAGCCTTACTGCATTGGTCAAACACTATCATTTGTGTTAATATTAATTTCACTCAGTATAAATGAGTACCCTTGTAAGAGCCTTAGAGTAGCTGTCTTTGGAGTGTCTGGTGGCAGTGTAACTACCTTATAGTCTGGGCAGAAGGGGCATAGCTAATAAATCTGTGCCAGCCTTTTTTAGGTGTGTGTGTGTGTGTGTGTGTGTGTGTGTGTGTGTGTGTGTGTGTGTGTGTGTGTGTGTGTGTGTGTGTGTGTGTGTGTGTGTGTGTGTGTGTGTGTGTGTGTGTGTGTGTGTTTGTGTGTGTGTGTGCCAGCTGCTTTGGAGTAGGGACACAAAGCACGGGTTTCACAGAGAGGGTGCTGGAGGACTTGGCTTGCATATTCAGTGAAGGACTCAACTTTATAGCTGTGTCAGTGGAGAGTCTTATTGGTGGTATGGAGAGAAAATGATAGGACCCAGCCCTCAGACTGAGTGTGTTCCCTTTGTGCTCTTAATGTTAATTGTGTTTGATGCAGAGAGCTGCATCGGGAAATACTGTGTGTATCCATTTTTGTTCCAAGTGAATGTCAGTGTTATGGATTCAGGCTCCTTGATTACTGGCCCAGAGGGGGGACATCACACAATCTTCTAACACATTCTGTGTTTAAACTGTAGCCTGTTGGCCCAATTTTGCTTGATTGTGGGTAGAAGTAGAAAAATAAACTGGTTTAAAATGTTTGTAAGACACTTGGTATAATTAAAAGGATTCATGCAGTGTAGTTATAGAATGATTTACAAATCTGTGCAGCATGGATAAAACTGACAGTCAGAGGTGTAAATCTCATGTACTAAAGAAGCTAGAAATTAAAGTCTACAAAATAGATGCAAAGACCTCTCTCTTATGGCTGTATCTATTTTGTAAGGGCTAACAAGGTTATGCCCAAGTTAGTAAAGTTCAGTCATACAGCATGATGAGTTACAAGGTGTTTTTTAAATGCAAACAGCATAATTGAACTAGAAATAATGTCAAAACGCACATTCTCCTAACAAAGTATTTGTGTAAAAATTTGCTAAGAGTCTCAGTACAGCTAGCAAGTATAATAACAATTACTGTCATGAATACTTCACTATGAACAAAAACATATCTCAGGGCATAGACTGCATTTCTCAAGATACTGCTGATAGTTTGAAGAACTACTCTGGTTTGTTCACTAGTTCTGGCTGACTACCAGTAGAATATCAGTAATACCAGTTATATATGCATCACAATGAGTCTTGGTTATACTCACATATAAAACTGAGCAAAAGATGAAGCACATGGAAGATATGGGAGCAAGCGTTAGAGTTGAATAAAGGTGCAAATAGCTTGGAGCAACTGTAAAGCATGATTAAGTATATAGACATACACACACACACACACACACATATATATATATATATATATATATATATATATATATATATATAGATAGATAGATACACACAGACACACTCACATACATATATATGTATATATATATATATATATATATATATATATATATATAGATGCACACACATACAAACACACACACACACACACATACACACGCACACACACACACACACACACACACACACACACACACACACACACACACACACACACACACACACACGCACACACATACATGCACACACACACACACACACTACATATTTATCCTCAAGAAAAACAAATGGATCAAAAGGAAACATTATCTAAATCAAACAATTGAAGAGGTTGTTACAACTATGAGTACTGCTAAATTATTCTCTGTGCTTGAGCTAGGCAAGGGTTTTGCCAGTTTAAACTACATGAAACCGTGCACTTTCAAAACCCCATTTGCATAGATAACAGCTTCTAAGACTGCCTTTGGGACTGTCATCTCTCCCAAAGAGTTTTTCAAAGAGCAGTAGCTGAAATGACTGAAGAACTAAAAGGCATGGTCAGTTTAACTGATGGCCTTCTAATACAGAGAACTGCTAAACAGTAACTTGACTTGTGACTTACTAAATTGCCAGACAGATTAAGGCAAAGAGACTTGAAGCAGAAAAGGAGTAAATTTCAGATTTTGATACCACCTCTCACATGGATGGGACATTTTTTTTTTATTCTGGAACTCGCAAACTAGACTCAAGTTAAAACAATAGTAAATATATGGAAATCCCATGCTAGTCATCTAATAACTCATTGGTGTGATGTAACATCCTACTAAGATTGTTTCAAGCTTTTCAGACATAATATTGCAATCCAGAAATTTGAATCAGGAAGCATGATATTGCTTGGATTTGGTCACTGGAACAAAATAGGAGTTCTGACATGCTGAAAAATATTAGCTACAGAGGAATCTAATTTGGAATATTGTGACTGATGTGTTGCAGCAACTTACACTTCAAGTGGACGGTAATCAACAAGGGCTTAGAGCAGTATTACTTCAAGATGATAGATCAACAGTATAAAGGACAAGAGTTTTGAATAAATCAGTTTTTAATTTGTCTATTATAAATGAGTTACTCTGGAGTCAGACCATAATCCATTCCAGCATGCATTTACAAATCTCTTCACAAAACACTTGACAGGCTTCAGTGATAGCTACCATATTTTCAAAAGTATGAACAAAAAATTAAAGGTTGGTACACATCAGGCAAGCTGATTCGGGTAGCTGACTTCCTTAGTACATCATAGTTAAAAGAACACACACAATAAAACACTTATTAGAGAAAGATGCAGATTCAGTATTTTTGTGGATTGTCTTACAACTGCCTATGTCTATTGAGAAATTACAAGAAATAAAGCTGGCTTTAAGCCAAGACAATCACAGCAGTTGCTACAAAATGTAATTGTGGATAGGTTGCAAGATAGGTATATGATGCACTCATTATTACCATTTTACTGAACATATATATATATATATATATATATATATATACCTGAAATATCTGACTACAATCAACAAGGCCTGCCTTAGATGACATAAAGCCCTGGAAAGGCACTTCATAGAGCCCTTATTGTAAAGTACTCCTTCTGTACCTCCCCACTGACTCTTGCATACCCCCCATCCTAACCACACTTCATTGAGAAATTTACTTCTTTCTTAATTTTTCACACTTTCTCTTATTTATTAGCTCCTCCTCATACTTATAACATGACCTAACTGGCCATGACTCTACAGCAATAAGTTTGGAGAAATTAACTGAATCAAGCCAGGGGTCAGGGGGCTGCTAGGCCCCCAAAAATCATAGGATTCTAGATGTTCTGAGATGCATCTCACAGCTTTTTAAACAACTTTTTGTTCTAATGATGAGCCGAACAAAAATCATGAGTAGGAAATGACTTCAGTCAAATTTTTTTTTCTTCCAGTGAAAAATAAGTTGTGTCTCAATGTTAATCTTCAAAGCCACCAAAATAGTAGTAATTCAATAAACTGAGATGTAAAAATTCTTGCAAGGATCTATAAATCTTATATTGAGAATCCTGACTGACTTCCTACCCCTCCATAAAAAGGTAGATACCTTTTGAGTATCCCTCTGGTGTTAGATTAAAAGTAAAATAAAAATGGCCAAAGGTGTATGTTATATAGTTAAGGATCTAGGAGAAGAAACAAAAGCATCTGAATAAAAGCCACATAGAGACAGTACATGTAGACTCCATGCAAAAGGCATCACAGACAAAAACTCAACCAGAGAACCAAGAACTGCCAGTGGTTGGTTGCCATTATGTACATCCTGCCCAGACTGCTACAAACAGACAGACCAACAGACAGATACTTTTTGAGTGCAATGCTTATGCCTGTATGTGATGAAAATTAAAAAAAAAAATACACGGCCAAATTTATTACTTTTAGATACACTACAACCTCTTCACCATTAGCTATATAGTCAGTTTCAAAACAGGCAGTCCTTGAACTCATCAGTTCCAGCCACTTTATTGGCTGTGCACCTGTGATATCTGATTATGTTACAAACAGATCCAGTAAAGTACTCCATCTGACTTCATGCAAATGCAGACCACATCTGCAAAGCCAGAATAATGACTGTTTAATCTGAACAAATGACAACAGTGTCAATCACTTTCAACCACAGGCAACTCATGTACACAGCTATTACAGTCAATGTTACTGTCTTTATACACTTCAGATATCATAATATAAAAACACAAATAAATAAACAAATAATTGGCCACTGTAGTTTCACCCTACTAACACCTACATGCATATACAAATGTGACCATCAATTATGGCAACTTGTATGACTGTGACTGTACATTGTTAATGTTTGACTAAGATCAAATGAAACAGTAAATAGATAAATTGCCACACAGGCATTTATTTTCTTATCTCACTGCTGTCAGAATGCAATGTGAAACCTAAGGCAAACATGCCCCACAAACGTCTCAACCTCTTAGCTCAAGAATCAAGGAGAAAGCTAACAAATGATGATGTTCAAAGGGGCAAAATCAGATGCAGTGATTGCCTTTATATTCTTAAATACTTGCTAGAACAGTATGCTTTTTTGAAGGCTATTAAGATTGATGCTGAAATGTCTGCAATCATTATTTAGTATCTGTAGTCCTCATTGATTTGTCAGGAAAAACAAACACAATGTTTACAAGGAAGAGACCAAAATATGAAGCAAAAAACACCAGAGACATTCTGCAAAATCCAGGACAGATGAGAGCATCTATGCCACCCCTCCACTACCCCCCCCCACACACATGCACCATCAGTTACAGACACTTTTAAGACTGTACACTTTAAATGTATGATTGTGATCAAATGAAAGAATAAATACATAAATAACTGCCACACAGGAGTTTTTCTTTTCAACTAACTACTGTCAGAATACAGTATGAAGCCCAGTGCAACCCCTCCCTATATGTCTCAGCATCTTAGCTCAAGATTCAAGAAGAGAGCTAAAAATAATGAGGGGCAATGGTCAAAAATCATAGACAGGTATTTTCCTTTTATACTAACAAAATTGCTAGAACAACAGACTTTGCATTAGCATGCTCTTTTTTTACTCAAATAATTTTTTATTAAAATTGTTTTCTATATCTTCAAATAGATTGAACCATAAATATATAAACATAAAATAATATAACATAATCAACTAGTCACCTATTTACAAAAGAAACTATATAACAATTGCCTAAGTATACAATCTATAACATCACGTTTCCATATACATTATGCAAATTGTATTAAGATGTGCTGACTGATTAGATCAATTTGTTTTGTCCAATATTTCAACTTTCTTCCAATAAATGATGTATGATGTTGTCTTATCAGTTCTTTTCTTTATGATTGCTACTTCTAGTCAAGACATGAAGACTGCAATTTTCTTGAAATCTTCAAAGGTTGGTGGTGCCTAATTCGTCCAGTAAGGTATTATGGCTTTACATGCAATGGCAAGCAATGTCCACAGTAAAGGATATTTTACTTTTGGGACACATTGTGGTATGGGTACATTAAACAAAACTAATGATTTGTTTAACTGAAAAGTATCATTAAAAATTGTTTGAAATAAATAATTAATTTCAAACCAATATTTATTCAGTGAATGACAATCAAAAAGCATGTGTTTCCAATCTGCTTTTCTATGCATTTTACATCTCCAGCAATCAATATGTTTCTTATATAGGTTCATAGGTTCATAGGTTCATACTAGGCTATCTGCCCGAGGGCATTTATAAGCCTAGCCCATAGTTTTGTGGCTTACGCCACCCCTTAGTTTGGAGAAACTATGCCCATTATTTAGCTGTGCCTCTGTCGAGCAGTGACACTGAGGTAACCCCTGGGGTGTATCTGCGATCTCCCATCCATTGGTCAAGATTCCTCTTGAACAAGGCCAGCGAGGTGCTCTGCCTCACATAAACCGGGATTTTGTTCCACAGCATAGGGAGTCTTTGGGTGATGAATCTATCCCTCCAGCACGTCCTATTAATAACCGTGTCAAGGTTTAAGTCACCCGCCCGTGTGGCTCTGAGGGATCTAGATTTTTTGAGATGAAGCATATTCATCAAATCTGGGTTTGACATGGCCTTGTATGTCAGGCATAGGTCACCTCTGAGCAAGCGGTACGCAACTGAATATAACTGGAGTTCTTTCAGTCATGCAGCATAAGACAGATTTTTGAGACCCTTTATCCTTTTGGTGAGGAACTTTTGTGGCCTCACCAGCTGCTGCAAGTGTCGGGTCAGATACATTCCGAATGGGGCATTGTACTCGATCATTGGTCTGATGAGTGATGAGTATAGGGAGACTATGACTTCCCTTGATCTAGATGTGAATCCCTTCATGATAAGGTGGGCAATGTAGAAGGTCTTCCTAACTACTTTAGCAATATGAGTGTCGAATGAAAGGCTACTGTCAACCTGGGTTCCCAGGTCCCTAATAACTTCTTCTGTGTTCAGGGATTGCCACCTATATGGTAGCTAGGGGTAACCTTATTTTTCCCAAAGGGTATGACTATGCATTTCTTGGCATTTAACTTGAGGCCATGGCTCTGGCACCAGTTATCTGTTTCTGTGAGACCCTTCTGAAGGATATCTGTGTCGGATGTGTTCTCAACCACGGCCCAGTTTGCAGTCATCTGCGAACTTTGTCAGC
Organism: Protopterus annectens; assembly: GCF_019279795.1. Classification (NCBI taxonomy): domain Eukaryota; kingdom Metazoa; phylum Chordata; order Ceratodontiformes; family Protopteridae; genus Protopterus; species Protopterus annectens. The sequence continues at coordinate 65,089,059 of NC_056733.1, forward strand.
CATAACCCTCCTGTGTTTGCTTGTACTTCAGAAAAGTAGATGCCAAACAAGAGTGGGCCCAGGACTGAGCCCTGTGGGACACCACTTGTGACAGGCTTAGAGTCTGACATGGCGCCAGCAACTTTGACCCTGTGGGTTCTGTCACTCAGCCAGTTTGCAACCCATCTTGTAATGTATGGGTTTACATTTAAGTTGATGAGTTTTTCAATGATACCCGAGTGGGGTATTGTATCGAAAGCCTTCGCCAGGTCTAGGTAGGCTGTATGGACTGCCTTTCCCTCGTCAATGGCCTTGGTGACTGTTTCGAAAAAGTCAACCAAGTTTAAAAGGCATGATCTGCCTTTGACAAAGCCAAACTGGGTTGGATCCAAAGTCTGCAAATTCCCTATGTCTTTATTTATGAGATCCATTATGATCCTTTCCATGGCTTTGCAGATCAGGCTTGTCAAGCTAATGGGACGGTAATTTCCAGGGTCGGTGGAGGCACCGCCTTTGTGGAGTGGGACAACAGTCGCTGTGCGCCACTCCCTGGGTACGTATCCGGAGGTGAGACTAAGATTAAACAGCTGTCCTAACTGTGGGTTTAATTCCTCGTTGAGTTCATGGAGCACACAGCCGGGGACACCATCAGGCCCCATGGATGCTGTGTTCTTTGCCTTGGAGAGAGCAGTTCTCACCTGAGCGTTAGAGATGTTTGGGGGGCTACAATCATTTGGTATAGATATCTCTTCTTTAGGCGGGGAGGGTGGGGAGAAGTTTGCACTGAACCTGTCAGCCAGTATGTTGGCAATGTCTGTAGGATTAGTAATCTTCACATCATTTTGAACTAATTCTGAGCATATCTGGGAGTTTCCTCCTAGGTTTCTGACATAGCTAAAGAATGCCTTATGGTTGTCTTTAGAGTCCTTAGCTATTTTTTTCTCAAAATTAGCTTTGGATGATTTTATGAGAGCTCTTAGTTTTTTACTTATAGTGATCAAGGGTGTCTTACCTTTTAAGGATTTTGCTCTATCTTGTAGTAGTTTTCTCCTTTTGTTGTAGAGTTTGTTTATGGCTGGGGTCCACCAGACTGGACACTTGCCTTTGTTACAAAGAGTCTTTGTTTTGCTTGGGATTGCCTGATCCATGCAGCCCTGCAGGTGCTGGTAGAAGGCATTTGTAAGTGATTCAGCGGTTTGAGTAATGTTAACCGCTGGCTCACGGGCCTTAAAGGAGACCACACTAGTCTTTAGAAGTGTGAAGTCGGCTTTCGAGAAGTTCTTTACTGTGGTCTTTTTCATTTCGGGTGGGGGCGGGATGAGGACCTCCAGCGAGATTAGTTTGTGATCAGATCTCACCAGTGAGGGGTATACTTCTGGTGTTGAACATTGTGCTCCCATGTTCGTGATGATGAGATCAAGTATGTTCTCTCCTCTTGTGGGGATGGTGACTAGTTGTTCCATGGCATTTGAGTTTATGAATTCCAGGAACTTTTGGGCTAGAGTGTTTGGGCTTGAGTAGTGTTCCCAGTCTATATTAGGGTAGTTGAAGTCACCTAGTATGATGGTGTTCGGAGATACATTTATCCACTCCAGTGTTTTCAGGAAGGCCATATGAGGTTCCTGAGTTTGCGAGGGTGGCCTGTAACATGCTACAATTTGCAGAGCAGTCTTGCCTATGGTTAATTGCACCTGGATGGTCTCCGATGCATCGTGCGATGCCACCAATCTTGAGGTGTGGGTGTCCTTGATGAATATGGATACCCTCCCTCCTTCCTTGGTATTGTCCGGGGTTTGTGGCTGGAACGCATGATATGAGGTAAAACCTGATAGTGCTGGGGTGCTCTCAGGAGCCTTGAACCAGGTTTCTGTCACAGCACAGACATCGATGTTCTCCATACTGAGAAGGGCCTCGAGTGCGTGCATCTTGAGGTTGAGACTTCTGGCATTGAGCAGCATTACCCTTAGTTTTTTTTCTTTGTTTTGTTCTAGGGTGGTAGGTTTAGAATTTGAGCCTTGCCTAAAAAGGCACTATGGGGGTGGCAAGAGCCTTTGCCAAAATCCGGAATCCCACGGGTGACAAGTGCAAGCCGTCCCTTGCGAAGCAGCGTGGCTTGTCCAGCATGTCATCCCAGGCAGACAGACATTGGATCCCCTTTGAATGACACCAGAGTTTAAGCCAACTGTTAAAGCTGATCATCTTATCTCTGTATTGTGGCATCATTCTTGGTGAAGGTAGGATACTGCTCAAGGTCAGGGTCATACCTGCCTGGGCTACATAATCAGAGAGCTCCTCTATGTCTCTTTTCATGTAGTCCAGGGAGGTACGTCTCAGGTCGTTTACACCAGCGTGGACAATGATTGAATCGTACCTGTACCTGCTGTTGAGAGACCTGAGTGCATGCGTTATGTGGCGGATTCTAGCACCCGACAGGCAGCTTACTGTGACCTTCTCCTTACTCAGTCTGGTGAGCGGGACGTCAGTGTGTCTGACTATGGAGTCACCAATGACTAGTGCGTCTGGCATAGTGTTTGGCCTTAAGGGCTGTGACTGCTTGACACTCTGTGTGGTCTATGTGATGCAGGTGTTGTGTTCTGAGGTGGTAGTTGTTTGGGTGTCTGCTTTGGTGGCCTCTGCTGTTTTGGTAGATTTTTGATCAGAGCCTCTGAGTATGTCTTTGTGTGTTTATGTGTATGATTTGAGGTTGTGATGGTATTATGTGAGACTGGGTCTATAGTGTGTGTGGTTACCTTCTCCTCCTGTCTGGTCTTGCCAGTCCTATGTTGAGAGAGCTTAGCCTCCAGTTTGGCCGTATAGTTGCATCTCTCGCATGTATTTGTGTTTTGTGGGAGGAGGAGAGGGTTGTCTGTGTACATGAGGCAATTGTAACATTGCCTCAATAATTCCAGGTTCACCAGCTGAGCAGGAGAGGATATTAGCAACTGATCCCTCGACATGCTAGAAGGAATAGACAGAAAAACTTAAAAAAAAAGGTTTTGGGGGATGTGGGTGACCGAGAAATGGGGTTTTCTTTTTTTGGGGTACTTTCTATAACAAGAGTGCTGTATCGAGGTGATAAGTACTGTAGGAGCAAGTGCTTAGCTATACGGACAGAGAATAATCTACTTGGGAGTCAAGTAGAGATAATTTATAGTTGTAGGATACACTAAATAGAACAGTAGTACACTTTGGGGAAGGTAGTTTTAAGGGAAAATTTGAAGAGTGAACTTTAGGTAGCCCTAATTGTTTAAATCTGCTTAACCGGCGCTGCCCTAGTGTGCAACGGTAGCAGCTCCGCGCTAAATTAAGCTAAAGCTGCTTAGCTGCTTTATAGCAGGGGGCTGGAAAAATGACCCAAAATGGCCAACAAATTACAAGTTGCTGCTTCTAACCACTCCTCTGAGGACAAACAAGCAGCTCAGTACTCCCCACTCCCACTGGTGAGTAAAGAAACTACCTCTGGCCACACAAGAAAATGGAGGAACACAGAAACCAAATACAAAGCCCAGGGATCAGCAAAATCTGATCACTGGAACAACTAGCAAGTAAAGTTTAGGAAAGGAGAAATATTTTTTTGTTTTTTTTTTTGTTTTTTTTCAAACAGACAGGAAAAAATGCAGTAAATGCTTTGTTTTCGTTAGTTTTAATAATAATTATATTACACATAGATCCATGAATTAATTTTCATTTGGCTGTAAAAGATATATTAGTTCTAATCTATGAGGGGTTAGAAAGGATCTATGTAGGAATTTCCATTCATATAGTTTCCACTAAAATGACTTGGTGTAATGCTTGGTGATAAAAGAATTATTTATTTTTCATTTTTATCAGGATCCTTTTGATTAACCTGATTATAATATTGGTATAGTTATTTGTTTCTTTAAGTGTCTTGTGGATTTTGGATAGATATTCTTGTCCTTTATAAGTATAATTTATTAAAAGTATCACAAGATCTATGAGCTTAGGAATATTATTTTTAAAAGTTGCTGTCATCAGTTCCAGCTTTTTTGTGATGTACTGTCTTATTTGTTGTATTGGTAGCCACAATTTACCATCTAACTCAAATTTCCTTTTGATTTGATCTAGTGTGAGTAATGTATTGCCATTGAGAATTTGATACCAATAAATCACTTATTTTTCTTTAAGCTCTTTAATTATATTTGAATCAAAGGTAGTTATATATTCTTGTGTACAACCTATAACATGTAATATGAAAAACATGTCTTTATATCTGGGTTCATGTTTGTATATTTTCTAAACAGCATTATTGCTTCAGTAACAATTATATACTTTGTTTCTATACTTTTATTAAATATTATGTTATCTCATCACATTATAAAAGACTTGGATTTATATTATATTGTTTATGGACTGAGTTAATAATTATATTACATATAGATCCATGAATTAATTTTCATTTGGCTGTAAAAGTTGAATTCAGCCATGGAGTAACTGTTTTAGTAATAGATGCCAATGAACAAATCTCTATATCTAGTAGACTAATTCCTCCCTTCTCCCAACCTTTTAAATAGTTGTTAAGCACAATTCTAGGCTTATTGTTAAACCAAAGGAAATTCAGCATCATTTTATTGTATGGCTGTAAGAGGGATGGAAAAGGATTGTATATAATATAACAATTTTGGGAAAATGTTGATTTAATTATATACAACTTATCTTCCATTGTATAAAACATTTTATTCCATTTATGCATTGGGCAGCCCCGGTGGTGCAGCAGTTAGCATTGCTGCCTCACAGCAAGAGGTTCTCTGGTTCAATCCTTGGCTGGGGTGCCTTCTGTGTGGAGTCTGTATGTCCTCCCTGTGGTCATGTGGGTTTCCTCTGGGTGCTCCAGTTTCCTCCCACATCCCAGAGACATGCTATAGGTGGATTAAATACTTTAAATTGGCCCTAGACATGAGTGTGTGCTTGTGTGTGCCTTCTGTGCAAGGTTGGGCACCAGGCTGGCAACTCAACACTGTAAAACTCCACTGCCAATCATGAGTGGACAGGTGATCCACTGTGGCAACCCCTAACCGGGAAAAGAAGAAGATTCCATTTCTGCATTAATGATTTTATTTGACTTAGTATATGAATATAGTTAATATTTATTGTTTCTCTAGTGTTGCTAGTTAGTAAGATTCCTAGGTATTTAATTTTATTATCAGTCACTAAGTACTTAACAAAGTCATTATTTAATTCCCTTTTATTTGATTTAATTAATACAATTTTAGCTTTGATCTCATTAAATACAAGACCAGAAATAGTTTGAAAGAAGTTCATTGTTTAGAATAATTGAGTTAATGATTTATCTTTATCAGATATTGTCAACAGGATGTCATCAGCAAATAACTGTATTTTTATTTCTAAGTTATTCCCAATTACTATGCCTTTAATATTTGTGTTCATTCTAACGTAGTTGGCAAAAGGCTCAATTGCTAATGCAAACAGTAAAGGTGAAAGTGGGCATCCTTGCTTAGTTCCTTTTCTAATAGTTACAGAAGTAGAGAAACATGACCTAATCCTAACATAGGCCAGAGAATTTTCATATAGTGATTTAGTTAGGAATTTGAATTGTTGTGAAAAACCTTATTCTTCTAGTACCACCAGTAAATAATTCCAATATATTGTATCAAAGGTGCTATTGATGTCTAGACTCTCCAAAGTCATGTCTCACTTACTTAAATCAACAAGATCTATCAAGGCGAGAATTCTTTTAATATTATTGTAGGTGTTTCTATCTTTTATGAAACCTGTCTGCTCATGATGAATTAATGATGGTAATATATGTTTAACTCTCTCTGTATGTATTGCCATAGACATTTTGTAATCTACATTTAGCAAAGAAATGGACCAACAGAAAAACATTCTGAGGCATTTTTTTCAGATTTCAGAATAAGTGAGATTAAACTATATTTCCAAGAGGGTGGAACTAGTATTCCTTGTTTAACCTGGTTAAAAACCTTCAACAATAACTGTTTAGCTTCTTTGGGCAATAACTTATACATTTTTGTTGTTATGTTGTCATTTCCTGGTGCTTTATTGGGTTTCAGTTTTTTATTTGATTCTGCAACTAGGACATTGTTATCAGCTTGTCAATGTGTCTACTTTGTTGTTCTTGTATCTTGAGGTTTATATTAGTCTGAAAGAAGTTTCTAATTGTTTCTTTCAATTTCATCTCTATGTTGCTAATATTCATTTCTTGATAGTGCAGTTGAAATGTTTCAAGTATTCTGTTTAAGTCTGAGACTTTCTTATTAATGTTGGAATTATATATTTCTTTTATTTGATTCATGTTAATAACTTTCTTAGTTCTATTTTCCTTTGATTCTGCAGATTCATTGAATATGAAATAAGTTTGATTTTTTTCTAATTCTATCATTTTATGATGTGATATTTCAGTATATTCTTTATTTTTCACTGCTAAATCATTAGTTAATTGACTATGCCCTTTTTGTATATTAAGTTTAATCATATCTATTTCCTTTTGAAGTTCAGTTAATTGCTTGTCCCATTGCTTCCTTTTATTTTTGTACCAAGTTAACGTTCTTCCATATATGTATGCTTTTAATGCATCCCATACATAGATTTCTGAAGTTCTTCATTTATGTTTAATTCAAGAAATTGTTGTAATTTTATATAAAATTCTTTAAACTCTTTTAGATTTGTTATATAGGATGGTATTCTAGTGATTGCACCTTTTGTTTGTTATGCACTTCTACTTCAAATTAATTACATTGTAGTGTCTTAATGGACAAGAGATTACTTTAACATTGCTAAGAAAGGTGGCTATTTCCTTTGATATATATACTCTATCTATTCTTGAGTATATGTTATACTTATGTGAAAAACGTATAATGCAGAGAATCTTTGTCTGCATATTAATTAACATCTTCAAAATTATATAGTTCAACAAATTCTGCTAGTGTTTTTGATGTTGCAGTTTTCTGTCTGGTATTTATAGATTCAGTGTCTTTATAAATCATGTACTCTAAAAACTAATTATTTATATATGTTAAACACATTATTAAAGCTTTGTTAGAAGAGAAGCAAGGCTATCAACTATAAATATAAGTAAAGAGTTAGTGCAACCAACATTCAAATGACACTATTAGTATAATCTCCATCCCAACCCAAACACAACTATCCCCAGTTGTCATTCAATTTCTTAGTGTATATTAGGTAACCCATAAGCATTGCTAACAGGAATAAAAGTTCTTATACTTATGACTGTATTGTCTATTGGATTGAAGTATTAATTTTGGTTATAAATTCAAAGTAGTAAAAATAAATTAATATGAATTACCTTTTCCTGATGGTGTAGAGTGCTGAAAATTTATGTTTCCCTATCCATAAACTGCAGGTACTTAAGCAAAAACATTTTATTTTAACAAGTTAATAATGAAAGTCATTTGTCCTTCATTTTTTTTACTTTTCTTTTCTGTTGTCTGCCAGTTATTCTTCTCAGCTTGACATTTGAGGCAAGGCCCCAAACAATCCATTTTTTTCTGTTTGATCAAGGAAGTTGTTTTTAGAAAGAAAATAAACTGCAGTATCCAGGGTTTCAAAGGTTCTGGTGGTTTCTGGAAAAAATTTCGAAGTCTGGCTTGAAATAAAATGTGAACTTTTAATTGTTGTTGTTTAAGTTTCTTAATTAGTGGTAAACATTCTTTCCTTTTTGCTGCCACTGTAGAAGAGTAGTCATTATTAAACCTAATAATATTGTTCTCATATTTAATTGGTGAATTGGTCCATGCTGATTTCAGAACCAGTTCTTTGTCCTGTGAAGAGGAAAAAATGATCTATGACAGATCTTGGTTTGGTTTTATCCTTGCTGTACATGGTTGATTTAGTCAAAGACTGATGTGCCCTCTCAATTCCATGTGAGAAGGCTTCTTGCAGATTTAAAGCTTTAGGAAGCCAGGTTATGAGGAAATTGGTCATGTTTTGAGCCTCCACATTTTCAAGTAAACCATAAATGTGAAGATTATTCCCCCTGGATCTGTTCTTGAGATCATCCATTTTATTTATTAAAAATTTATTTTGCTTCAAAAGAAATTACACTTGTAGTTCTTGTTCTGTTAATCTCCCATCCAGATCATTTAATGCATTTTCCATCCTGGTTATTTGGATATTTTGTTGCTGCATCATTTCTTTTAAAACCTCTATTTGTCTGAAGGTTTCTTCTTTATACAAATCCAGTTTACTGTCCATTTTATCAGTTTTTTAGTTAGCTCACACATGTTGACTAATAAGGTTTGCAGGTACTTCTTTGAAGACTGGTCTTGAAAGTTGTATTTTGAGCTGCTCATCTTGTGACAGCACCAGTAGCCTTTCTGTTGAAGTTTTTCACAGGAACACAAATACTGGCATTTTTTTTCTGATAAAACAAACCAATGACCTTTAAATATTATATGCTGTAATTTCTGTGAAGAAATTATTCCTGGTTTTCAATTTTTCCTATTAGTAAATATAAAGACTGTCAGAGCTCAAGAAAAGTGCTGCTAACCTTGACAACTGGATAGGAGATAGGAAATTTACCCTGGGGATCACATCAGTCACCCTGCTAGACAGGGGTCCAGGGAAGTAAATATAATGGGAAGAAATAGCCAGGGAATTGTTATGGCTAGGTTTGTATAGGCCCTAGGGTCGATAGCCTAGTACCAACCTATGAACCTATGAACTAACCTGCATGTTGGCCACTCCCCCCACCATACTTTTTCTAAAGGCTAATAAATCTGAAACTCAAATGTCTGTCATTATTTCTTTATTGCAATTTGCACTGATTTGCCAGGGAACCACAAATTAAAAAAAACACAGACTAAAATATGAGGCAAAATCAGGGACAGTGGCAAAGTTCTATGCCAGCTTCTTTGCTCAAGAATTCTAGACAAAGACAGTGATGCTGAAGGTACAAAGACCCAAAATCTTAGATACATTTTAAATATAACCATAATTCACAAGTTAATAGAACACAGTTTATTCACCAACATGCATTTTCTGAACAGAAAGTATGAAACTATAATTCTAACTTTACTGGCTGAATGTAACCTCCAGGGATTTACCACAAATCAAACATTTTTCAGGAGACAGAGCAAAAGAATATCTGAAGTCTACAGACTCAGTCATATAAGACGCTGTAGCTGTTATCCAGGTGTGTGTGTGTGTGTGTGTGTGTGTGTGTGTGTGTGTGTGCGTGTGTGTGTGTGTGTGTGTGTGTGTGTGTGTGTGTGTGTGTGTGTGTGTGTGACTGTGTGTTGAGGGGTGGGCATAGGTGCTTTTAACTGTACCTGATTTTGAAGCTTTTTTTTTTTTGCTGTGTCATAGGTTCATAGGTTCATAGGTAGGTACTAGGCTATTGGTCCTAGGGCCTATATAAGCCTAGCCAAATGGTACCCTGGCTTTTGACACCCAAGAAAATTATTTTCCTGTGCCCCTGTCAAGCAGAGCCACTGAAATGATCCCCAGGGTGAATTTCCTATCTCCTATCCAATCATCAAGATTTTTCTTGAAGAGTGCTAATGAGGAGCTTTGTTTGATATAGATAGGTAGTTTGTTCCAGAGTATGGGAAGTCTATGCAACAGGAATCTATCCCTCCAGCATGTTCTGTTTATTGTGGTGACAAGGTTTAGGTCCCTAGAGCGTGTAGCTCAGAGGGATTGGGATTTCTTTACATGGAGCATGTCCAGAAGCTCTGGGTTTGACATAGCTTTGTATGTTAGGCAGAGATCACCTCTGAGTAGGCGATATGTGACAGAGTAAAGCTGGGGTTTTTTGAGATGGTCTGCATAGGGCATCTGTTTGAGGCTGGTAATCCTCTTTGTGAGGTATTTCTGTGGCCTTTCTAGTTGTTGTAGATGTCTTGTGAGGTACATACCAAAAGGGGCGTTGTACTCTATAATGGGTCTAATGAGTGATGAGTAGAGGGGAACAATGACCTCTTTTTTCCTGGATGAGAAACCTTTTGTGATGAGGTGTGCCACATAGAAGGATTTCCTGACTACTGTGGCGATGTGATTATCAAAAGAGAGATTACTGTCCACCTGTGTCCCAAGGTCTCTTATCAAACTTTCGGTGTTAAGTAGACTACCGTCTATGTGGTAGTTCATGGGTAGAGTTTTTACCAAAATGGATGACAATGCACTTTTTGGCATTAAGCTTGAGGCCATGGCTTTGACACCAGGCATCTGTCTCAGTGACGCCCTTTTGTAGGATGTCCACATCGTTAGGAGTTTTGATTATGGCTCCTAGTTTGCAGTCATCTGCGAACTTTGTTAGCCCAAGACCTTCTGTGTTAACCTGTACTTCAGAGAAGTAGATACCAAACAGGAGAGGAACTAGGACTGAACCCTGTGGTACTCTACTTGTCACTGGTCTGAAGTTGGATTTAGAGCCTGCTAATTTCACAGTGTGGGTTCTGTCAGTGAGCCAGTTGGCAACCCATCTTGTAACATAGGGATTTATACCTAGATTAGTGAGTTTATCTATAATTCCAGAGTGGGGGATGGTGTCGAAAGCCTTGGCGAGATCTAGATAGACTGTGTGAACCACCTTACTCTCATCTACGGCTTTGTTGACTTCTTCAAAGAAGTCTATCAGGTTTAGGAGACATGATCTGCCTTTTACAAACCTGAACTGGGTAGGGTCCAGAGTTTGGAGATTACCAATGTCATTGTTTATAAGTTTCATGATGATACATTCCATAGCCTTGCAGACCAGGCTCGTCAGGCTAATGAGGCAGTAGTTCCTGGGGTCTGCGGTGGCTCCCCCTTTTTGGAGTTGGATAACAATTGCTGTGCCCCATTCAGTGGGCACAAAGCCTGAGTTGAGGCAATGATTAAACATGGTACTTAGGTGGGGTGCCAGTTCATTCTGCAGTTCATGTAGAATGCAGCCTGGGATGTTGTCAGATCCCATGGATGCTGTGTTCTTGGCTTTGGAGAGTGTGTTTTTTACCTGTGCAACTATGATTACAGGAACTTTGCATTCTTCCAGTATAGAGATGGGCCCTTTAGGGGATGAGAGAGGGGTAAAGTTAGCACTGAACCTATCTGCCAGGATGTTGGCGATATCAGTTGGTTCTGTATATTTAGTTCCATTATGCTGTAACTCAGAGCAGATCTGAGTGTTGCCATTGAGATTCTTGACATAGCTATAGAATGCTTTGTGGTTGTCTTTAGAATCAGTGGCGATTTTGTTTTCATAACTAGCTTTGGAGAATATTATGAGGGATCTCAGCTTCTTACTGAGGCTGACTATGGAGTTCCTCCAATCATGGGATTTTACTCTTTTTTGCAAAAGTTTCTTTCTTCTGTTGTAGAGTTTGTTTATAGCAGGGGACAACCAGATTGGCTTCCTTTTTTTGGAGGATAGCATCTTGGTTCTGTTAGGGATTGCATGATCCATGCACTCGTGTAAGTGCTTATAAAGTGGCAATTGTATAGGATTCAGCAGTTGTACATCTATTGTCCATCAGCATGGGTGTCGTGAAGTTTGCCACTTCTGTCTTAAGAAGCGTGAAGTTGGCTTTGGAGAAATTTTTTACTGTGGTTTCCCTAATGGAGGGGTGGGGGAGGGATGTGGATGTCTAGGGTGATTTGCTTGTGGTCGGATCTGTCCATGGAGGAACTGACCTCTGGTGTGGAACACCGGTTGCCCATGTTGGTAATGACCAGGTCTTGGATATTGCTGCCCCTGGTGGGGGTGTGGATAAGTTGATCCAAGGCATTGGAATTATGAATTCCAGAAAACGGTGAGCACAAGAGTTGGTACATGAGTAGTTTTCCCAGTTAATGGTGGGGTAGTTGAAATCGCCCATTATTAGGGTGTTAGGTTGTACCCTAATATTTTCCAGTGTATCAAGAAATGAGGAGTGGGAATCCTGGGGCATGGTGGGGATCTGTAGCAAGCTACAATTTGGATTGTGGTCTTGCCCAGAGTTATTTGCACTTGGATAATCTCAGATGCATTATGCTGAGCAACTAGCCTGGAGGTTTGGATATCCTTAATGAATATGGACACGCCTCCACCTTTAGTGCTTCAGTCCAGGTTAGGTGATCGAAAGGTATGGTATGAATTATAGCCTGGTAATGCAGGGGTGTTCTCCAGATCCTTGAACCAGGTCTCTGTCACTGCACATATGTCGATGTTCTCTATTTTAAGGAGTGCCTCGAGTGAGTGCATTTTGAGGTTTAGACTTCTAGCATTAAGAACTGCGGTGATGGTGCTGCGGTAGTGTTGTCACCTCACAGTAAGACGTTGTCCTGTTCAATTCTCAGCTAGAGTGTCTTCTGTGTGGAGACATGCATGAATGGGCATACCTTCGTTGAAGGTTGTGTGTCAGGGCTGGCAACTCAGCATGTAAAAATCTACTGCCAATCATTAGTGGACCGGAGTTCCGCTGTGGCGACCCCTAACCAGGAAAATCCAAAAGACACAACAACAAAGACTTCTAGCATTAAGAAGCATTAATGTCAGTTTTTGCTTACTTGTACCTGTTATGGTGGTGAATTTGTCATTTGAATCTTGCCTAAAAAAGATACTATACAGGTGGCAAGAGCTTTAGCCAGTAACCGGAATCCCAAGGGCGACAGGTGCAGGCCATCTCTGACAAAGCATCGTGGTTTGTCGATCATGTCATCCCAGGCAGACAGATACTGGATCCCTTTAGAATGACACCAGAAACTTAGCCAATTGTTGAAGTCAGTCATTTTGCCCTTGTACTGTGGTATCATTCTGGGTAATGGCAGGATTCTTCACAGGGCTAGGGTCATACCTGCTTGGGCTACAAGATCAAACAGCTCCTCCATGTCTCTTTTCATGTAGTCCAGGGAGGTACATCTCAGGTCATTCACACCAACATGGACAATGACAGAGTCATATTTGTAGTTGTTGTGGAGTGACCTGAGTGCATGCATTATGTGGCAGATCCAGGCACCTGACAGGCAGCTGAAAGTAACTTTCTCCTTGTTTAGCCTGGTGAGTGGAACATCAGTGTGCCTGAGTATAGAGTCACCTATGACTAGATTGTTGGGTATGTTGTTATGCCTTATGGGCTATGGTTGAGTGTCACACTGAGTTTGTGGAATATGTGTCATTTGGGTTGTGTTGGGGGGTGGTGGAGGTTGTTTGCTTTTCTGCTTTGGAGGTCCCTGTTGCTTGGGTAGATTTTTTTAGAGCCTTCATGAATGTAGGTGTGTGTTTTGTGTTTCTACATGTGTGTTTTGGTGGTGTAGGTTTTTAGGGACTATGTGATGAGTGTGGTGTCATGCAAGTGTTTACCTTCTCCTCGTGACTGTCTAGTCCAGACTTGGGTGAAGAGAGCTTTGCTTCCAGTTTTGCTATATAAGTGCATCTCACACAGGTTGTAGTGTTGGGTGGTAGGAGGAGAGGGTTGTCTGTGTACATGAGGCAATTGCTGCATTGCCCCAAGATGCCCAGATTAGTCAGATAGACAGGAGAAAACACCGGAAGCTGACCCTTAGACATGCCTGGATGGGTGCTTATTTATTAAGTGCTAAAAACTGTTTTCCTCTAGACAATCGAGGAAAGTTGAGTGCTGTAGTAATTTGCAGCTTATTTAGTGCTTACAATGAGTTCTGAACAAGTGCTGAGCTCAAAGAAACAGATCTGAGGGCTGAAACAAGAACACTGGCTAGTTCTAAGAAACAAAATTAAGCTAGAAGGCTTCCCTCCAATGCAGAAAGGCTTGAGGCTCAGAAGCTTACACACAGTCCTGGATACAGCAAATCTGTATCTGGACTAGACGACTTACAGGAAAGGCCTGTACCTATCAAATGTAATAAGTAAATAAATCAGATTCTTTGTTGTTATTTAATTTTTCTTTGCTATATTGTGGTGGCTACAGCCCAGCAGCAAGTACCATAAGTCTCCAATAGTAAAATTTATACACAATATCTTTTTTTGTTTGCGACCAATTTATATGTTTGATTTTCTGCCAGTATTATGATTGTGACTGTAGACTTTAGATATTTATGATCAAATTAATGAATGAATCAATATTTACATAACTGCCATGCAGAACACTACTGTCAGAATATACTGTGTGACCCACTGCAGTCAATACCTCTCAATCTCATAACTCAAGAATCAAGCAGTAAACTAAAAAACAATGGATGACAAAGGAGCAAAATAAGGGACAAATATTGTCCTTATACTTAAAATAACATTGCTTGAATAACAGGCTTTGCAGCAGTATGCTTTATCTGCATGCTAACTCTGAAACTCAGGATGTCTGCCATTATTTAGTGACTGCATTCCTAAATGAGTTGCCATAAAAACACACACTTTAAAAAGGAACAGACCAAAATAAGAGTCAAATTGGACACATTTGTCAAAAATGAAGGACAGTTCAGAGTATCAATGCCCCCAAACATAACACACACGCGCACACACACACACACACACACACACACACACACACACACACACACACACACACACACACACACATACACACACACAGTATAAATATTTATCTTTGTCCATACTAGATAAGTTGTACATGCAGGGCTGGAAGAAAAGATGCAGCCTGAGCCAGTAGAAATGGCTTCTCACTTCTTTATACAGCAGCCCAATCAGACTCTTTATTATAATGATTTTGTCTTCAGTAGAAGGCATGAAGATCTGTGATAAGGCATGATCATCTTATTACCATATCGGAGTAGATGTAACAGCCCATAAAGCAGACCTAAACCCTCCCCCAAAGGATTTTCAAAATGTTTTGGAACTCCTTGTATGCACAAGTGTAATTCTGATAACTGTAATTATACCTATCAAATGTAATAAATAAATAAATCAGTTTCTTTGTTGTTGTGTAATTTTTCTTTGCTTTCATTGGGGTGGCTACAGCCCAGCAGCTAGTACCACAAGCCTCCAATAGTAAAATTTATTCACGGTATCTCTTTTTTAGTTTGTGACCAATTTATATTACCTTTGTGTTTCACTGTTGGTTGTAATTGTTACATTTTTGTTGCTACTGTTTTAAGTATAACTTAGCTGAGCCTGTAGTTTGTCATTTTGTGATGAGTGCTCTACCCTGGATACCAAAAATAAAATTATTTTTGAGTTATACAAGGAAGCTGATGGTTTCTGATATTGCCTCACATCTAATCTGATTTTCAGAAGCCATAAAGAGGGTTTAATTTAATATTTCTTGAGATAGCAGAGATCAACCTAGTTCAACAATAGTTTATTGTTTTATAACTGTTTTGACTGGGTTTTCTGCACTTATATAAGAGTAATGTAAATTAATTCAAGTTTGTTGATTTTCTGTTCACTTATGTGCTACTTCTCAGATGCTCTTCTCTACAGAGAGTCATTGCCAAAAGAATTTATATTTGTGCATCATCAGTAATTCAACATTTTTGTGATTTTACTTTTTTTATCCACAGTTCAATGATTCTGGGTTTGGAGCAGCTAAATAAGGGGAAAGTGTGGGCAAAGCCTTCTACAGAACAGGTTCAGGGAGCTGTGCCTTACAAAAATGCTTTTTTAAATATTATTTTCCTATGATTACCATTTTGAACAGGTTACTTCACCCAGATAAAGATGCAAGCCTCTTTCTCTTAATGATATACAAAGAAACCAAGCTGCTTCCTTTGAAAATTATACTGCATAATATGAGAGGCACAAATGAATAAATGCTTGATTGCTTTGATATACTGATTAGAATAATATAAAAAATGGAGCATGTCACAATAATGGGACAATACAGCACATGCACTGCTTTTGTGTTACCTTGCTACCCTCTGTCATCACACACCCCTCATGTGTAAGTTGAACTTACCATAACAGTAGATGTTTGAATGATCACTGCTACAGTAGCCTTAGCTGTATGAGTTATATCCTGCCAAGGATATAACAGCTAGCCAGCTTCCAAAGCTTCAGGGCACCTTCCATGCACCCAAACTGTCAAGTAGTTTGAGCTGAGCTTACTAAAAGGCAAGTTTGGGGAAGAAGCCAATCAGAGCTTTCCTGCGAGCAGAGAGAGGGAGGTTGAGCCCTGAAAGAACAAGGCTGAGAATAGCAAAAAAAACAAATGTTCACACCCTGGTATAAAAACACATAAAAAAACAACCAAACAAAAAAAAGACAAGGAGGATGGAGGGTGAGAGCGGTTACTGCAGCAGTGATCATTTCAGCATCTACAGTTATGGCAAATTCAACTTACACAACTGTACTATGTTCTTCATATTGGTCATGGCTGCAGTAACTGTAGCTATTTGGGTAGATTATCTTAGCTAACTACATTTGAGAGGTGGAAGGAGAAGGGTCCAGAAGCCCCTGGAGAATGATCCTAGCATAGCATGATCTAGACCTAGAGAAGTAATCCAGCTTATAGTGCTTTACAAAAGTATATACAGAGGACAAAGTAGCACCTTCTGAAATGCTTCCCATACCCAACTCTTTCCAAAAAGCCTTAGAAGAAGCCAATGTCTTTGTAGAGTGAGCATTGACCCTGCTTAGAACAGATTTGTCATGATAAGAATAAAAAAGGGTAATAACCTTAGACCACCATTTGGGAATAATCTGTTTTGAAACCAGTTGTCCCTCCTTCTCACCTTCACAAGAAATGAACAATTGATTTGATGATCTAAAAGTTTTAGTTGTCAGAATAGTACCTGAGTTGTCTGAGGACATCCAAAGTTTGGAATATCCTTTGTTCATTAGTTTTAGATTCACGAAAGAAAATGGGGAGATGGATAGTTTGACTTAAAATAAACTTGCATACCACTTTAGGCATAAAAGAAGGATTAGTTCTCAAAGAAACCCTGTCTTTGTGGAAAATGAGGTAGGGCTGACTCACCATAAGAGCTTACAACTCAGACATCTTTTTTTGCATACTTCAGAGCAATCAATAAAATTGGTTTCCATGTTTAGAACCTCAAGTCTTCCAGATTAGCTGATACAAATGGAACACGTTTTAGTTTGTCTGACACAAATTTAAGATCTCAAGGAGGGGACACCAGTTTTCTTGGAGGCCTGTTATGCAAAATCCCTTTGAAGAACATTTTGACGTGCAACTGGCTTGACAGAGGAGGATCCATGGGCAGCTGAAGTGGCTGATAAATGAACCTTGATAGAGGAATAAGAAAGGCCATAGGATAGTAACTCACACAAATATTGTAATACCAGAGAACAACTAGCCCTGAGTGGGCACAAGTTATGTTGTTGGCACCAACTAACCTTTTTCTATTTGCTAATATATGATTTTCTAGTAGCAGTCTTTGCTGCTCTATTAGTACCTCTCACATGCCCTCAGAAAACATGTGCCTAAAAGGAATTAAGATCTTATCATACACGCAGTCAACTGAAGATGATTGATGTCAAGAGTGTATCAAACACCCCTGTTCTGTGTGAGTAGCTCAATTCTGAGGGGAAGCTTGTGGCAATTGCCCCTGGCTATTTCCAAATGAAGGGCTAACCATGGTTTCCTAGGCCAAAAAGGAGTCACCAGAATGATTTTGGAAAATTCCTTTTGAATCTTTAGAAGTACCCAGGATATTAGTGGAAAGGGTGGAAAAGCATACAGAAACATTCCTGTCCAAGGAAAAAAAACAACTGCTGTTTTCCAGGCCTTCTTGCATGGAGTCCTGAAACAGAATTTTGTCAATTGATTGTTCAGAGAGGAGGCAAAGAAGTCTACTTGAAGAAATCCCACAGATGGATCAAATCTTGGAAGACTTCCTGATTTAGTTTCCATTCCTTGAATGTCTGCCCTGGTCCTGCGCAGTTTGTCTACCACACAATTTTGCTCTGATGGAATATGGGATGCCTGTAGAGTGAAACTGTATTGTGAAGCTATATCCCAAGCTAACATGGCTAGTATGCCAAGGGGTAAGATTGGGTTCCTCCTTGCTCATTGATGTACATCACTATGGTATTATCTGTAACCAGTTGAAGAGGTCCAGAGGACCAAAGATGGTTCAGAGAATTGAGTGCCTTGATCAGGACAATCATCTCCTTGGTATTTATATGCTTGCAACTGTCCTTGGTGTCCCATACCTCCTGTACTTTTATCTCTCCTGAAACTGCTCCCTAAGCAAAGTCTGAAGTGTCTGTGATGATTTACCTCTTTGGAGCAGTGAGGGAGAAGGGGAGACCTGATTTAAGAATACCTGTTTTCTCCACCAAGTGATTTCTCTTCTGACAAACCCCAGTACTGGGATCTTAAAAGATAAAGGGTTTTGATGCTGAGACCGAAGAGATTTCAGATACCACTGTATCTTTCTCAAATGGAGTCTTGTCAGGGGTGTCATGAGACTCATAGATACCATGAGACCCAAAATCCTGAGGTATTTCCTCACAGTGACTGAAGACTGAATGGATAACCTTAACAATATGTCTAGAAAAAGATCAGCTGCTTCCTGTGGAAGAAAAGCTCTAACTGAGGTGTTTAGGTGACATCCCAGGAACACAATCTAGTGTGAGGGAGTCAAGAAATACTTTTGAATGTTCTTTTGGAATCCCAGCTTGTCTAAGAAATCTCCACTCAAGACAGAGAGATGCCTGACATTTTGAAAAACACTCTGCAAAGATAAGAAGTCTTCTAAATATAGAAAAATGTGGACACCCTGCAGCCTTTAATGAGCAGGTCAGTGTTAGGCTACCTAAAAAGATGAAACTCGAATGGTTAAATTTTGAACGGGACATATTGAAACAGAAAACTAGAGAGCAACGAGAACATCAAAAATAAATGCATCAAATGGCCATAGTTTGCAAACAACCAGGAAGTAAAGCGATGTATAATGTAAGTGAAGGGGAAACCTTTTAAATTTACCCTATTTCTAGTGTAGTGTGATCTCAGAGTCGGTATATATAGTTAGAGGGTCGTGGGGAGCACAGCCCCCCACATTGCTTGGTTGTGTCTGCGTTGCTGGGCAACTATGGTCATTTGATGCATTTATTTTCGATGTTTGCATTGTTCTGTAATTTTCCATTTCACTGTGTCTCATTCAAAATTTAGCCATTCAAGTTTTATCCTTTTTGGTAGCTGAACATATACCCACAATGAGCTAAAATTGGAGATAGACACTTTGTGAACACTCTTGGTGCAGTGGATAGCCAAAGGGTAAGGCAGAAAACAGTGTTATCGAGACACATAAAACCATAAAAATTATCTGAAGTCTCGATGAATAGAAATGTGATGCTAAGCACATTTTAAGTCTAGTGTTATCAGAAAATCTGAAAGAGGAAGAAGAGGACACAGGTTGTGAGCAGACACCATTTTGAATTTGGGGACTATCACAAACAGGTTTAGGAAAGAAAGATTCAGAAATGGTCTACAAGAATTTGCTTTCTTTGGGATTAGGAACATCTTTAAATAAAATCCATTTCCCAACTGGGAAGGAGGAACTGGTTCTATCACTCCTTGGGACAGCATATGATGAAGAACAGGTAGAAACAAGATGGTCTGATCCACAGGATGAGGAACGACCCCCTGGAAAAGAGGAATTTCCTCCTGCTGCCATCTGTAACCCCGAGGAATGATTTTCAGAAGCCATTGTCTGAAACAATCTGCTGCCAAAGAGAAACATGGAGATTCAGACTTTCTGGAGGAGGAAAAGGGCCATGGTGGAAGGGGGTCACAAGATCTCTTAAATAGTCATTCAGACTTGTTGGACTGTCCTTTGTTTAGGAGATTTGAGACTTCTTTTGGGAACCTGGTTGCCATTTCTTAAAATTTTGTTTACCTCAATTCTTTTGAGACTGTTTATTCTGTTTTTTCCTAAAGCTGGATGAGAAGAAAGAAAATCCCTTGGACAATTTGGAAGAAGAGGACTGAAAAATCTTAGAGATTCCCTGGATCAGCTTGCCCCTTTCATCACACGTTTTGATCACCTATTCAGCAGCGGGGCCAAACAGTCTATACAAGGGAGTATTTAAAATTTCACATCATCTGGAAGGATCTGAGAATGCAGCCAAGCCAACCTCCTTTAAACAGCACCACTGCCCATACCCCCTGGAAGAAGTATCAACAGAATCATACGCACAATGTAAACAATAAGTGTCTAATGCAACAGAAGAGGCTTTATAGCAATGTTTTCTTCACAAGAAGAAACTGTAGATGAAACATTCCTCATACTTTCACAATATGTCAGAATAAACTTTAACATATGAGTCTGACTGTTTAAAATTCTGAAATTCAGTCACAGAAGCATATACTTTCTTCCCACACTATCAATAATTTTCCATCCTTGTTAGAAAGAGTTGAATTGAAAATAATTAAGTACTT
Organism: Protopterus annectens; assembly: GCF_019279795.1. NCBI lineage: Eukaryota > Metazoa > Chordata > Ceratodontiformes > Protopteridae > Protopterus > Protopterus annectens. The sequence continues at coordinate 65,109,293 of NC_056733.1, forward strand.
AGAAACAGAGGAGTCAACTAAGGCTATAGCTGCTGGGAGCGGTTTAGGAAAAGTGAATAAAAATTCAAAGTATTGAGGTACTTTATACATCCTATCTGCTTTTGTAAGGACATGTGGCTGACTATCAGGAAAACTGCAAGCAGTAAGACACACATCCTCTAAATGGGCAGGACAGGAGCAATGGATGTAGGTTCTGGAAAATCCTTCTGTAACAACTCATAGTATTTATAAAGGGACTAAGAAAGTTCAGTGTTCTTCAACTGAAAACACTGGGACATTCTTGCAATATTCTTAGAGAAAGCGACCCCCCCCCCCACAAGTAGACTGACAAAGCAAGCTCTCCTCTAAGTCTGAATCAGAAATCTGACGACAAAACCCTGAGTCTGTCCCTGCATCTCCCTGTTCACATTCAGAATCTTGAATCTCTTCAGGAAAGGAGGTATCCCTCTTTCTTCTACTGGAAAATACTCTACAAGAGGGATCAATAGCCTGAATCAAACCCTGAGCCACTCCCAGTAAACCATTCATATCCATGGAAATTTGAGGAAGAGTAGATACATGTTTAGTTTTCAATTTCTTTTTGACAGCAAAACTGGGGCCATCTGTGTTACTAATGCAGTCACTGCTTCCCCAGGGATGGGCACAGCATTCTGACACAACAGGGAAACTTTTCCTGTTTCATCTCCCAGGACTGACAACATTGGTTCTCCCTTGCCAAATGAGGGGACCCCAACAGCTGGAGAGGACATGGCTAAACCCTGCTCGATAGTGGCTGTTGGTAATACGTAGGAGGGATCCAGGGTAAAAGATCTGTGGTCTGAGGTATAATAAATGGCCACAGCAGAGTCATCCACCTGTGGCTGAGGCAAATTGCTAGCCTGCTGTGGTGACAAAGGCTGTTTGTTTAACTTTTTATTTTTGTTGCTGGAAGAAGGACCAACTGTGGGAGTGACGATCTGTTCCACGCTCAGTCCAAAAAAGGTGTCGACCCTGGGGAAACAAGCAGCAATGTCAGTAAAACTACCAGACCACAAAAGTTACTTTTTTTACAGAAAAACACAGTAAAAATCACTTTCAAACACCATGGCAGCTCCACAAACTTAAAATAAACATAATTTCTCCACAGAAATTAATTTGTCAGTTAGATAATACTAATTCTGAACTGATAGAAACAATGACTGCTCTGTTTAAAAGTACATTACAGTCTTTTGACAGTCCATTAAAACATGAAACTTCTAGTTTTAAAATATTTTTTTTTAAGAGAAAAATAAGAACATGGAAGTCTTTTTTCCACCCAAAGGGAACCTCTCTGTCTAGCTAAGAAAAGTTAAAGCCTACCATTGATCCTCAAAAGCCTCAGAGGAGCATACTCTTTGATGGCAGTAAAGCTCTAAAGGGCTTTATGTCCAAACTTGTCTTTTAGTGAGATAAGTTTGAACTGCTTGACAGTTTGGGTGCATGGAAGGTGCCCTGAAGACTTGGAAGCTGGCCAGCTGTTATATCCTTGGCAAAGAATAACCCATAATGCTAAGGCTTTTGCAGCAGTGATTAATACGAAGAACATCAGTCATTTCAGCCTGACATCTGTTCTAGAATGTGCTGTGGAGGTGATACAGTTCTGGGGCAGTGCTGCTGTGGAAAGGATTACTGGTGATGGAACATGTTCAATTCAGAAGTGTCTGAGTCAGTCAGCCGTTGGAAACAGGAAGTGAGTTATTGCATTTTTAATTACTAAACAATAAATTTTGGTTTAGTGAAGTAAATTGCTGTAATGGACCATCTACACATTTCTGAATTAAACAGGATGATGCAGGGGGCTCTGAACAAAATCTGTTTTCTTGTTTTCAGAATCCAAGCATGGATTTCAGCCATGTATCTTTCAAGTTTCTACTCACTTTTCCCTTGGCTTTGTGTTATCACAAAACCACAGGCATCTTTACATTTTGGAGAATCTGTTTCTAGCCTAGCTTATTCTTATAGAATGGTCATTTTTTAAGCATTCTACTGTTATAACCTGGTGTGCATCAAAACTAGTGAGGTGTGCAGTGAATAAAGGCATTTTCAGTTATATTATGTCTCTGCTGTTGTTGTCACAGAGGTGATATTACAAAACTGTCGTACACCCGTATACAATTATACTTCTTGCATACATGCTACAAGAATTTTAACAAGCTCTTTTGGTTTTACAAAATGTTGCACTTAGATCTTTAATTGTTAGCAATGAGTCTGAATTAGTAGTGTGAAATGTCATTTTACCTTTAAGATATCTGAGAGTGCAGAACCTCAAATGGTCATTTTGATGGCATTAATGACAACTCTCTTTATATCGTTATGGTTATGCGTGTTTTCTGTAACTTAGAATGGTTATCAAATAAATGGGCCCACTGTTTCGCCCAGTAGCGTTGGAGCTACACTGTGACCTATGCTACCTGTGAACTTAGTTCATCCAACAACCAAGTTTCCTGATGAGTGGGTGATGAGAAAGTTTGAGCAGTCATGGACCAGTTATTTTCCTTGTTTGGAGGTTGGGTATTGATTCTATCACCATGGGACTCTGCTCTCCTTCAGGCTAAAAGATAATTGTGGGCCTGTTCCTGAGATGAATATGAGATACTGCTGATAACAGCCATACGTAACAGTTGTGATGCATTCACTGTCATACCTAAAGTAACAGTCAATCAAATGCTTCTTCTGAGTCAGTCACAAGACAAGAAAACTGATCAACTCAGTTTTGGAAATGTCATCTTCTGTTGTCAACTCAGTTTTGGAAATGTCATCTTCTGTTGTCAACTCAGTTTTGGAAATGTCATCTTCTGTTGTCGGTGGTAAGCCCCTCACATGTTCCATGTTGTATAGGCCTTTAGCTCACTAAAAGTAATATAAATAGCTCCAAGTCTGCTGCATCTCAGAGCAAGGACAAACCCCAAATGGTATGACCTCAACATTTTAACTATGAGCTTATTGGTTGTCACACAGCAAGTAGACTTCTGTCAGGAAGACAACACAGTTAAATTTAATTTAGGATAGCATAAAACACACATACACACACACACACACGCACACACACGCACACACACACACACACACACACACACACACACACACACACACACACACACACACACACACACACACACACACACCGTGTTCTTTGGAAGAGGGAGGACTCAGCCCATAAAGGCATACATGAGAATAATGTATCAAACAGATAGAACAAATATTTCAGTGGGTGATGGAATTAGAAACTAGGGCCTAAGGTCAAGTTAAATTCAGGCCAAAAACTGACATGTAATCAATGCATAAGTACATATAATGAAGTACTTTTAATGGATCTTTTGTTAAATGGAGTATAATGAACTGCATTTGTACAGCCCTAGATACTCACCTTTAGCAGTTATTGAATATGTAACACAATTAGCTACGCTAAGAACACTGCAACAGTCAAGAAAACTATATCCTTGAATCACAGATTTACACATTTAGTCTCAGACATTCCTCAGTCTAAACTTGTGCCTTTACATGCTGTATATACCAAAATATCAGACTGTCTGCATCACAGTCAAAATGACAGGACCTAAAAGGACAAGGGTAAAAGCATGCACTGCAGGAAAGGTCGAAGAGTAGAAGAAGCATGTGAGGTTTCATACGATGGACATTGAGGTCTTGTATCAGAAACGTGAAGTTACTTCAAGTTATGGTAGTGCATATAATAATAATGTGGTATGATAACAAACTGATATCTGGGAACAGAGGCTCACAGTACAAAGTGACATAGGTTCATAGGTTCATACTAGGCTATCTGTCCTAGGGCATTTATAAGCCTAGCCAGGGTGTGTTTGGCTTTTGCCACCCATTTTAAATTAATTTTGCTATGCCCTTTTTCAAGGTTAGTATACTGTGCCTCTGTCTAACAGTGACACAGAAGTGATACCCGGGGTAAACCTACGATCTCCCATCCAGTCATCAAGATTCCTCTTGAAGAGAGTCAATGAGGGACTCTGCCTAACCTGGACTGGGATTTTATTCCGGAGTGAAGGGAGCCTCTGGGTTATGAATCTGTCCCTCCAGCATGTCCTATTTTTTTCAGTGCTGAGGTTCAAGTCTCTCGAGCGCGTAGCTCAATGAGATTTGGATTTTCTGAGGTGCAGCATGTCCATTAATTCCAGGTTGGACATGGATTTATATGTCAGGCACAGATCGCCTCTGAGCAGGCGGTATGCCACTGAGAAGAGCTGGAGCTTCATTAACCGGGCAGCATATGGCATCTGTTTGAGCCCTTTGATCCTCTTGGTGAAGTACTTTTGGGGACTTTCCAGTTGCTGCAGGTGTCTGGTAAGGTACATCCCAAAAGGGGCATTGTACTCAATTATGGGCCTGATGAGGGGATGAATAAAGAGGCACGATGACCTCCCCTGATCTAGATGTGAATCCCTTCATGATTAGGTGGGCTATATAAAATGTTTTTCTAACCACTTTGGCCACGTGGTTGTCAAATGAGAGATTGCTATCAACTTGGGTCCCCACGTCCCTAATTACTTCTTCTGTACTTAATGGATTACCACCTATGTGGTAATTTGTGGGCACTTTGTTTTTGCCAAAGGGGATGACTATACACTTTTTGGCATTTAGCTTGAGGCCATGGCTCTGGCACCAGTTGTCTGTTTCTATGAGGCCCTTTTGGAGGATGCTTGTGTCGGCTGGAGTGTCGATTATGGCGCCCAGTTTGCAGTCATCTGCGAACTTGGTCAGCCACAGTCCTTCTGTGTTGGCCTGTACCTCCGAGAAATGTATACCGAACAAAAGAGGTCCCAGGACTGAGCCTTGTGGGATGCCTCTTGTAACTGGTTTGGAGTCTGACATGGCTCCAGCAATTCTAACCATGTGGGTTCTGTCCTTGAGCCAGTTTGCAACCCATCTAGTGACATAGGGGGTTATATTTAAGCTGGTGAGCTTATCTATAATGCCTGAGTGGGGTATTGTATCGAAGGCTTTTGCGAGGTCCAGGTAGGCTGTGTGGACCACCTTCCCTTCGTCAATGGCCTTGGTGACTGTTTCAAAGAAATCAACCAGGTTTAAGAGGCAGGATCTGCCATTAACAAAGCTGAACTGTGTAGGATTCAATGTCTGTAGGTCCCCAATATCTTTATTTATGAGGTCCATGATGATCCTTTCCATAGCTTTGCAGACCAAGCTAGTCAGGCTTATGGGGCAATAGTTTCCAGGATCCGTTGAGGCACCACCTTTGTGGAGAGGGACCACTGTTGCTGTACGCCACTCTTTGGGTACATGTCCTGTAGTAAGGCTGAGATTGAACAATAGTTTTATGTTTGGGTTTAGCTCTTCTTGGAGTTCATGTAGGACGCAGCCCGGGACACAGTCTGGTCCCATTGATGCTGTGTTTTTTGCTTTGGAGAGGGCAGCTCTTACCTGAGCATCTGAGATGTCAGGGTGGCAGCACTCTGCTGGGATAGATATTTGCCCTTTTGGTGGGGAGGGGGAGAAGTTTGCACTGAACCTGTCAGCTAGGATGTTGGCAATGTCTGTGGGTTCGGTGTATTTTTTGTCATTTAGGACTAATTCTGAGCATATCTGGGAATTCCCACCCAGGTTCCTGACATAATTAAAGAAAGCCTTGTGATTATCCTTAGTGTCCTGTGCAATTTTTCTCTCGAAGCTGGCCTTAGACGATTTTATGAGTGCCCGTAGTTTTTTGCTAATACTGATCAGAGATGCCTTCCCTTTTTGGGATTTTGCTCTATCATGTAGTAGCTTCCTCCTTCTATTGTATAGTTTGTTTATGGCTGGGGTCCACCAGACAGGACGTCTGCCTTTGGACGATTGGGACTTGGTTTTATTTGGGATTGCATGATCCATGCATTCCTGAAGGTGTTCATAGAATGCGTTTATAAAGGATTCTGCGGTCTGGGCCGTATTTTCCACAGGCCCAGGTCTTTGAAGGATTTCACCTCGGTTTTGAGGAGTGTGAAATTTGCATTAGAGAAGTTTTTCACTGTGGTTTTCAGGGCAGGGGGTGGAGTCGGGATGTGAATATCCAGTGAGATTAGTTTATGGTCTGATCTTACCAATGAGGGATACACTTCTGGTCTGGAGCATAGAGTCCCCATGTTGGTGATGATCAGGTCCAGTATGTTTTCCCCTCTTGTGGGAGTGGTAACAAGTTGTTCCATAGCATTTGAGTTTATAAATTCTAGGAACCTTTGGGCTAGGGTGTTGGAGCTAGATAATGCTCCCAGTCTATGTTTGGGTAGTTGAAGTCACCCAATATAATGGTGTTTGGAGAGACCTTCATATTTTCCAGTGTTCTCAGGAAGGCTGAGTGGGCTTCCTGGGTTTGGGAGGGTGGTCTGCAGCAGGCTATAAACTGGAAGGCAGTTTTACCCACTGTTAGTTGCACATGGATAGTCTCTGATGCTTCGTGTTGTGCCACCAACCTGGAGGTGTGGGTATCTTTGACGAATATTGATACTCCCCATCCTTTTGTGGTTCGGTCCAAGTTTTGGGGCCAAAAAGCATGGTATGAGGTATAACCTGGTAGTGCTGGGGTGCTCTCGGGAGCCTTGAACCAGGTTTCTGTTACTGCACAGATATCGATGTTCTCCATGCTAAGGAGAGTTTCGAGTGCATGCATCTTGAGGTTTAGTCTTCTGGCGTTGAGTAGCATTACTCTTAGTTTCTTATCCCTTGTGATACCTATGGAGGTGGGTTTGTCTTTTGAGCCTTGCCTAAAAAAGGCACTATGGGGTAGCAAGAGCCTTTGCCAATATCCGAAAGCCCAGGGGTGACAGGTGCAAGCTGTCCCTAGCGAAGCATCGTGGCTTGTCGAGAATGTCATCCCAGGCTGACAGGCATTGGATCCCCTTTGAATGACACCAATACTTAAGCCAATTGTTGAAATTGATCATCTTGTCTTCATATTGTGGCATCATTCTTGGTGATGGTAAGATGCTACTCAAGGTCAGGGTCATACCGGCCTGGGCTACATGCTCAGAGAGCTCCTCTATGTCTCTTTTCATGTAGTCCAGGGAGGTACATCTCAGGTCATTCACACCAGCATGGACAATGACTGAGTCATATTTGTACTTGCCTTGGAGTGACCTGAGTGCTTGTGTTATGTGGCGGATCCTAGCGCTTGACAGGCAGCTCACCATGACCTTCTCCTTGTTCAGCCTGGTGAGCGGGACATCATTGTGCCTGACGATAGAGTCACCTATTACAAGTGTATCAGGTGTGTTGTTTAGCCTTAAGGGCTGTGACTGTTCGGCACACTGGCTTTGTGAGCTATGTGTTGCACATGTTTTGTTTTGGGTTAGCGGTTGCTTGGGTGTCTGCTTTGGAGGTCTCTGCTGCTTAGGCAGATTTTTATTTAGAGCCTCCGGGTATGTTTTTGTGTGTTTATGTGTTTCGTTTGCTGTCGTGGTAGGTCTATGTGAGACTGGAATTGTAGTGAGTGTGGTTTCCTTCTCCTCCTGACTGGTTTCACCAGTAGTGAGTTGAGAGAGCTTAGCTTCCAGTATGGCTATATGGTTGCATCTCTCACATGTGTTGGAATTTGTTGGGGGGAGGAGAGGGTTGTCTGTGTACATGAAGCAGTTGTAACATTGCCTCAAGATTCCCAGATTCACCAGCTGGACTGGCGAGGAGATTGACAACTGACCTTTGGACATGCTAGAATAGTATTGGGAATTCCTTTATAATTGAAAAAAAAAGGGTTAATGGGGAACAAGGTACTCAAGGGGAGTTTGTGAGGGTGTAGTGCTTTTAATTTTTTAGTGCTAACTTATATAATTGCTTTAGTGAGCAAGTGCCAGGTAACTTAAATGCAATGTGTTACAGGTAACTTAAATGCAAAAACGACAAACAGTAACTTTCTTTGACTTAGACAGCCAGGGCCCTGGCACTTTTCCAAGCATCTGCACACACTGGCTCCTCTTGTGGTACTAAGTTAGCCATGTATAGACAAATGATACATCTGCAATTGCACTAATTATGGTTGCTGCATCTTTGGTATAGCATCATGTTTTTCTCCATTCTTAGACGCTACCTTCAAATTTCCCTGGAGGAGTGGGCTGAAATTCCAGTTTGCAGGTACAACAGAGACTGTTCGTTGTTGTAATGAAATGTGTTTCTCAAACCCCAAGAAACTGATGTACAAATTCTGTAGGATACCACCATCAATATGACCTAAGTCATTTTTAGTATATGGCATGGGTGGATGGAAAAGTGAAATGCAGGCAAGGGATATACTTACTCATTTGTTTTCAATCATAGCACAGGTCACAGAGAGCAAAGATAAATGCAATAGCTCTGGACAGATTAGAAATGGCAGTCAACCAGGATTTTCAGAGAAGGGAAAAGAAACCTGTAAAGATGTGAGAAGTACGTGAACACTCAGCACAGACAGTATCCAGAGTTCAGGACTAAACCCCACATCTTTGAGCTGTGAAGCAGAAACTGAGTGTATATCATCATTATGTTACATATTACTAGCACCATAATCTCCATCCTTATTGAACCCTTAATTTTTTTAAATAGCTAAGATTTGTACTAAAATGTTATACATACTAATGTTTCATTCCCTTAGAATGAAGGGAATCAATCATGGCTTATATAGTATATATTCTAGTTCTTTAATGGCAAACGAGGTAATCATACCTTTAAAATCTGTGCATAATATTTTTGCTTATTCAATATTTTTTAATTAATGTGAATTCAGAATGAATTAATGCTTGGCTAGTTGTTGTGGGGTATTATCATAGTTAATGTGCCTTCAATTAAAAGGCATTTATAGGTTACCTACTGATTTTAATGTGCCTTTTAGTTTATGGATCAATAAAATTTAAAAGAACTTCAGCAAGAGGGATTCTATTTGGTTGACTTGGCAAGCTGTTAACCAAGAAAGTATGTTGATGTTATTTCAGGGACCTCCCTGGGACTGAAATTAATGTTTGACAGCCAGGAAGAAGTTGATTGAAGATATTTTATATTTTTTCAAGCATAGTGAAACAAAGTACATGTTCTATATTCTTTAAATGAACAGTAATGGCAAAGTTCCCAGAGCTGGAAGTGAACATTAACATATGTGTTAATACTGAAATGGACTTTATCTTTAGACAGAAATCAGAACTACAAAGTGTAAAAACTGTTAATGAAAATCTCACATCCTCACAAGAAAAAATGTTGTGTTAAGGAAGTAACAAAACTGTTAAAGTAAAGAAGGGATAGTGCATCTGGATTCATGTACATCCCTGCCCATTTCTTCCGCCAGGTTATACTGTGCAGTATATAGAGTGGGTTGGTAAAGCATGCTTCTGTATATTGAAAAGTAAAAACAAAGCATCAAATTCATTTCACTTGCTGTTGCAGCCAACATTTTTAGTAAACCTTGCCAAAGAATCTCAACAGCCTGTGAACCATAGTGTCTGTTAATTCACACACTGCATTGTTAGATATCAAGGAGACTGCATGTGGAATTTCCAGTTGATTGTTTTGGATTTAATGGCTTTGATCTAAATGTACGATTAACCATTCTAGACATTAAACCAGCACACGTAAGGGAAATGTGTGGTCAGATCAGTCTTTAATGGTTTTTGGTACTCTGGATGATCTCTCATACAGTATCTTTGAACAGAGCAGTGACATTGGTATAGTCTGATAGTAGGCCTTATGAAAGCAAGATGTAACTCCTGCTGTAACACATGGAAATATGATCTGAAAAATTGTCTTAGTTATTAACAAGGTGGCTGAGTAATCCTACAATACTCAGCAGCAGTGCCTCATTTATAAGGTAGATAAAATAATTTAAATAACTTGTTCAGGGTCATACTGCATGTAAGTGAGAAAGGATGAGTTTTAATACCAGGTCTTCATCATTGCATCTCTAACCTTTAAGCACTTACTTTACTGCTTCAAACTGCACATATCCTACTAGACTTTGTCTTATTGTTGTTTGCTTAGGTTTAGATAACCATATACCAACAGAGACCTCTAGGAGCCAGAAGCACTTCAAATACCCTTTTCAAATATCCTTTTATGTGAATTTAAAGTGTTTTATTGATTGTATCTGCTTTATTTTCTGTAAAAAAAAAAAAAAAAAAAAAAATATATATATATATATATATATATATTTGTTTCCCGCCTTTCTAAACTAGTATAGTCCAGTTTTCAGGTTAGTGCTGAATTCAGAGCTGTGTTACAAATCTCTGTGTTTGCCCATACCTTATTTGGATAGAAGGAAGTTTCTCTGTTCACGTGTGAGAGAGGGGAGCTTTGAGCAGCCTATCTGTCCCCGGAGGAGTGGTTTCAGCCCAGAAATTAGTAGTTTATGGGCCATTTTGAGCTAATTTCTATCTATTTCATTTCCCTGCTATAAATACCGCATTTGCCCGGTTTTGCATGCCAGGCAGCGCCAGTTAGCTAGGGTATAACTATTCTCGGCTCCACAAAGTCTCCTCTTCAATTTTCCCTTGGAACTAGACAAACTTTCAACTTAAGCACTCAAGCCATTCATTTCTCAGCCTGGCACTTGCTCAAAACTCATAGCAAGCACTTATAAACCCTAGCACTAGACCCTCCCATACAGCACAGAAGGACAAGGTTCTCTATTCAACCTTACCAGCTATTCAGTAAAACAGTTCACTGTACCTATCCAGGCATGTCCAAAGGGCAGTTTTAGGCATATTCTCCAATCCAACTGGTGAATCTGGGCATTCTGAGGCAATGTTACAACTGCCTCATGTACACAGACAACCCTCTCCTCCTACCACCTAACACTAATGCATGTGAGAGATGCAATTATACAGCCAAAATGGAGGCTAAGCTCTCTTAACCCAAGGCTAGATCAGACAGTCAAGAGGAGAAGGGAAATACTTGCATCACCCCACTAGTCTCACATAGACCCATTAAACCAGCACCGGCAAAAAACACACATAAATACACAAAAAACCTACTCAGAGGCTCTAAATAAAAACCTGTAAAAGCAACAGAGACCTCCAAAGCAGACATCCAAGCAACCTCCACCCCCCAACACAAATCATGAAACACATACTTCACAAAACCAATGTGCCATGCAATCACAGCCCTTACGGCAAAATAACATACCCAACATACTAGTAATGGGGGACTCTTTAGTCAGGCACACTGATGTCCCACTCACTAGGCTGAATAAGGAGAAGGTTACTGTTAGCTGCCTGTCGGGTGCCAGGATCCACCACATAACACAAGCACTCACTCCAGAACAAGTACAAATACAACTCTGTCAATGTCCATGTTGGTGTGAGTGACCTTAGCCATAACTCCCTGGACTACATGAAAAGAGACACGGAAGAGCCCAGGCCAGTATAACTGTGACCCTGAGTAGCATCCTGCCCTCACCAAGAATGATACCACGGTATAAAGAAAAAATGATCAATTTCAACAAATGGCTAAGTTTCTGGTGTCATTCAAAGGGGATCCAGTGTCTGTCCATCTGGGTTGACATGCTCAACAAGCCACGCTGCTTTACTAGAGATGGCTTGCACCTGTCACCCTTAGACTTTCGAATACTGGCCAAGGCTCTTGCCAACCCCATAGTGCCTTTTTTAGGCAAGGCTCAAAAGACAAACCCATCGCCATAAATAGCACAAGTAAAAAAAAACTGAGGGTAATGCTACTCAATGCCAGAAGTCTAAATCTCAAAATGCACACACTCAAGGCACTCCTCAGTGTGGAGAAAATCGATATATGTGCAGTAACAGAAACCTGGTTTAAGGCTCCAGAGAGCACCCCAGCACTACCAGGCTACAACTCATACCATACATTTCTGCCACAGAACCTGGACCGAAATACAAAAGGCGGGGCGTGTCCATATTCATCAAGGATACCCACACCTCCAGGTTAGTGGCACAGCACAATGCTTCAGAGATCATCCACGTGCAACTAACAATGGGCAAAATTGCAATTCAAATTGTAGATTGCTACAGATCACCCAGCATGTCCCAGGACCCCCATTCCACATTTCTGGAAGCAGTGGGAAATATAAAGGTCCTACCAAACACCCTAATATTGGGTGATTTCAATTACCTAAACATTAACTGGGAGAACTACTCAAGTACTAACTCCCTTGCCCAACATTTCCTATAATTTATAAACTCAAATGCCCTGGATCAACTGGTCAACACTCCCACTAGAGGTGACAACATATTGAACCTGGTCATCACCAACATGGGTGACCGGTGCTCCACACCAGAGGTCAACCCCTTGCTGGTTAGATCTGACCATAAACAAATCACTTGGGATATTCACATTCCGCCCCCACCCCCGGACAAGGAAACCACCATGAAAAACTTTTCAAAAGCAAACTTCACATTACTTAAGACTGAGGTGGAAAGTTTCAAAGCCTCCATGCTAAAGGATAACATTGTCCAAGCTGCAAAATCCTTTATCAATGCATTCTAAGGGTGCCTACAAGAATGCATGAAAAGGAAAACAGTCTGGTGGACTCCTGCCATAAACAAGCTATACAATAGAATGAGAAAACTAGTACAGAAAAGAGTAAAATCCCAAGAAGGGAAGACATCCCTGATCAGTATCAGCAAGAAACTATGATCCCTCATAAAATTATCCAAGGTGAGTTTCGAAAGAAAAATTGCCAAGGACTCCAAAGATAACCACAAGGCATTCTTTAGCTATGTCAAGAATCTAAGTGGCAATGCTCAGATCTGCTCGGAGTTAGTGCAGAATGGTACAAAATACACTGAACCAACTGATATTGCCAACATCCTGGCAGACAGGCTCAGTGCAAACATCACCCCCCTCTCATCCCCAACAGGGCCCATAACCATACCAGAAGAATGTAGAGCCCCTGAAACCACAGACACTCAGGTTAAAACAGCCCTCTCCAAAGCCAAAAACACAGCATCAATGGGACTGGATGGTGTCCCAGGCTGTGTCCTACACGAGCTCAAAGACAAACTAACCCCTCACCTATATACACACTGTTCAAACTCAGCCTCTCCACAGGTTACATACCCATAGAGTGGCACACAGCAACAGTTATTCTGCTCTACAAAGGTGGAGCCACAAGAGACCCTGGGAACTATTGCCCTATAAGCCTGACTAGCATGGTCTGCAAGGCTATGGAGCACATCATCATGGAACTCATTAACAGAGACATTGGGAACTTCCAAACACTGGACACTACCCAGTTCGGCTTTGTTAAGGGCAGCTCATGCCTCCTAAACCTGGTGTATTTCTTTGAGACAGTTACCAAGGCTATAGATGAGGGAAAGGTGGTACACACAGCCTACCTAGACCTTGCAAAGGCCTTCGACACCATTCCCCATTCTGGTATTATAGACAAGCTCACCAGCCTGAACATAAACCCCTACGTCACAAGATGACTTGCCAACTGGCTCATGGACAGAACCCACATGGTAAGAGTTGTGGGAGCTAGGTCTGACTCTAAACCGGTTACAAGTGGCATTCCCCAGGGCTCAGTCCTAGGACCCCTCCTGTTCAGCATATACTTATCAGAGGTATAGGCAAGCACAGGAGGACTATGGCTGACCAAGTTCGCAGATGACTGCAAACTAAGGGCTATAATTGACTCTCCGGCTGACACAGATATCCTCCAAAAGGGTCTCACTGAGACGGATACCTGGTGTCAAAATCATGGCCTCAAGCTAAATGCCAAAAAGTGCATAGTCAAGCCCTTTGGAAAAAAACTAAGTACCCACAAACTACCAGATAGGTGGTAGTCCCCTAAATATGGAAGATGTAATAAGGGATCTGGGGATCCAAGTAGATAGTAATCTCTCCTTTGATAATCACATTGCCAAAGTGGTTAGAAAATCCTTCTACGTGGCCCACCTTATCACAAAAGGGTTTGCATCCAGATCAAGAGAGATCATTGTGCCCCTCTACTCATTGCTCATCAGACCCATCATAGAGTACAATGCCCCATTTGGGATGTATCTTACAAGACAACTGCAACAGCTGGAAAGACCACAGAAGTAATCTCACCAAGAGGATCACTGGCCTCAAACAGATGCCCTATGAAGCTCGACTGAAGAAACTCCAGCTGTATTCGGTTGCATACCGCCTACTCAGAGGTGATCTCTGCCTGACATACAAGGCCATGTCCAACCCAGAACTGATGGACATGCTTCACCTAAAGAAATGCGTATCCCCTCAAGCCACATGCTCCAAGGATCTAAACCTCACTACAACAATAAATAGGATGTGCTGGAGGGACAGATTCCTGTCCCAGAGACTTCCCATGCTTTGGAACAAGATTCCAATCTAGATTAGGCAGAGCACCTCACTAACACTCTTCAAGAGAAACCTTGACCTGTGGATGGGAAACAGAAAGTTTACCACGGGGGATCACTTCAGTGGATCTGCTGGACAGAGGCACAGGGAACTAATCTAAGGAGGTGGCGAAAGCCAACACATTCTGGCTAGGATTATAAATGCCTTTGGGCAGATAGCCTAGCACCCACCTATGAACCTTTAAACCTATGAATATGTGCTTTACTAAAGTGGGTGCAACTGAAGGGCAAAAGATCATCTGACATCCCACAAGCATCCATAGTTTTAAATGATTCTTACAGACAATGCAGTAAACATTATGCCCCTCCCCATTAAGTTATATGCTTGTTGTGTTTATATATATATATATATATATATATATATATATATATATATATATATATATATATATATATATATGTATATATATATATATATATATTTATATATATATATATTAATATATATATATATATATATATATATATATATATACTGTATATATACAGAGAGAGAGAGAGAGAGAGAGCAATTTATACTGTATTATGCTAGACTAATAACATCTTAATGTATCTTAAAAATGTTATGCTGAATGTCATGCAATAACCATTTGCAATGGCAGGTAACAGCTATAAAACTCATGTAGCAAAGTATTTCATTTGTATGCCTTTTAAATCTGTCTAATTAGTCTCATAACTTTATACTCAGTACATGATGATAACATCATCATAGTTGGTTCTTCAGTCACATCCAGTAAAAGATGATCTGGGAATATAGCTTTGTCCATTTCTATTGGTAAAGTATTTGCTAAATGTCATGATCACAGTGATTAGCATTTCAGGAATATTCTCTCTGACTGGTATAAGTATCACTTTTTGGCTGGCACTGTGGCTCTCAATTTTTCTGACACATCAGTGTCTAAAGATAAAAACAATTCAGTCTAGAACAACCTTCTATTTTATCTAAGTCTTTAAAACAACCTTCTCTCAACTGTGTAGTTCTTTGGTGTATTTGCTTGATCAGTCATAAGACTTCCTGTTTTTCTAAGTTATCATCTGCTGTATTCTCAATTCTACCTATCTCTGCAGGTCTTAGGGAAGACAGTAACATAGCTGATATGGTACAGGGTTATTTTTTGTCTGTTGAGAATTCTGCAAGCTGATTGGACATGTGGCAGTTTTTTTCTGGTTCAAGTAGAACAAATGAAGTGGGTAACTGCCTTTATTCTCCTTCCCAAAACAATTGCATATGATAGCCTTGTTGTAATGGTGTGTTTCTTTACTCAGGAAGAGACAGCTAACTGTTGTTTGGAGCTGGCAGTATATTTCTTTGTGATACCTTTTTACAGTCTGAATAACTATTTATCCCTGTTCAGCTGATGGTAGATACCTTTGTGAAGCAGATACATGCTAAAATGTCCATTGTTGTAAATATGTATCATTTTCAGTGATTAGATATCAGGGATGCCATAGCATGAAAAAATGGATTTTATCCCTGTGATGACTGATTGCGAATCTGTATCTCTTATAGGTTTATAGATAAGTACCTCTTATAGGTTTATAGGTAAGTATTAGACTAGCTACCTTTTCTATGCTCTTAATGATGTCTTATGCTCTCCTCTTGATGACTGCTCGATGGATTGAAAGGTAATTATTATGAAAAAGATACTGATTCTTTCTGAACTGAAGCAAATCAGCAGCTGCTTTACTCCATGATTTTACAGAATTAACTCAGGCCACTTTTCATTTTCTAATTTTTAATGTTACAAACAGCTCTGCCTCATTAATGAATCCTGCAGCTCATTTGATAATGTTCTGCCTTCATTTAGACACATATGCATCAACAGAGTCACAGGAGCCCTAGTTAATGAACAAACATCACATAGACCATTTCTTTCTGCTCACTATGGTTCTGAAACTTGTCTTTAACTCATTACATCCGAATGATGCTTCCAGGTGCATTTGCATTTAACTCCTACTGACGCCTCTGGGCATCGAATATTGCTTGTTCAGATTTGCATAAATAATTCTAAAAACATGTTCTGTACAAAGTTTTAAAAGAGTTTATCTTAAAGCTTACACAATGGCAAACTCAACTGCATTAATATTTGACCTATGCTTAGTGCAGGTAAATATATATTCACTGCTGTTTTTATGCTATTATTTTTTTTCCTCAAATATTTTTTTTTATTTTCAATTAAAAGAACATTTACATAATATTTTTAAATATAATTTTAAACAACTATATACAATATTTACAATAGCCTGACTTTCAGTTATATACACTGTATGTTATTAAATATAGAATTAACAGATCAGTTATCAGGGAAACAATATTGATTATTGCAGAGTGTCCAACAAAGATATAACTTTCTTCCAAGGATTATTTACCAATGGCCTGGGATAGATTTGTAGTTCTTTGATTTTTATTTCCATCAATGCAGTTGTCTTCAGTAAAGTGTAGAATTCTTCCATGGTCGTGGGTGTATTTGAATTCCACCTTCTGGTTACGCATTTCCTAGATATAGCAAGTATTGTCTATAACAAATACATATTTGTATTATTCAGGTAGGGACCTTCATTTACATTTAGCATTATCAATATTTTAGTTAAGGTAAAGGATTCATTAACTAAAGCTTGTAAAAATGATTGATTCCATTCCAATATGATTTAATTTTATTACATTCATAAAAAATATGAATCCAGTCTGCTTTATTTGACTTTTCACACCTCCAGCAAAAAAACATTTTTAGTAGTACTGATCTTTTTAATTCTATCTGGTGTTAAAAATGTTCTATGTAGGTATTTCCAGTTAAATATTTTCCAGTGCTGTGTGTTAGAGGTGTAATTAACTGATAGTAAGATGTTACTTTTAATTTCTACTGTTAACTGCAATGACTGACCTTTTGTTAAGAACTGCCAGTATGATGGTTTGGGAATTGTTTTATATGTTATTAGCTCTTTATACAGATTTGAAATTGAATTTTTCTTTTCACAACTATTCTATATAAATTCATACAGAAAACGTATTAGATTTGGAATATCTTTAAATGAGGAATTATTAATTAATCTGCATAAATCTTGAGTGTACATTAGAAGGCTTTGTAAGGTTAACCAGTCCTGTGTTGGAATATTGTAAGCAGTTTTTATCATATGTATATCTAAAACATTTAATTTATTTACACATTGAAACCAGCATAAGAATCCATTTTGTTCCCAGGAGGTTATTGTTTCCCTATATATTTTGTGAGGAAAATTTGTAGTGATGGTAAATGGGGTTAAAAGGTCAAACCAAAGTTTTGAATCTATGTTTGCATTGATACATTTAGGTTCATAGGTTCATAGGTTCATACTAGGCTATGTGCCCTAGGGCATCTACAAGCCTAGCCAGAGTGTGTTTGGCTTTCTCAACCCATTTTAAATTAATTTTGCTATGCCCTTTTTCGAGGTTAGTATACTGTGCCTCTGTCTAACAGTGACACAGAATTGATACACGGGGTAAACCTATGATCTCCCATCCACTCATCAAGATTCCTCTTGAAGAGAGTCAATGAGGGACTCTGCCTAACCTGGACTGGGATTTTATTTCAGAGTGAAGGGAGCCTCTGGGTTATGAATCTGTCCCTCCAGCATGTTCTATTTATTTCAGTGCTGAGGTTCAAGTCTCTCGAGCGCGTAGCTCGATGGGATTTGGATTTTCTGAGGTGCAGCATGCCCATTAATTCCGGGTTGGACGTGGCTTTGTACATCAGGCACAGATCGCCTCTGAGCAGGCAGTATGCCACTGAGTAGAGCTGGAGTTTCTTTAACCGGGCAGCATATGGCATCTGTTTGAGCCCTTTGATCCTCTTGGTGAGGTACTTTTGGGGTCTTTCCAGTTGCAGATGTCTGGTAAGGTACATCCCAAAAGGGGCATTGTACTCAATTATGGGCCTGATGAGGGATGAGTAAAGAAGCACGATGACCTCCCCTGATCTAGATGTGAATCCCTTCATGATTAGGTGGGCTATATAAAATGATTTTAAAACCACTTTGGCCACGTGGTTGTCAGATGAGAGATTGTTATCAACTTGGGTCCCCAGGTCCCTAATTACTTCTTCTGTACTTAATGGATTACCACCTATGTGGTAATTTGTGGGCACTTTGTTTTTGCCAAAGGGGATGACTATACACTTTTTGGCGTTTAGCTTGAGGCCATGGCTCTGGCACCAGTTGTCTGTTTCTATGAGGCCCTTTTGGAGGATGCTTGTGTCGGCTGGAGTGTCGATTATGGCACCCAGTTTGCAGTCATTTGCGAACTTGGTCAGCCACAGTCCTTCTGTGTTGGCCTGTACCTCCGAAAAATATATACCGAACAAGAGAGGTCCCAGGACTGAGCCTTGTGGGATGCTACTTGTAACTGGTTTGGAGTCTGACATGGCTCCAGCAATTCTAACCATGTGGGTTCTGTCCTTGAGCCAGTTTGCAACTGATCTAGTGACATAGGGGTTTATATTTAAGCTGGTGAGCTTATCTATAATGCCTGAGTGGGGTATTGTATCGAAGGCTTTTGCGAGGTCCAGGTAGGCTGTGTGGACCACCTTCCCCTCGTCAATGGCCTTAGTGACTGTTTCAAAGAAATCAACCAGGTTTAAGAGGCAGGATCTGCCCTTAACAAAGCCGAACTGGGTAGGATCCAGTGTCTGTAGGTGCCCAATATCTTTATTTATGAGGTCCATGATGATCCTTTCCATAGCTTTGCAGACCAAGCTAGTCAGGCTTATGGGGCGATAGTTTCCAGGATCCGTTGAGGCACCACCTTTGTGGAGAGGGACCACTGTTGCTGTACGCCACTCTTTGGGTACATATCCTGTAGTAAGGCTGAGATTGAACAGTAGTTTTATGTTTGGGTTTAGCTCTACTTGGAGTTCATGCAGGACGCAGCCCGGGACACCGTCTGGTCCAATTGATGCTGTGTTTTTTGCTTTGGAGAGGGCGGCACTTACCTGAGCATCTGAGATGTCAGGGGGGCAGCACTCTGCTGGGATAGATATTTGCCCTTTTGGTGGGGAGGGGGGAGGAGAAGTTTGCGCTGAACCTGTCAGCTAGGATGTTGGCAATGTCTGTGGGTTCGATGTTTTTTTTTGTCATTTTGGACTAATTCTGAGCATATCTGGGAATTCCCACCCAGGTTCCTAACATAACTAAAGAAAGCCTTGTGATTATCCTTAGGTCCGGTGCAATTTTTCTCTCGAAGCTGGCCTTAGATGATTTTATGAGTGTCCGTAGTTTTTTGCTAATACTGATCAGAGATGCCTTCCCTTTTTGGAATTTTGCTCTAACATGTAGTAGCTTCCTCCGTCTATTGTATAGTTTGTTTATGGCTGGGGTCCACCAGACAGGACATCTGCCTTTGGAGGATTGGGCCTTGGTTTTATTTGGGATTGCATGATCCATGCATTCCTGAAGGTGTTCATAGAATGCGTTTATAAAGGATTCTGCGGTCTGGGTCGTATTTTCCACAGGCTCGGGGGCTTTGAAGGATTCCACCTCGGTTTTGAGAAGTGTGAAATTTGCTTTAGAGAAGTTTTTCACTGTGGTTTTCTGGGCAGGGGATGGGGTCGGGATGTGAATATCCAGTGAGATTAGTTTATGGTCTGCTCTTACCAGTGAGGGATACACTTCTAGTCTGGAGCATAGAGTCCCCATGTTGGTGATGATCAGGTCCAGTATGTTTTCCCCTCTTGTGGGAGTGGTAACAAGTTGTTCCATACCATTTGAGTTTAGAACTTCTAGGAGCCTTTGGGCAAGGGTGTTGGAGCTAGAGTAATGCTCCCAGTCTATGTTTGGGTAGTTGAAGTCACCCAATATAATGGTGTTTGGAGAGACCTTCTTATTTTCCAGTGTTCTCAGGAAGGCCGAGTGGGGTTCCTGGGTTTGGGAGGGTGGTCTGTAGCAGGCTATAAACTGGAAGGCAGTTTTACCCACTGTTAGTTGCACATGGATAGTCTCTGATGCTTCGTGCTGTGCCACCAAACTGGAGGTGTGGGTATCTTTGACGAATATTGATACTCCCCCTCCTTTTGTGGTTCGGTCCAGATTTTGGGGCTGAAAAGCATGGTATGAGGTATAACCTGGTAGTGCTGAGGTGCTCTCGGGAGCCTTGAACCAGGTTTCTATTACTGCACAGATATCGATGTTCTCCATGCTAAGGAGAGTTTCAAGTGCATGCATCTTGAGGTTTAGACTTCTGGCATTGAGTAGCATTACTCTTAGTTTCTTATCCCTTGTGATACCTATGGAGGTGGGTTTGTCTTTTGAGCCTTGCCTAAAAAAGGCACTATGGGGGAAGCAAGAGCCTTTGCCAATATCCGAAAGCCCAGGGGTGACAGGTGCAAGCCGTCCCTAGCCAAGCATCGTGGCTTGTCGAGCATGTCATCCCAGGCTGACAGGCATTGGATCCCCTTAGAATGACACCAATACTTAAGCCAATTGTTGAAATTGATCATCTTGTCTTCATATTGTGGCATTATTCTTGGTGAGGGTAAGATGCTACTCAAGGTCAGGGTCATACCAGCCTGGCCTCCATGCTCAGAGAGCTCCTCTATGTCTCTTTTCATGTAGTCCAGGGAGGTACATCTCAGGTCATTCACACCAGCATGGACAATGACCGAGTCATATTTGTATTTGGCTTGGAGTGACCTGAGTGCATGTGTTATGTGGCAGATCCTAGCGCCCGACAGGCAGCTCACCGTGACCTTCTACTTGTTCAGCCTGGTGAGCGGGACGTCAGTGTGCCTGACGATAGAGTCACCTATTACAAGTATATCAGGTGTGTTGTTTAGCCTTAAGGGCTGTGACTGTTCAGCACACTGGCTTTGTGAGCTATGTGTTGCATGTGTTTTGTTTTGGGGTAGCAGTTGCTTGGGTGTCTGCTTTGGAGGTCTCTACTGCTTAGGCAGATTTTTATTTAGAGCCTCCAAGTATGTTTTTGTGTGTTTATGTGTTTGGTTTGCTGTCGTGGTAGGTCTATGTGAGACTGGAATTGAAGTGAGTGTGGTTTCCTTCTCCTCCTGACTGGTTACGCCAGTACTAAGTTGAGAGAGCTTAGCCTCCAGTTTGGCTATATGGTTGCATCTCTCACATGTGTTGGAATTTGTTGGGAGGAGGAGAGGGTTGTCTGTGTACATGAGGCAGTTGTAACATTGCCTCAAGATTCCCAGATTCACCAGCTGGACCGGAGTGGAGATTGACAACTGACCTTTGGACATGCTAGAATAGTATTGGAAATTCCTTTATAATTGAAAAAAGGGCCAATGGGGAACAAGGTACTCAAGGGGAGTTTGTGGGGGTGTAGTGGTTTTAATTTTTTAGTGCTGACTTATATAATTGCTTTAGTGAGCAAGTGCCAGGTAACTTAAATGCAATGTGTTACAGGTAACTTAAATGCAAAAACGACAAACAGTAACTTTCTTTCAAGTGAAACAGGGAAATAAGTACAGTAAGCAATGCATATATCACTAGGGATCCACAGAAGCACTGAAAAGCCACGTTTTAGGTGGAATTAGCGTTTCAGGGAAATAACAAGCAAACAAACAACAAGCATACAAACAAAGCTAGATTCAGCAGGCCTGGATCTAGTCTATGCTACAGCAAACAAGGTGTACCAATTTTAGTAAGAAACAGTTCAAATATGCCGGCACTATAAGCTTTTAACCAGAAATTCCCAGCTCAGAAGGGCAGAGTCCAGCCTCTCCTCCCACAAGAGTGAAGACCACGAAACTTCTTAATGTAAAATAACTGTCCTGAAGCCCAAGTGCTTAAACCAGAACTAATACACTTTTAGAATAACATACACTGAGCCCTCAATCAGCAGTTCCCAACTTAGAAGGATGTAAGCTACCTGTCCTGCCACCACAGTGCAGGCCACAAACCTTCCTAATGTAAAACAACTGGTCTGAAGCCCAAGTGCTTAATCCAAAAGACTTAGAATGATAGCTACACTTTAATCAAGTTAGTACCAAGCAGTAATAAATACAATTGAATAGTTTAAAGAATGCCTGGATTAGTGCTCAAGTTATACAAAGCTAGATTCAGCAGGCCTGGATCTAGTCTATGCTACAGCAAACAAGGTGTACCAATTTCAGTAAGAAGCAGTTCAAATATGCAGGCACTATAAGCCTTTAACCAGAAATTCCCAGCTCAGAAGGGCACAGTCCAGCCTCTCCTCCCACAAGAGTGCAGACCACGAACCCTCTTAATGTAAAATAACTGGCCTGAAGCCCAAGTGCTTAAACCAGAATTAATACACTTTTAGAATAACAGACACCGAGCCCTCAATCAGCAGTTCCCAACTTAGAAGGATGTAAGCTACCTGTTCTGCCACTACAGTGCAGACCACAAACCTTCTTAATGTAAAACAACTGGTTTGAAGCCCAAGTGCTTAAACTAAAAGGCTTAGAATGAGTTACACCAAGCAGTAATAAATACAATTGAGTACTATTAAGATGATGCAAAAGCAAAATAAAGTAGGAAGAAATACAAATACAGTAAAAGCAGATAAAAATTTTTTTTTTGAGTGAGCAAATGAGATGGGCCCAGGAGTTACAAGACAGAAACAAGTGTAAATGCAGGCCTTTAAATCAGAAAGTTGAGAGAGAGATGGAAGACCGCCCAAACGGCCAATAATTACAAATTCTGGGCCAGAACCACTCCTTATGTGGTAGACAGGTTACCTAATGCTTACCACTCCCACTGATAAGCTAGAAGGCTTCCCTCCAACACAGAAAGTCTTGGGGGGCTCAGAAGCTTACAAGCAGTCCTGGATACAGCAAATCTGTATCTGAAACACTAATTACAGGAAAGGTAGGAAACAGGCTAATTACAGGAAAGGTAGGAAACAGGCTTACAATTTTTTTCCTAAAGGAATTGATGTAATGATTAATCAGTGTTGTTTTAGAAGGTTTTGTTATATTATATTGTATACTTATGCATAGTATGTACCCGGGTTTGTCTGATTTGTCTACTACTAAAATTTTTTTAACAGATTAAATTCATTTGTTAATATAGCCATTGTTAATTCTTTCCAGTTGGCAAAATAATTTGGGTTTATCCAGTCTATTTTAGTTTTAAGCACATATGCTTTTATATATGTTTCTATTTCTGGGAAGTTCAATCCTCCTTGTTTCCAGGGTCTAATATGATGAGTTAGAACTACTCTATTCTTTTTGGGATACCATAAACATTTTATTAAACATGAGTTTATTTCTTTAAGAATGCATCTTTCAGGAATTAACTGCATTCTAATGCTACATATAGTATTTTTGGCAATAAGACTATTTTTATTAATTGCAATCTGTCTTCAAAAGTTAATATAATTTTCTTCCACTTTTCTATATATATTTTACTGTTTCAATAATGTTTTTATAATTTATTAATATTGTTTTGTTTATATTTTTGAATAACACTATTCTTAAATAATTTAGCATAAGTTCTTGTTTTGCTATGATGGATTTATCTGTAACCTGTAGGTCTTTTTTCTTATTTAAAAATAGAAATTTTGATTTTGATCTATTAAAGTGTAGACCTGAAATCTTATAAAATATCTCCATTACTTCTTCTAGCTCTCCTAATGACTCTCTGGAGTTTGATAGGGTTAATAAACTATCATCAGCAAAAAACATTATTTTAGATATGTACTCGTCATAGACCTCTACATCCACGGTGGTGCAGAGGTAGTGTTGTTGCCTCACAGCAAGAGGTTCTCCCATTCGATTCTCGGCTGGAGTGCAGGGAGTGCCTTCTGTGTGGAGTCTGCATGTCCTCCCTGTGGTTGGGTGGGCATTCGAAAGACATGCGTAAATGGGCGTGCCTTCGTTGAAGGTTGAACGTTGAGCTGGCACCGCGGCGTTCATCAAAATCTACTGCCAATCATTAGCAGACCAGAGTTCCGCTGTGGCGACCCCTAACTGGGAAAAGCTGAAAGTCAACAACTAGTCATAGACTTCTATTCCTTTTATTCTTGGATTATTGCATATTATTTTTGCAAGTATTTCTATAGCCAAAGCAAATAAAATAGGAGAAAGGGGCATCCTTGTTTAGTACCTTTGGTTATATGAATAGAATTTGAGGTGAAAGGACCTAATTTAATGTAGGCTAAGTTATTATATATGTTTTTAGTAATAAGATGAAGGGAGGAGGAAATTCAAATAATGCTAAAGTTTTAAATAAATATTCCCAGTTGAGGAAATCAAAGTTTTTTTTCTATGTTTAATCCGATTACAAGTGTTTCTTTATTTTCTTTATTTACATAATCTATAAGAGTAAGTATCCTTTTAATATTATCATGTGTGTGCCTGTTATATAAAAATCCAGTTTGATCATTATTAATTGTCTTTGAAAGTGTGATGTTTATTCTGTTAGCTAGGATTGACATGAATATTTTGTAATCATTATTCAATAATGATATAGGTCTGTATGAGATGCAAAGGTCTGATGGTTTCTTATCTTTTAGAATTGGTATTATGAGAGAATATGTCCATGAGGGTGATATTTTTGCTTTTGACTGGACTTCTAGCAAAGTTTTATGAAAAAGGGAGATTACTGTTGAAGGGAAGAGTTTGTAAATTTCCGTAATTATACCATCTATTCCTGGAGCTTTGTTAGATTTACTTTCTTTTATCTTGTCAACAATTTCTTTGTAGGATATAGGTTTTTGTAGGTATAGCTTTAAGTTTTTGGGAATTTTTTTATACTGATAAGGTTTGTATCTAAGTTTATTGGGTTGGTATCTAAATCTTCTTTTCTGAAGTGTTCCATATAATGGAACCGAAATGCTTCAAGGATGTCTCCTATATCTGATACTTTTTTCTCTATCTTTTCATGATATAGACTACTAATGTTATTTGCTTTAAATTGTATTTTAATTCTTGTAGATAAGTTATGTAGATATCTGGGGAGGCAGCTAATGGGCTTATTTTTAATTTTTCCAAGGCTAGACAAGTTTTGTGTGTTAGAATGTCATTATATTTTGTATTTAATTCCTTTATTTCTTTTTTGACTTCTGGATAATTCTGTTTTTTTTTAAGATTTTGCTGTCAAGAGTCTGGTTTGCAAGTCTAATGATTCAGATTCCCACTCTCAAACTTTGTTTTTTGCACCAGCTAAGGGTCTTACCAAATAAATATGCTTTTAATGAGTCCCAAACCATGACTCTACTGATTTCTGTTGTATTATTAATTTCAAGAAATAATTGTAGTTTTGACAACATCCAGTGTCTGAATTCTTTAATTTTTGGGATATATAATGGAATTCTAGTTGAGAGGATTAAAGGTTTAAACTCTATTTGGAGCTTCATTTTATCAGAGAGTCATGATCTGAGAAGTGGTATGGAACTATTGAGAAGTTGAGGATTTTTGTTTGTAAATCTTGAACTACGAATAATTTGTCTATTCTGGTTTATGTTCCACATCTATGGTCTTTATGGGAAAATAATAAGGATTTATTATCTTTTACTTTAAAAGTGACTATTAAATGAAATTAATCAATCCATTTTTAAGGATTTTGAAATAGTTGCTATGTGAAAAGACTTCTTGGTCGTTTCAGAAGCTTCTAAGGTACAATTAAAGTTTCCTCCCAGTATAAGATTTCCTTTATAATTGTTGGAAATGAAATATAGGTGTTTTTTAACCGTTCCTGCTCCAGTTCCGGGGAACCAATATAGATTAGCTAAGGTCTATATTCTGTTATTAAATTTAATTATAACAAATTCTAGTAGACCTTCTTTGTCTTCATATTTATAAATAACTTTTGGAGTGATTATGTTTTTCTTCCAAATCCTCTTTGTTCTATAGGAGGATTGAGCTAAGACTGTATAGTCCTTAGGGTTCTAAATAAAGCTATTGCTAGTTTTAAAATGCGTTTCCTGGAGAAATACTACTTGCACCTTATTTAGATTTAAATATTTTAGTAAGTTTGATCTTTTATTTGCATTATTTAAGCCATTAGTATTTAGTGATAAGAATGTTAAATCTATTTCACGATATTGTTGGAAGAAACTTTTTGCTTCTTTTTTTTTTATTTTGATTATAGTAGTTATACCATATTCTCTGATAACATTGGATGTTATTTTTATGTGTGTAAACTTGGGAGTGTAATTTAATGTTCTTTCTTCTTTAAATATAAGTAGGATAAAATGCTAGTCAGGCTTTAAAAAAGTACTTCTATAAAGCATTAATTCTAAAGTATCAAATACAAGTAAATATGAATTTCCCATTAAACATGGAATGAAAGTCATTCCTAATCCAATAGATAAAGATAGATCTATTGGATTATCACTCATACCTTTAATCAACAATATCAACTGAGCTCCATATGTTAAATTATTATATGGAGAATTTTCTTAAAAGAGGTATGAAATTCTATATTATACAATGACCCCCCCATTAATATTTTAAAATGTGCATGCTGATTGGTCAGCGTGCATGTTGTAAATCAGACTTATACTAATGGAAAAATGTCCGGTCACCCAGACTTTTTCCATTAGTATAAGTCTTTTTTACAGCAACGGAGAACACAAGATCTCAATTGCTTTTTAGACACTGTCTTGCTATGTTAAAGGAGTTTAACATAATGAGACAGCTTTAAAAAAAGTAACGGTGATCTTCCTTTCTCCATTGCTTTTTTTAAAGCGGTCTTGCTATGTTAAATAGGTTTAACATAGCGAGACAGCTTTAAAAAAAGCAAAGGAGATTCTCCGTTGCTTTTTTTAAAGCTGTCTCGCTATGTTAAACTCCTTTAATATACCAAGACACTTTGCAAAAAGCAACTGAGATCTTGCTTTCTCCGTTGCTTCCACCCACAGCTCTGATGTACTGCATAAGCATACGCATGTGCAGTACATCAGAACTGCCGCAAAATACCAGACAACTGTGGAAGGGCAGCAAGGAGGCATTATACAATGCCATTATTTAAGAAAAGTAAGAATTTTTTTTCTTAAATAATGTCATTTTATAATAGCAATAACCCACGCTTGGGTGTGGGCAATGCTGGATTTACCCATGGTTGTCTTTGTTTGGCCACTTAGGCTTCACCCTCATGACCAAACCACACCGACTGTAGGTAAATTCAGCATTACCCACACCCAGGCGTGGGTTATTGCTATATTATTCTATTATTGTTCTATAGTATTTTATATATCAGTATGGAATGTTAGTAGTGTAAATAATTATTATGTTGACTTAGAAAATAACCAATATTTAGTTACCCTTAAGAGATCCCAAACATGTCAGATATGTCATTTTGGATAAATTAAATGCAACAGAGGAGCATACACTAAATAAGACAACAACAAATAGATTATTACTAAAATAATTTGACTAAAAGGACTCTACAGGAGACAATGAGTGATTACCAATGAAATATGAATTTACTGTAGATGTACTGTCTTCCTTTACTTTCCCACTCCTCAGCTCACCAACTTCAACTTACACTTATGAAAAGACATGGCTTATCAGTGGTACCCTGACTCTGAGTAGAGGCGCCCTACATTCTAGTGTGCAGTGCTTTTACATATTTATAAATTTACAAAGCAGAGTCTAAGAATGAACTATGATCACCCTGACAATTCCCATCCTGCATAGGGCACCTCCTGCTTCCAGAATGGGTAATCACATCAGGTCTAGAATGAATGTGAAGGTACCTATATGGTAATCAAGACTTACCTTAGGTAAGTATTAATCAAATAGTATTTAGAGCATCTTAGAGAGTTCTCGGGGCAGCTAGAATACACTTAAGCCTCTCCTCCCTTGACCAAAAACAGAGATTTCCCTTCCCTTTCTTTCCTTTGTTTTAAATCAGTGCTAATAAAAGAAATTCAGCAAACATAGGTAAAAGAAATAACATTCAGTAGTCCGTCTTGTACATGACTCGCAATCCATTAAACAAGTCAGTGACTAACATCACTTTAGTAAACATTATAAAGACAAATTAGAACTAATTTCCTAGCTCTTTAAATTTTCTGATGAAGCAAAACGTAACAATAAGCTATTTTAGCTAAAAGTATAAAGCATTTCAATTTTTCCTTGCATGTATACATTTCTACTTATATTGTAGTGTCAATAGCTGTCTTTGAAATCTGAACAGTACTTCACTTCTTCAAATCATTCCTTTTTCAATTCAGATTTTGTTTTGTCAAAACGGCAACAATATTTCAAGGGCACAATTAATATTTAGACTGATGTTTCAGATAAATAACTTGTCAGTTGCCAATTGAGTTCATTTAGAATGTATGGTTAGTGCAAATATAGCATGTTGCAAAAATAATATGTATTTTTTTGTGTGCTCTAGAGACTGTCATATGTAAGTGACATGTATAATATAACATATATAGAGCAGATAGCTTATGGATTCAGGTTGTTAAAGTAAATTATGCTTATTAATCAGGCAGTTTCATTTAAAATCACAAGTGATTTTGGAACATTTCAGTTGAGTTTCCAGGAATGTGTAGTCCAATGTGAGTAACTGAGTCCACTTTTCCTCATAAACATATGTCACAATTCATTAAACTAAGCAGAGTCTAACATCTGTCTAATAATCATTATAAAGACAAAGAATAGTAATTTCCTAGCTCTTCAAACTTTCTGATATCGCAAAATGTTGACAGTAAGCTATTTTAACTGGAAGACTAAAACATTTCAATACTTCCTTGTGAATATACATTTTTACTTTTACTGTAGTGTCATATACTGCGGTGTTGGTGCTGCAGTAGCATTGTCGCCTCACAGTTAGACGTTGTCTGTTCGATTCTCAGATAGAGCGTCTTCTGTGTAGCAACATGCGTGAATGGGCATTCCTTCATTGAAGGTTGAGCATTAGGCCCAGCAAGCCAGTACGTAAAAATCTACTGCCAATCATTAGCGGACCAGAATTCCACTATGGCAACCCCTAACCGGGAAAAGCCGAAAGACACAAACAAACTTTTACTGTAGTGTCAAGAACTGTCCTTGAAATCTATGCATTACTTCACTTCTTTCAAGTAATTCATTTTACAGTTCACATTATATTTTGTCAAAATGTCAATAGCATTTCAAGGCCACATTTAATATTTAAACTGATATTTTAAATGAATAGCTATCAGTTGCCAAGTGAGTTTGTACAGAGTGTGAGGTAATTGCAAAAATAAAGTGTTGTAAAAAGTAATATGTATCTTTTCATGTGCTCTAGAAACTGACAATTTCAAGTAACATATAAAATAAGAAGTTATGTACTCACCATAACGTTCCATCTGACTAGGTAAACTTCATTTGTCAGCAACCTATGGGAAGCAGATCCGACCTCGGATCCGAGCCAGCAGTTTTCAACAGCTTTAGATCCGAGCTCCAAGCTCCTCCCCCTACCCATAATCCCCTGCCAACCCTGACTGACCTCAGATCAAGTTTGCCCAAAAGCAGATACTGCTTGAAGACTAATACTCTAAAGATAAAGTGGGTAACACCCATGGACCTGAGTATGAAAACATTTGTAAGTGAGGGGACAGGAGGGAGGGACGGTTGCTGACAAATAAAGTTTACCTACTCAGATGGAACGTTATGGTGAGTACATAACTTCTTAATCTGAAGTAGTTAACTTCATTTGTGCAGCAACCTATGGGACAGAGTCCCCAGCTACCTGAACCTTGGGCGGCCTTCATGGAAGGATGTTTTGGAGCAATGCAGAGCCAAAGGATGCTCTCCCTCTGGAGATAATGTCCAATTTATAGTGATTGATAAAGGTATGAGATGAGGCCCAAGTGGCTGCCAAACAAATATCATCCAAAGAGACTCTAGCTCTAAAAGCCGCAGAGGTAGACATAGACCGAGTAGAGTGGGCATGGACTCCCTGAGGTGCGGGCCTGCCAGAACTTTCATATGCTAAAAGGATACACTGTGAAATCCATCTAGACAGCGTGACTTTAGACACAGATTTACCCAAGTTAAATTTGGCAAAGGAGATGAACAACTGGTCAGATTGCCTATGACCAGATGTCCTGTGGATGTAGAAGCGAAGTTGTCTATATACATCCAGTGAGTGTAATTTGTATTCCCCTTTGTTTTGGTAATTAGGGAAGAAGACTGGTAGGTTGATGGACTGGTTAATATTCGATTCAAAGGCAATCTTGGGAAGAAAAGAGGGACTGGTCCTGAGGTAAACTCTATTCTTGTGAAAAGTCAAATATGGGGATTTTATACAGAGGGCTGGTAGTTCAGAGACCCTTCAAGCTGAGGTGATAGCGACAAGAAAGGCCATTTTCCATGACAAAAATTTAAGATCTACTGAAGCTACAGGCTCAAACGGGGGAGCTGTCAAGGCCTGAAGCACCAGCGTTAAATCCCAAGGAGGGACTACATCCTTCACTGGAGGTCTGAGCAGAAAGGTGCCCTTCAAAAAAGTCTTACACAATTTCATGGTGATCAAAGGGCCTAGTTCATTTCCCACGTGATAATAAGAGATAGCTGCTAGTTGAACCTTGACTGTGGAGGAGCTAGCCCCCTGATGAAACAGCCCTGACAGGAAGTCTAATACCGCGGGCAAAGGAGCTGTGAAAGGATCCAAATTTTGATGTTCCGCCCAAATGGAGAAACGCTTCCATTTGCTACTATAGATCTTTCTAGTAGAAGGCTTGTGCACTTATACTAGAATAGTTTTAACTGGGGAAGAGATACTGGGAGTCCTAGCTATAAGTGGAACTGGAGCAGCCAAGCTGTGAGCTTGAGATTGTCCAGATTCAGGACTGGGAGATCTAGGGGGTGGGATATTAGATCCGGAAGGGGATCCAGAATCCAAGGAGGATTCACCAGATGAGACCAAAGGAAAGGGAACCAGGTTTGACGAGGCCAGAATGGGGCAATGAGGATTATCTTGCTCCCCAACCAGCTGGCTTTCTGTAGAAACTTCAGCATCAGAGGAAGAGGAGGGGAAGCATAAAGTAGACCGGGAGGCCAAGCATGCACCAGAGCATCTCTCGGAGGTTCCCTGGAGGGGGAAATGAGAGCGAAGTAGTCGTAACATTTTGTGTTCGAGGAAGAAGCAAAGAGATCGCAACAGGGTTGACCCCATTCGGCGGAAATCCAATTCGCTATCTCGGGATTCAGAGACCACTCATGTGGAAACAGGATGGTGCAACTTAGTCTGTCCGCTAGGATGTTGGACCACCCCAGAATGTGCATTTCTATAAGAAAGCGGTTGGTGGAGATCACCCATTCCCACACCCTCATGGCCTCTCAACAGAGTGGGTAAGACCTGGTTCCCCCCCGTTTGTTGATGTACCAGACAACAGACATATTGTCTGACTGAATCTCAATAGTTCCTACAGGAAGAAGGTCCTGAAGTGCTTGCAACGCTAACAGCACTGCCCTCATCCCTAGGACATTGATATGCAGAGAGGTCTCCGTGGGGTCCCACGTGCCTTGGACTGTCCTGCCCGAACAATGCCCCCCCCACCCGAGGCGGGAGGCATCCGTGGTCACTGTGTCTAGGGGAGGGGCCATAGAAAAGGGGCGTCCTTCCTGGAGGTTTGGAGATTGGAGCCACCATAAGAGGGCCCTCTTGCAAGCCCTGATGAGGGGAATGGGATGGCTCAGAGGAAATCGAAGAAAGGACCACTGGACCTGGAGGGTCCATTGTAAGACCCTCATGTTTAAACGCGCCATTGGCAAAAGGTTGATTGCTGCCGCCATTGAGCCTAGAGCCCTCAGGACCAATTCCGCCGGAGGAGCTGGAGAATGTAGAATGGCCTGCACATGTAGCTTCAGGGTTCATAGCCGGTGTGTAGTCAAGAAAGCTAGGAGCTTGTTTGTGTCTAATCTGGCCCCTATGAAGTCTATAGTCTGAGTTGGGGTAAGAGACGACTTCTCTATGTTGATAGTGATCCCCAGCCAGGGAGCTAGATGAAGAAAGTAGTTTCTGGCTGCGCAGAGTAGATGCCCTGTCGGGGCGGTCAGGAGCCAGTCGTCCAGGTATGGGTAGACCTGAATTCCCCTGGAGCCTCAGGTGGGCCGCTATCACTGCTAACACTTTGGTGAACACCCTGGGGGCTGTGGTGAGACCAAAGGGAAGGACCCTGAATTGGAAATGACTGGCTCCTAGCCAGAAATGGAGGAATCTTCTGGATCGCCTGTCCATCAGAATGTGGTAGTACACATCCTTGAGGTCTATAGAGCATATCCAGTCATTCTCCTGCAAAAGGGGGAGAATGGATTGAAGGGCGACCATGCAGAACTTCTCTTTGGTTACTGACAGGTTCAGGGGGAGAGGTTGAGGATAAGTCTTAAGTCCCCCATCTTTTTTGGCACCAAGAAGAACCTGGAGTAAAACCCCAACCCGCACTGGTCTGGGGGGACGTGTTGGATGGCTCTTTTTTCCAGCAACTGTTGGATTTCTGTTGCTGCGGCCTCCCTCTGATCGGGTAGGACATCGGGGAGGTATCTGGGGCTGTGTGGATAAAGAGAAAAGGGAATTTGATATCCTCTGGATATAATGCAAAGCACGCCATGGTCTGTCGTGATGGACTCCCAAGCTGCTAGGTGGAGCAGTCGGGCAACTCTTCAGGGGTGTTGCGTGGGTTGGTCTGAGAAGGGTTCTCTGGATACAAAGTTCTGCAGGCCCCCTCTGCCTCTAGGGTGGCGTCCACCCTGCCCTCCTCTGCCGTGGAAGGGCTGGGAGTCCGGAGCGGGACGGGACTGTTGCGACTTCCGGACCACATATTCTTCTGTCCCTTTTGGTTCTTGGAGAAGGACCTCTGGGGAGCAGAGAAGCGGACTCCAATGGCAAACAACGTCTTCCCGTCCTTCTCGCTCTGGACCAAGGTATCACGAACAGTTTTGCCAAAAAGGGCAGAACCATCGAAAGGGGCATTAGTGAAAGATGCCTTGAAGGGTTCCGCAAAATCAAAGTGCCGGAGCCAGGCCTGACGCCTCATGACAAGGCCCACTCCACTGGCTCTAGTGGCTCCCTCCATGGCATGGGACAATAGCCACATAGAGGTGTTTGGTATGGATCGGAGAGTGGCCATCCGGGTGGAGTGCAATCACTTGTCCTCCGCCGACATGTACTTGGGGGGTGACGCAGCGCACTCTTTGATAAGGTCCCGCTGCAGTCGAAGCACATGTGCCATGTAGTTCAGCGACCTCACAGAGAAGGTAGCCGAACTAAAGACCCTCTTCCCTAAATGGTCCATCGGACCTAGACTCCTTGCTTGGGGGATGAACCAAGGGACTCTGCTGAGCTAGTTCCCTCTTGGTGGCCGCCGCCACTAACATGGCATGTACAGGGGGTCCCTTACTCCAGTGGGACTTGTCAGAGGGTGGGCTGAGAAATTTGTCCGGGTGCTTGGGGACTGGCTCCACAGTGTCTGGCTCCTTCCATGCCCTGGTAGTAATCAAATCTACCAGGGGGTCGGCCAGAGGGGACACCCAAGAGGTAGACGGGCCTGCTTCAAATGCCTCCAGAAACACGGATTTGTCCGAGGTAGGCTTTGGGGCAGACCACCCCCCCTTATCCTGAGCATCTCCATGATGTCACCAAATGAGACATCTTCGGGGGGTGATCTTGGGGAGCCTTCCCCCTCCTCCAAATCTGTGTCCTCAGTCAAGGACTCGGGGGAGTCCAGGTACCTCCTCTTGCACTTTCGCTTGTGAGGAACCTCCTAGGGGGGGCTGTCCGAGGAGGTCTCACCAGCCACATCTTGTTCCAAAGGAATGACCTGGGATGTCAGAGCAGGCTGTCCTTGGGGCCGGGTGATGGAAGTCGGGCCCAACAGAGAAGGAGTGCAGGGTGGAGCCGTGGCAAGGGCCGGGGGTCTGGAATCTCTCGATAGGGCACTCTCCACCACGTCGAATGCTGAGGGAGAGCTGCTCTCTCTGAGATCCGAAAGCAGACCCTCACTCGGATCTGATGGACGGATTGTGGCCGGCGCCGAAGCGATTGGATCCGACGGACCAGTATGCACCGACCTGGATAGAGCCGAAGGCATACCGATACCCCCAGATCCGAAGCTCAGCCCTCGGCTCCGAGAGCTCAGATCCGAAAAAATGGACCCAACAGACTCGAGGGAAGTGTCGGTGCCGAAGTACCCAAGACTATCGGCATCGACACACCCCCGGCTCCAAGGCTGCCCAGTTCCGAAGACTCCGAGCCCGGGAAGCGGGATGGAGAAGGAGCTATCGGGGCAAAAAAGGGGTCGAGCTCCCCCCGCAGGGGGGGAGGCAGGAGCACTCCCATCTGCAGTTGGGTCTGGAGGAATCTTCTCATCATCCGGTCCAGATCTGCATCCGTGAGACTTCGGGTTGATCTCGATGAGGCCACTGATGCGGGACAGGAGTGTCGCCTCGATGACCTCGAAGGAGACTGGGTCTCCTCCTCCTCAGGACCCAGTGAAATGCACAGGGACCGGATCCGAGATGGAGGAGACCCAGAAGTCCTGGAGGGAGAAGACCGCTTAGCCAGGGGGGCCGAAGCAGAGGCCTCGGTCCACCGCTTGTGTTGTTTCTCCCTCCTTTTCTCTTTCCTGGCCTCCCTCTCCTCCAGGCCTAAGGCGAGAGGTTGAGTCCTGGCCGGAGAGAGGGAAGCAGGAGTGGCAGCCGCCGCAGGGGGAGCCACAGGAGGAAAGGAGGTAGAAGCCGAATCTGGGGCAGAAGACCCGCCAGAATCAGCTTAGACCTCCAGTCCTTGAGTGCCCTGGCATTGAACGCCACACAGATGGAACAACCAAAAGACAGGTGTTCAACCCCAAGGCACAACACACACCGAGTGTGGCCATCCGCCGGGGACAGCTTATGGCCACACTCAATGCACTTAGAAAAGATCAGCTTTGGGGCCTCAGCCATTTTAACTAAAAGAGAAACCACACACGTTAGGCCCCAAACACACACACACAACCCTAATGGAACCACGAAGGAAGGGGGAGGTAAATGACAAAAAATATAGAGTTAAACTATAGAGGGTTTTATACAAAAAGGGACCTGGAAACACTCACAACCAAAAACAGAAGAAAAGAGAAGAAAAGGTAAATATTTTCTCACAAAAAAGTCTCTAATGCCTGGAACTCTAGATCAAGCTGCTGTTGGTTAACCGCGGCAAACTAGATCTGAGGTCAGTCAGGGTTGGCAGGGGATTATGGGTAGGGGAGGAGCTTGGAGCTAGGATCTAAAGCTGTTGAAAACTGCCAGCTTGGATTCGAGGTCAGATCCGATTCCCATAGGTTGCTGCACAAATGAAGTTAACTACTTCAGATTGTAACTTTTACAGTGCAGACAGCTTAAAATGAGTGATACTTTTTAATCAAGCAGCTACATTTCAGTACACATGTAGTTTGGGAACATTTCAGTTGTGTTTCCAGGAATATGTAATCCTGTGAGGATAAACCATTAAATATATACAGATAGACCTATTACATATTTATTTTACCTTGTTTAGGTTGTTTTTCATTTTAATAACTAAACAAAATTACTTTTTCTTATTATTTGTTATCTGTGAGGCTAAATGCACTTCACAGATTCACAGCGTCCTTAGAAACTGCAGCAATTGTTTACTGTTGCTATGGCAACACAAATAGAATGTGAAGAAAGCTTCACTTCTCTTAACTAACAGTAAAATTTTCCCTCCTTCTTTTTATGCATTTGTTAATACTAAAAGGAAATAATTCAAAGGACATATGTACATGAATGGAACATTTCAGAGTTAATCACGAACATGTCCCCAGTCCCAATAAGCATAACAGTGACTATCATTAATCTAATAAATATTGTAATAAGTAATTAAGTTCATTATTCCAATTAGTCTACCTTAAAACTAGATTATCTTAGACTATTATTTATCTATGTATAGATAGTGAGTTATTAAATATATACAGAATATATTAGTATAGTAAATAGGAGAGAATTTAGAAAGGGAGACAAGATGCAGTTAAAATAAATAATGAGAAAAGAGAGAAGAAAGAAAGAAAAGAAAAAATTAAGAGAAAATACACATATACTATGTATGTTGATTTACAGTATGACTATTTTATGTGCTATATAACCCTCCTTCTGTGAAAGAAAAGAACCCTGTTTTACACACCTGAGGTAATGTGAAAACTCTCATGTGCCATCTATTTTCAAAAACTATAGATAACGATTCCAGTAGTTAGTTACCTTTGTTTCAAAATTCCAAGCAGTAAAATTGGTCCTTTAAAATAATGTTAAAACAATTAATATCATAATAGATGCTTTGACAGATTTGGCTGTAACACTATCAGTCTTTTGCTTCTTCTTTTTGACATCTGTCCAGACATTTGTTTCTTTTGTTCTCTTGAGAAAAGGTGACATCCAATCCATATCTTCTAGTAAAGTAATCACATTATTAGTTTTAATAAATGAAGAGGCTTCCTCTAAGTTAATAAAACTCCTCATCTCGTTGGCATATAGTATTCTTATCTTAGCTGGATATGCAAATTGTGCCTTGATGTTATTTTGTTTCAGAAACTTTATCATTGGCTACACTTTTTTCCTTTCTGCCATTATTCTAGATGAATAGTTGGTATCAAGTCTTATCAGGCTCTGTTTATATTTTAGAAGTGCCTTCCTCCAAGCAGATCTTAAAATCAGTTCCTTGTCCATGTATGAAAGAAGTGTGATAATTATTGACCTAAGAGGAGAGTTGGAGTTAGTGGCAGGTTACCCAAGAGCTCTGTGTGCCCTTTCAATGCCAAAGGAAAGTCCTTTTAAATTTAAAAAGTCAGGGATCCAGCTTGATAAAAAGGAAATAATATCCTCACCTTCTGTGTTTTCAGGTAATCCAAAATGTTATTTCTCCTCTCCCTATTTTCCAAGTCATCTACTTTATTAACCAACCAAGTGTTTTGTTTAAGAAACAGTTCTTTCTGTGTTTCCTCTTCCTAAAGTCTGCTTTCTAAGTCATTTAGAGAAACCTCTATTCATGTTATCTTTGTCTGGTGTTGTTGTAGCATTTCCTTGAGGGTGTCAGCCTGTTTTTGACTGCTTGTTTCAAGATTTTCCAGATACTCACCATTATGGCAAAACAATCCCATTGGTTTATTGGTAATATTTCAAATTTTATTGTCTCCTAATTCTGAAAGTGAAGTAGATTAGTTAGCCTTCCACTTGTTAAAACAACAAAATGGACAAAATCTCAAGAAGATTTCTGTTCTGTAGTAGGACATCCACCTGACTCATCATTGTTGTGTTCAGCTACATATCATGATGCACTGCATACAGATGTCCATAACAATGCAGCAGTGCAACAGTCATAAAATCCTTAATGTGTGCAAAAACCTAACAGAGACTTAAACAGAATCATTGCAGACTCAATGGGGTCCTGGCCTCAATAAAGTACTAATTTCAGTGTCAGGATGATGGAAAAAGAAAACGAAAGGTAAGCAAAAGAGCTGTCTGGAAGCTGTTGGGAAATGAACAGAATTCATACATCTTGGTATTATCACACCCTTACTATATCACTAAGGAACAGAACTCAAGAAAGAAGCAACTAACCCGATATTTAGGTATATAAATTAAACTACTGGAGGTGGTTAATGAACTTACAACAGTCCCCTTTAACTGATAGGGCAACAGATGTAACCCGCTTAAACAGATGTTTTCAGAATTGGGTACTGACACAAAGCTATTGCAGCTTTACAGAATTTTGGGCTGGGGAGAAGGACAGCATGGAACTCATTCAGTAAAGTGTGGCACACTCATTTGACAGAAGACTCCTCAAAGCCCACCTTGATGAGTCTGGAAGAAAGAGCAGGCAACCCATCTCCATGAATAAGACTTGCCTCAAGGTTTGCTATCCTCAGAGTTAGTTTTAAGTACTGGATGCAGTTCCTGCATGGACAAAGGTGGGAGACTGAAACCTGCAAATTTATGCTTGCAAAAGATCACAAAAGAAGCAAGAACACTCTAAAATTTTCATTTGAATATAGAAAAAGTAATGACACCCCCATGCAAAAATCTCTGAAGAATTACCCATTTATTCTGTCAGGTTCAGCCAAATGAGCTTTGACATGTCTGGCATCAGTATAGTATGCTGCGTCCAGTGGAGAGAATATCCCAAGGGGAAGGACATGCTTTACTAGGTTTGAGAATGATATACCTGAAGAGTAACCTGCCTCCCTGAGGTTTGAACATAGCTTCACAGTGGGTATTCTTATTTTTCAAGGTTTTGACAAACATTTTGCCAGATGCTATGAACAGTCAAATGTGATGAATGATAAAAATCCTAAAAGTTAATAAAGCAAAAATACATGGTTAGGATGTGGGTTATTCTGCAATTTTATTAGTTAATATACATCAGAATTTATCATCTCATGTTTTGACCACTGTCATGTCAGTTAATATTGGTACTGTATTGTAAAAGTGACAGAATTTAATTGGTCAGCATTGATCAGTACAGAATCCCAGTAAACAAAATAAGTAAATAAACAAATAAATACATAGCACGATAGATAGTTAGATGGATAGATAGATAGATTTCATTATTTCTAAGAAATATATAGTTGATCAAACTGTGGCTGGATTTTGTGACTATAGGACATTTGTACAATTTGGAATCACTGTACAGACAACAGTGGTCCATGATGCCTCCCCCCCCACCCGTTTCTTTTCTTTTCTTTCCTTTTTTAATTTTGCTTAATGACAAAGCGCTGTCAAGTGAGGATAAAAAATGGCAGCTATTTGCTTTTTATAATGTCCAAGCTTCACGGTAGCTTGATATCCTGCCATGAAGGGGTGGACTTGCTTTTTTACTTGTACATTAACATTCTGCAGGAGAACATATGTTATCCAATCAGGGTACAATGTACACATTGTCATTCTCAAAGATAAACTAATGCATATATGTGAATTATATTAAGCCTTATCACTACAGGAATATGTGCAAACTGTGTAAGGGGTTAATATCTGACAATGCAAAAAAAAAAAAAAACTGTTGGCAAACAATTTATCACAAAATTATATATTTTTTCATATCATTTTGGTTTTTAATAGTCTGTCTCTTTTTAACTATAAGGCTCTGTATTTTATGGCTTTACAAAAATACTTTACTGTACTTTGAGGTCTGCATATGTGCTTAAGTGTTATTAATGTTTTGTGCCTTTAGTAGCACTGGATAATTACAGCTATTGAACCCTGAAGATTTTAATAGAAACTACTGTTGTATGCTAAAATGTTTATGGCAAAAATAATTTCCCAAGCTAACTCAAGGAAATGCTAATATCTCACAAACTGTAAGAGCTTCAGGAAAAAAAAATGCAAATTTATCCTTGCAAAAAATGACAAAAGAAACAAGAGAACTCTAAAATTTTCATTTGAATGTAAAAAATGTCATCCTTCAGTGTAGCAAAAATCTTTCCAAACTGTTTAATCTCTGCAACCAAACCTGCTAGACTAATGGGATCATAGTTGTTTATCTAGCTGCCAAATTTCTGACAATGCCTTGAAAGTCATCACTGTGTCCTTTGTTTTGCATACCATTGTAAACACATTAAAACATTTGCTTATGCTTTTTAATGGTTTGCTATAAAAATGTGCAATGGTAGTTTGTCAGATATGGGTGGCTCGAATGTATGTTCTACCAACGTCCGTAATGTCAGAATGAAAATATTTAAATTTATTTTAGTGAAAGTGAGTACACATTCGCTTATGTGAAGTTGAGGTTTTGAATTGAGATCATGTTACAGTGTGGCTCTGGAAATGTTCCATTTTCCTCACTGAAATGCAATATTGGACTTGGTATATATGATATGCAGAGTGTGAGGAATGCAGCCCCCCACATGGGGGGTGCAGGAGGGTTTACCCCCCTGCAAAAATGTTAGCAATAACATGGTCTTTTGACATTGGAAGTTCTGATGTTCACATGTTGATTGTTGTGGTTACCCTTTCCAACATTTTAGTAATTTATTACCAAAATCAGATAAACAATTTGATAATTTTTAAAACAATGTTTTGTGTTTCAACATTTTGATAGTAAACCCTTTTTAACAATTTTTTCAAACAATACTAATTAACCCTTAAATCGAGCCATCTAGATACTAAGTGTTAGTGGCAGTTTTTTTTACTTTCATTTCATACCTCATATGACATCATACAGTAACATATGTAGCACACATAGCTTTTCATGAAATTCATACAGAAATGCAAGTATTACTTATACTTACAGCTATTCTATAAAAAAGTCAGTTTAAAAGCATTATGTATGGAGTTTATTAAAATATGTGTAAAATTAAAAGCAAATAATGTTGCTGTCATAAAAAATAATGAATAAATAATTAATATGGGTTGTGGTTGAAATGGGTCCCTATGAAAAGAGTTCCTGGACCAGCCCACCTACCTAATAGACAAATATAAATAAATAAAATAAAAAGACATGAGGCCCCAAAGCCAATACATATAGCATTAAACAACCTCAAATACTGACTCAGAACTGCTGCAAATTTAGGATCAGGGGCCAGCCTCCTCATTTTTTTTCCATTTCTTTTTTGTATGCGGCCACAGAAAAACCTTGTACAAAGATGCAAAGAAACAAATTTCAGCCAAAGCAGACAAAATATTAGCGTGAACTACATATGTGGACACTGTCTTGAGTTAAATGATCCTGGTAGTCATAGCACAAAATGTTACTCTTGTTATGATAACTCTATTCACCTTTGAAAGCAACCACAATCAGTCATTTGAAGAGTTAAGTCCTGTAGGACTGAATGTTTGTTTTTTGAAATGTCAGTTTTTGTATGTTGCTTATTTTCATGTGAAAAATGGTTAATGTTTCTTCAGTCACTGCAAATATGAAAATGCATACAATAATATTTAAAAATGGGGAAATGGACTGGAGGCCTATTATTCTGGCCTCAATTAGTAGAAAAGATCACAGATGCACTGCTAACAGAGATACTGTAAGATATACGTTAGTTTCATTTAATGTGGATTATGCATATAAAATTAAAGGATATGCTTTTATAATTCATGGGGAGGGAATCTGTCTACTCTTATTAACACTGTTTCCTAGAGAACTATTGAACAAAAGGAATATAAGGGAATGGGTGGTATATTAGAATAGTGCATAGGTAAACAATTATCCAACAGGTAAAAAAAAATGTTGGTACACGGCTGTTATATACAGAAGGAACAATAATCATTAGAAATAAAATGGATCAAAATAGAGGAAAAGCCTTATCCAATACCTCTAACTCTTACAATGCACAAGGCATACAAAAAAGAACTTATTTATCTGTTAATGTCTAAAAGATCTAGAGCACAGTCTAAATCACAGACACTATGAAAGAATGGGATGAACCATTGCAGTGTCACTGAAAAAACTGTCCAAGAATAGAAAGCATTATATGTATACCTCTACAGCTGTCTTGCTTTACTACTAGACTCATGAGCTTAACATTCAACTCACATACAACCATCAACAAAGTTCTCCAACTAAAATATATTGCCATATTAGCTTCTATCCTTAGATATTAGAGATGCTATCACTAAAAATATTCTAATACCCAAACAAAACACACTCTACCTATATGTTTGCTCTGTTACTCAAGGGATCACATTCCAGAGCACACCACAGGAAACTCACTGCTCTCACCAATATAAGTCATATTAATTTTTTGTAACTTTCTGTTTTCTACAGCGATTTAAAATGTTTTGCTCTTGAATGCCAGCTACTCCCATTGTGCTCAACTCCTCACATTTAAGAGTAACCTCTACTCTTTGTGGAATGCTAAAAATTGTGTCACTACTGTTTAAAGTATAACTTCCACATTAAACTGGACTGAAAGGGCCTTCTACAAATTTGTACTAACCATCTGGATCTGTCTTTCATCAGTTATATATAGTGCCATAGCTTTTTTGATTCCATATTGTCATTCTAACATTTTATTGGTTTATTTCATTATTTCAGCAAACATCTACAGTTCCTCCCATCCATTATCACTCCACTCATCTAATGTATGAAGTACAAACTTTCTTCAGAATACATTAAACCAGTAAATTTGCTCCCTCATATGTAATGCTGATCTCCCTACTTCATT
Organism: Protopterus annectens; assembly: GCF_019279795.1. NCBI lineage: Eukaryota > Metazoa > Chordata > Ceratodontiformes > Protopteridae > Protopterus > Protopterus annectens. The sequence goes on from NC_056733.1 coordinate 65,151,638, forward strand.
ATGTTTCCAATATATGAAAAATTCTTCACTGCGCAATTGTCGTTATATTTGATTAATGTAAATACTTATAAATTCCCTTCTGTGATTGCAGTAGCAGGTTATACACTCACTTTTGGTGTTGGAAATCAGAAAGCTTTGGCTTTTGTTCTCACACCAGCTAGTTGGGTTAATTTTCCAGTATTGACACTATAGTACAGCATGTGGAGTGTTGCAGTCCTGAATGTGACATCCTTCAGATGATGTGCTAAACTGAGGTCCATTCCACCTGATTTGGTAGTAGCAAAGGTGGTTGCAAAAGATCTCATGGCATTTATATAAAAGAGTAGGAGCACTTTATTAATATTTACATTAATTTTATACCATAACAATTTTAATTAATTTACACTCTCATTTTATATGTTCATTCTTAAGATTATTTACAAATTATCAACACAAAGGAACGTAATAAGCAAGTCAATTTCTTTCATTATTTTTCCTTTTATGCTTTTACAGTTGCCCTTTATCATTACTCCATTTTTTCTATAACCATCTTCGTATTGCAGCTGATACATAACCCTCTTCCATTTTTTTATATAACATAATCTCACAGCATGTCAAAAACAGTACTTTATCCTGTTTATCAATATCTCATTTTTACTTTATTTTGCTGTACTTACCATACAATATCATATTCTTATTTATCTAAATCCTCCCCATCTATACCGCAGAGTAGGGGTACTTTATTAACATTTGCATTCATTTTTACAATAAAATTAAATTATTTGATTATTTATACTCATTTTTATATATTCATTATTAAGATTATTTACAAGTTATCAACACAAAATTACTTAACTAAACAAATCTATTTCTTAAATTCTTTTTTCTTTTATACTTACCCTTTACCCCTACTCTATTTCTTCCACAAAATATTCTTATTTCAGCTATATATAACATAATTTCATAGTACCCATATTGCCACATACAGTACTTTATCCTGTTTATCAATATCTCATTTTTTACTTTGCTATATTTTCCATATAATATCATATTAAATTTGATACATTTAATCCTTCCCATATTTATTTTAAATCTCTCCTAAAATTCTCTATTCCTTTTGCAATCTAAAAAAAGTATTTTGCTGTTTCTCCTTTACTACATTCACCAACTTTTCTTTCCTCCATCACCTATTTCATATTCCATTTCGAAACAAACTGATACCAAACAAGAAAAAACAATAAAAAACGAAACGTCACAGCAACCTTGAGACCAAAAGTCCAATTGTTAAAATCCTGAACGCAAGTTTTATTAAAAAGAAACAGCAAGCGTTTTCACCACTAAACAAATGTAGCTTCATCAGAGAAAAATAATCAAGACATAGACCCATGTTTAAATAATAACAGGCAGGAAATGACATATACAAGACGTCACAATTTGTTCAATTCAAAAAAACCTAATACAAGTCAGTGATCTAATCAAATACACAAACACTACCCATGTCTATTCTATACATGAAAAACATATATAATTTTATCACGCAAAATATAATAAAAATAAAGTAAAAATAAAAACATTTGCTTAAAACAATTAGTATAGAAAAAACTTATTAAAATTCTACTAAACCAATAAGCTTCAGCAAATGAACTAAAATCACAAAGAAACAGATATTTATCTAGGCACCACATGTTAAAACAAGGCTAAATCCCATTCTTGTAATAAAACAGCAAATAAAATGCCCTAATAGTCTAATACAAGTGAAAGGAAAAAAGGGGGCACACCAATATGACAGGTGTGCAGACCTAAATGAGTATAGCCCAAAGTAAATCATACCTCATCTCAAATAACTCCTAAGTTTTAATACTGCAGATATATTGCAGTTTACATTTAGACCGGGAAACCTGAAGGCATCTAATTTAAGTTGCCATTCAAGTTCATGGTTCTCAAGTATTAGAGAATAAGGACCACCTCTGATACTTATAGGTACATGATCAATTGCCATAAAATGGAAGCTGTGTCCGGGGTAAATATTGACATGTTTAGCCAGAGCATTATCGCACTTGTTGTTCCTAATTGCATAAACATGCTCATAAATCCGTTCACGGACTTTTTGGTCTGTCTTACCGATGTAAAAAGCAGGACAGCAATCACAGGAAGCCATGTAAATGATGGATTTAGTTTTACAATTTAACCTATGGAAAATCTGGATTTCCTATTCCTAACAACAACGCTGTTTCCTGTTCTTACCACCTTACACCATTTACAAAGCCCACATTGGAACATGCCAGTTCATCTACTAAATGTATTATTTATCATGTTCCTCTGTAAAAGTTCTTTTAGGTTACTACCCCTCTTATAAGTAACTCTGGGCCGAACACACAGTTTTTCACTCAAGAAAGTGTTATTAGAAATAAAATGCCAGTTTTTACAAATAATAGACCAAATGGACTGAGAATTAGTACAAAAGGTCGTGACAAAGCTCAATGTAAAAGGACATTCGTTATTGGGGGATGTTCCACCAAGGTCCAATTTCGGGCTTGTAGAAAGTAAGGACGGGATTTGGCTATAAGAAGAAGAAATGAGTTGGTCACTATGAGCCTGATACAATAGGGGGTTTATAAAAACCATCAATCCTTTTTGCTGATACTTCCTCAATGAGCTCCTCCAATAAAGATAATGGATAACCACGATTGGAAAACAACTCCTTGAGGTAATTACATTCAAAGTGGAAATCAACCAATGTACTGCACATGCTTCCTGCCCGCACAAGCTGTCCCTTAACAATAGATCACTTCTGCTTAAAAGGGTGGGAGCTTGAAAAGTGGAGGAAGGAATTGCAGTACGTGGGCTTCCTAAAGATGGTAGACAAATACTCTTCCTTTATAGGGTCTTTAACCAACCTGACATCAAGATAGTCTATCTCAAATCCAGGGAATTTAAAAGTAAATTTTAAAAACTCAGTAGTATTATTTAATGAGTGAACAAATAGTTCTGCCTCTATGATGTCTCCCTTAAATAAAATAAAAATATCATCAAGGAACCTGGTATAATACTGGACATATTTCATTAGGTCTGGTTTATTTCTAAGATAATACTTCTCCCAGTAACCAACAAAAAAGTTGGCAACACTCGCCCCACAGGGCAAGCCCATGGTAATTCCTTGTTTCTGCAAAAAGTAATCTTTGTCAAAAATGAAATAGTTGGTTGTAAGGACTATATCCAGAAGCTCAGTAACCAACTCTATTTCGCTGGTAGGGGTGTCAAGATCCTTTAACAGCAAACCAATCCATTCCACAGCTTCTTGGTGTGGAATGGAAGTATACAAGTCCATGACATCGATGGTAAGAAAATTAGACATGTTATCAAAGGGGATGTCATTGATGTCACTCAAAAAGGACCAAGAGTCCTTGCACAACCCTGGAATATACTGAAGATATTTTGCCAAAATACTATCAATAAGTCGTGAACAGGGATGTGTCATAGAAGACCTACCATCCACAAGAGCTCTCATAGGAGGATCAGAGTTATCCTTGTGGATTTTAGGGATGCCAAACATCACCGGAAGTTTTGGAAAAATGATGTCGATAAAGTTGTAGGTATCGACATCTATCTTCGCAGCCAGGAACAAATCCCTAAAATAACCTCTGATTCTCTGATGGGCACCATTCACTTCGTTAATGGATGCAGGACAGTAGGCAGGAAAACTCAAAACTAGTGCCATCTTTTCTTTATATTGGTAGTCATCAAAGATCACCAGACCCCCACCCTATTGTACCCCTATTGTATCAGGCTCATAGTGACCAACTCATTTCTTCTTCTTATAGCCAAATCCTGTCTTACTTTCTACAAGCCCGAAATTGGACCTTGGTGGAACATCCCCCAATAACGAATGTCCTTTTATATTGAGCTTTGTCACGACCTTTTGTACTAATTCTCAGTCCATTTGGTCTATTATTTGTAAAAACTGGCATTTTATTTCTAATAACACTTTCTTGAGTGAAAAACTGTGTGTTCGGCCCAGAGTTACTTATAAGAGGGGTAGTAACCTAAAAGAACTTTTACAGAGGAACATGATAAATAATACATTTAGTAGACGAACTGGCATGTTCCAATGTGGGCTTTGTAACTGGTGTAAGGTGGTAAGAACAGGAAACAGCTTTGTTGTTAGGAATAGGAAATACCAGATTTTCCATAGGTTAAATTGTGAAACTAAATCCATCATTTACATGGCTTCCTGTGATTGCTGTCCTGCTTTTTACATCGGTAAGACGGACCGAAAAGTCCGTGAATGGATTTATGAGCATGTTTATGCAATTAGGAACAACAAGTGCGATAATGCTCTGGCTAAACATGTCAATATTTACCCCGGACACAGCTTCCATTTTATGGCAATTGATCATGTACCTGTAAGTATCAGAGGTGGTCCTTATTCTCTAATACTTGAGAACCGTGAACTTGAATGGCAACTTAAATTAGATGCCTTCAGGTTTCCCGGTCTAAATGTGAACTGCGATATATCTGCAGTATTAAAACTTAGGAGTTATTTGAGATGAGGTACGATTTACTGTGGGCTATACACATTTAGGTGTGCACACCTGTCATATTGGTGTGCCCCCTTTTTTCCTTTCACTTGTATTAGACTATTAGGGCATTTTATTTGCTGTTTTATTACAAGAATGGGTTTTAGCCTTCTTTTAACATGTGGTGCCTAGATAAATATCTGTTTCTTTGTGATTTTAGTTCATTTGCTGAAGCTTATTCGTTTAGTAGAATTTTAATAAGTTTTTTCTATTCTAATTGTTTTAAGCAAAGGTTTTTATTTTTACTTTATTTTTATTATATTTTACGTGATAAAATTATATATGTTTTTCATGTATAGAATAGACATGGGTAGTGTTTGTGTATTTGATTAGATCACTGACTTGTATTAGGTTTTTTTGAATTGAACAAATTGTGACGTCTTGTATATGTCATTTCCTGCCTGTTATTATTTAAACATGGGTCTATGTCTTGATTATTTTTCTCTGATGAAGCTACATTTGTTTAGTGGCAAAAACGCTTGCTGTTTCTTTTTAATAAAACTTGCGTTCAGGATTTTAACAATTGGACTTTTGGTCTCAAGGTTGCTGTGGCGTTTCGTTTCATATTCCATTTCACTGCTATCTTGTCTAATACAAATTTCATTAAAAAATCATCTGCTTCATGAACATGTTAATACTTTCTCATTCTGCCTTTTATTGACATTTTCCTCCTTTTTTAAATTTCTTTCTTGGGTACACCAGCAAAATTATTTTTCTAAAAGCATACTATGCTATTAATTATTTTCTTTTTCTATCAACCTCACTTACTTTTAACTTCCATTATTTTATTTTATTTGTATATATTCTTTTTCTTCTGTCATGTCTTTTTTTTCTTTTCTTTTCCTTGGTTTTTATTCCAATAGATTTTATATTTTTCATATAACATCTTACCAATCATGCCTTTTTTGTCTCTCTTTTACTTTTTTCATTACCCAAAATAAATGCATAGACATTAAATGCACCACTGAATTTTTAAAATTCAAGCCACTGTGTTCTTTTTTATTATAAGTTATCTCTCTTATCACAATATTCAGACTTGAGCCTCAAATGAAACTAAAGAAAATCTCTAATAACTCTTTTTTTTCCATTTGAGTAGGAAACTTATATTCCTCCTAAATATGCTTCTTTCCTAATGCATACATATTCAACATATATGGATTTTCATAAATGATAGATAAACCTTTTCTACAAAACAAACATTTTTTTAAAAAATTGTTCCAGAATCTCTCTCCATTAACTTATTATGGTTTTAAAATGTTACTCCAAAAATCGTTATTTTCTTTCTTGTGAAATATATTCCTTTTATTTATTTATTTATTTATGTTTATCTCACCAAATCCCGTAAACTTTTGGTTAACTGCAAGCCAACCTTTTAACAGCCTTTTGATCCTTATTATACCCTCCTTATCTATCCCTAACTTTTTCAGTATTAGAGATAAATCATATGTATATGTCATATATTTTGGTGATATAATATTTGCTTATATCTCCCATCTTGCTTCCCTCATTCCATACATACATGTCTGTACTACTGCATTCACTACTAATATAAATTATTACACACCCATTGGGCATCCCTGCTTCACTCATATCATAATATTGATAGTTTTTCCCAGCCATACATTTATCATAACTTCTATCCAAGCACTTTCATAACAGTTCTTTATTGCATTAATATTTTTCTCCTATACCATATGCCTCTAAAATCTGTCACATTGCTTTATGCCTCACTTTATCAAAAGCTTTAGCTATGTTCCATGCTATCAGTCTTATTTCCTTATTTTATTTCAGTATTATTTCTACTACTTACTCCATATTAATTAACATTCCTTTCACTGCTCTTCATTTTATACTATAGATCCCTTCTCCTACTGTCTTATCCAATACTTTTGACATCCTTTTTGTAATACTTTCATAAATATTTATATTCATTATTCACTAGTATTACAGGCCTTCATTTTCTTTCTTTCATCCTTTTTAAATATAAATTTCATCACTCCACCACATGTTTTCTTCCATTATAAATTCCTTCATATATTCATTTAATGTATTTTTTAAACTTCTCTTTCATCTTTATTCATTTCCTTACAATACACATATAGAAAGAACCAAACCCAGATACTGAATACAAATCCACAATCCAAATAAACCCAGTACAGAGCAAGTGGCTTCCACGTATACAGGTGCCTTTAACTCCATTGAAAAACTTGGTAAAATACTTTAAAAATTTCTCAGAATAAAAGCTAAATGGTTAAGCAACTTTGGCAATTCAACCAATGATAGCAATGACAAAAAGAAATGTATAGATTAACAATATGTAAACCCCATAGGTTACATCTTACCCAAAGGTCCAGAATGGTAAAAAGGACCAATAGTAAAAAAGACCACAAGGACCAATAATATGGGCAACAGTAAGATTTTGCCCAATAGCATTAAACTAGTGAGCAAAACACTGGTTTTAAACCATGAACAAAATAAAGAAATAAAAAAAACAATGAAAAAACTCCACTTTAATAACACGAACTCCAGTAACCACTTCTTCAGACTGAATTAATCAAATATTACACCAACATTTAAATGGTTCAAAGCAAGTCACATGACAACATAATTAATGTTTTAACCCCTTATATTTCAGAAACATTATAAAATCTTCTCTATTATTTAAACCGGGTGATAACATGCATTTAGTCTCACTTGCTACCTATACTCTAACCATCCCAGTTCTTCCTCAGGGTTAAGAAACAACTCCACATCTTTCAAAGCATCTATTGCTAGAACTTTAAACTCATTTTCACATGCCCCATGTTTGTAATGTCTTGCTAATGCATTTTCCCATCACTTGTAAAAACAGCATATTTAAGTTCATATATTCTCTTATTTAATTCATGGGTTGTTCTATCTATATAAAATGACTTAGAGGCTATACAGAAAGCAAGATAAATCACAAACTTGGACTTACAGGTAAAAATTCCATTGATATTGATTTTGGTCATATTAATAACAAAAGAGGTTTCATCAGTATATAAATAATTGCACATATTGCAATTATAACACTTAAGCATACCCCCTTTTTTGCCTATCTTAGTCTTAGGCATATTTAACTTATACTGGAAAAAGTTTTTAAAACTTTTAGCCCTTTTCTAGGTAAACAAGAATCTATCCCCTATTACATTTAGAATATCTTGATTGCTTCCAAATAATTTCCAGTTCCTAGTTATTATATCTCTGATGATACCAGAATCTAAACTGCTGGCAACGGGCATCCTTACTCTGTTTTCATTAGTTTGTGCCCTAATAGTCCTTAGATTAAACCCATTTCTTTGGGCTATAACTTTAGACATAGCAATGGAAACTAGTTTCTTTGGGTTACCTCTATTCTGTAACTTCTCACATAAAGTGTTCCCTTCAACTACAAAATCTTCTTGTCGAACTGTTAAATCACTAATTCTCAGAAGATGACCTTTCACTATATTTTCTTTGGTCTTATAAGCGTGCATACTGCTGTAATGTAAATAAAAATTATTATGCACTTCTTTCTTAAAAATTTTTATAATCAACTTATCTTTTGATTTAATTATACTTACACACAGAAAGTTAATGGTAACAGGACTAAAATTGCAAGTAAACTCTAAATAACTACTATATACATTATTTATGTATGTTATAAAATCCCCCAAAGATGTCTCAGTTCCCCTGAAAATCAGGAACACGTCATCAATAAAACAAAACATTGTAATAATACTTTTCATATAATCACTTTGCAAAATATTATTCTTTCCCCATCCATTCATGAATATGTTTGCATAGCTGGGGGCCATTGCTGCCCCCATTGCTACTCCATTTATCTGTCGATAAAAGTGATTATTGAAAGCAAAACAATTATAACTTAAAAGTACATCTAAAAGTTCCATTAACAATGATACAGTATTAGCAGAATATATTTTTGACCTCGGTAATTCTAATTTGACTGTTTCCATTCCCTCACTATTTGGTATGACTGTATATAAGGACTTGATGTCCAAAGTAACTAGCAAGTCATTGTCTAAATCTCTGATGTCTTTGAGCTTATTTACAAAATCAAAAGTGTCCTTAATATATGTTGTGGTCTTCAACACTACTTTCTATAGATGCTTATCTACATAAATAGCCATACTTTCAGTTTTGCTGTTAACACTGGCAACAATAGGCCTTAAAGGGGGGTTATTCAAATGCTTGTGAATCTTTGTCATCCTTAAAGTCAACTGAAAAAGTCAAACGGACTGATGAGATTTGAACTCATAACCCCTGGTTTATGAGACTAGTGCTCTAACTCCTGAGCTATAGTGTCAAAGTTTACTAGATCATAACTTTAACTCACTAAAAATTGAAATGTTCTCATTCCAACCAGGAGGGTTACTGGCATCCAACTTTAACTGCCAAAAATAATTCATGACCCAAAAGTCTTGTCCACCAATCACCTACAAAGGCTCCCACATTAATCTGTTCAATCACAGAGAAAACAAAGAACCGAAAATCAACACATAAAATGGAATGCTTAGCTAAAGCACTTTTACTGTCATTCTGTTGGATACTGTAGTTGTGTTGATATATTCTATGATTCAAGGCGTTATCAGTTTTCCCCACATAGAACATTGAACAGGTGGTACATCAAGCCAGGTAAACCACTCTCTGACAGGCAATTAAACCTTCTGCCTCTTGAGTTTTTACCAATTATTTTCTAAATCTGCCCAGTGTATTCAAGTTCAGTAAACCTACACTGTGCCTCCCACACTTCTTTGTCACAACACCATTCCTCTCTTGACACACTAGTGGTTTCTCTAACAGATTTTTAACATTCAATTTGTTTTTATATGAAAAAAGTGGGCTGGCTCACCCATAATTTCTTCGTCTCATCATGGTGCTGAAAAATAAACCAATTCTTACATATATAACCTGCTCAATGTCCTTAGCATCTGTGCTGTAGAATAGCACCATGCTGGCACTGGTTTCAAAATTGGATTCAGAACGGGTTGTCATGGCACCTTGTAAGCCAAATTTAATAACTGGTGCATAGGAGCCTCCAGCCATTCCATTGGTCAAAACCTCATCATAAAAGGGAGACAAGACCAAATTAGGATATCCACATTCACAGAACATGTCCATCAACACCGCAAACTATCTTAGACAATGTGAATCACCAGATGTTAGTCTGGACACATGGATCAGTTGGCTCTTTACTATCCCCTTTTATTGAAAAAAGGGGTGACAACTGGAAAAGAACAAATAGGAATTACAATGGCTAAGTCATCCAAGGATTCAATGACTGCTCCTAGCTTGCAGTCATCTGCAGACTTAGTCAGCCAGACCCTTTGCTATTGGCTTTTACATCACAGAGGTGTATGCCAAAAGGAGAGGTCCCACCGCACAATCCCGTGGGACTCCTCTGGAGACTGATCTCTTTGAGGAGGTAAATTCCACTATTTTTTCCTTTGAACTATCTGTGAACCAGTTGGCAATTTTCTTCAGTATCCACTTCCTCCATTCTCTTTCAGCATATTCTGTAGTAACATTTTCTACTAATTGTCTTTCCACTGAGCTTTCTTCTTCATCTACTCTTTTCCTTTCTAGTAGAGGACAGCCAAAACAGAAGTGTCCAAATTCTTTACATTTTCTGCAAACAGGCCTACATTTTTTGCTGCATGTCCCTTCTCACCACACTGGCCACATGTTTGTTTGTTACAGTCTTGTATTAAATGATTTTCTTCCCTAAAGAAATAGCATTGCTTTAGTTTGGCTCCAGTACTTAACAAACCTTCTCTTATGATTTGTAATTACTGCACTTGAAAAACTTTTAATTTCACATCCTTAACATCCATTGTTATCCACACTTACCACCTCTAGTCCATACATTTCTTTCATAACATTTTTTTAATGTTATGTAATTTACTAGAGAAATAATAACAGTTTTAGCTCATGTTCATCCATATCTGCAGTCCTAAATTGCACATGTATTTTCTTTTTTAATTGTAATTTCAAGCTCTGAAATAGTCTTTCTATGGTGCTACCATATTTATTTATTTTTTTTAGTCTCAGTGATAACATATTCCTGGAAGTTAAAGCTTTTAAATGTCAGTTGACAAAAAGTTTCAGCTCCCAAATAAATTAATGCTCTTATGTCTTTATTGTCTAATCCCAGTGGCAAAATAATACCATTCATATTGTCCTACCTGTTCACACTGCCAATATTTTTACTCTTTATTGTTACTGCCTGTTGTCTTCTCTGTGGTTGTTGAGACACTACAAATCATTGCCCCCACTCAGTTCCTTTCATTCTTCCTTGTCTTGCTGCATGGCATAACTTATTTCTTGTAACAAAAAACCCTCTTGCAGAGATCAACTCTAACAATTGAGAATACCTTCAGTGTTTTTCCTTAACCGGCGACTGCTTCTGTTTCCAACCTGTCAATTTCTTCCTTCTGTAATACTCTCTCTACCATGGCACTCAATTGTGCATCCTCTCCTTCCTTTGGCTCAGCCTGGTACATCAAATCTACCAATTATTTTGTCCTCATTCCTCCATTTTCAAATCTCTAACAATTATTTTGTCTTGCTCCTCTCTCCATGTTCCAATTTCCTCCATTTTAGAATTCCCAGAACTGCAGTAGCAGTCTCCAGCACCACCTAGCAGCTCCAGAGTGTGCTCCACTTCCTCTCCTCCAAAGAGGAGGGGAAGTTCACTGGTGTCTTGGGAAAAATTTTCCTTGCCAATATAAAGACCATCTCAGGTCTCCCCTAAATAGAGGCCATTGGCTTAGTGGGATAAGCCCAGTTAACAAAATGTAAATAAAAATAAAATATTTGTAAATAATCCTCTGTCTACATATAACCCGTAATTGAATTCATTGTTCTGTCTATTTTAAATGTCTGATGTTAAAAAACCTATAACACATGCACATAGTTGAAAATATTTACCCCCCACACACACACATATACATGCTCTCTCACTATATACATGTGTGTGTGTGTGTGTGTGTGTGTGTGTGTGTGTGTGTGTGTGTGTGTGTGTGTGTGTGTGTGTGCATGTGTGTAATAGAAAAAGAGAGAGAGACAGAGACAGAGACAGATGGGGCATATACATTTAAACAGCATCAGTTATAGACATGTTAGTTAAATTAGAATCTTCTTTTTCAAGTGAAAATTGAAGCATAGACTTGTTTATCTTATAAAGTATTAAATTAAATGAAACTTTCCTAAAAGAAAGAAAATGTTAACCTATGCAAAACAGACACACAAAATAACAATAATATGCCTCCCCCACACATTCTTCAAGTCCCAATTATATGAGGAGTCTGCTCACCAAGTTCAACTCCCAGATGTTGAATCCACCGACTGCTATCTTCTATAGAAAATCATTGCTTCCAAGTGAAGCAAGGATTCCTTGTTTTGGGAGACTTATTCTTTTTTCAGATTTGCATAACTGTCAATATATATATATATATATATATATATATATATATATCAAAGTATAGTGATGCTGGCAGTTTTCTCCCTGCAAAATAAAAAAACAGACTTGTTTTCAGTTTTATTCTGAGTGTTGAAACTCATTTATTTATTTGATATCTGTTTAGTAGTAGTATACCATGTCTGGATATGTACGTATTTTCAGCAGAGGCTGGGGAAAAAACCTTCAGATATAGATCACATTTCTCATTGTAATACATAGAGAATTTACATTTGTAACAGTAAATACAAAATTACATTTGAAACACTAACACACAGAGTCACATATTTACAAAAGTACAGATTTTATTTATCATTTGTTAACCAGGAATGTCTGACTAGAAGAGAGCCTATTTTCAGCAGAGGCCTGGGGAGAAATATTCCAGATCCATGTCTTTGGAATGTGGGAGGAAACCCACAAAAACACAGGGAGTACATGCAGACTCAGCAAGGAAGGCACCCCAGTCAAGAATCAAACCAGAGAACATCTTGTTATGAGGCAACAATCTTAACCACTGCACCACCCAGATAAACTGGGTACACAAAGTCAAATATTTACATAAGTGAGAGGCAATATGGTAGGTGTGATAGAATGAAATAAGTTCTTGACATGAGATTCTGAAGTTATTATGGAAGTGTTTGATATACTAGTAAAGATAGACATGATGCCTAAGTTTTTTGAGAAGACAGTTACATATATATATATATATATATATATATATATATATATATATATATATCAACGTATAGTGATGCTGGCAGTTAGCTCCCTGCAAAATAAAAAAACAGACTTGTTTTCAGTTTTATTCTGAGTGTTGAAACTCATTTATTTATTTGACATCTGTTTAGTAGTAGTATACCATGTCTGGATATGTACGTATTTTCAGCAGAGGCTGGGGAAAACCCTTCAAATATAGATCACATTTCTCTTTGTAGTATATAGAGAATTTACATTTGTAACAGTAAATACAAAATTACATTTGAAACACTAACACACAGAGTCACATATTTACAAAAGTAAAGACAGTTTGATTCAATGCAGTGAAAGACAGTTACATTCAATGCAGTGAAACAGTAACCAAACTTTATCTAGCATGGTCTTACGTATATATTAGAGACAGATGGAGGTTATGAAATAGAGTTTTCATTGAAGTATGAAGAACAAGGATATATTACATGGATATATTACAGTCAAAGGAGAATTACGGGAATTATGAAGAAAACAGAACTTTTATACAGACAATAAGAGAGATATCATACCTCTTAACTATATAGATTTTTGGAGAATGTTCAGATTTTGGCCTCATATTTTTGGACCATTTTTCATAAAATTGTGTTTTTTTGGCAAATTAGTTGGCAAATCATTAAATATTGAAGTTAGAAAATAATGAGAGACATTTTAGTTTTAGACTTCATACCCTTCAGAAAATTCAAGCAAAAACACAGCTCATTTTAATTCTATCAACTTTCTAAGTTTGTAAGAGCAATATTAAAAAATTGTCCCTATTTTTGGGCTTTTATTCCACTTTTATTCATGTCTTTGTTGAGATTTATCTTGCTCTAGGAGTTTTAGAGTTATGGAGAGATTTGACTGGAATGTTTTCATGGATAAGGGGTTAAAAAGTCAATTTGAACTTTAAGCAGGACAGTAGATGGTTATCCTGGTGTAGAGCAGGAGTAGAGCCATTCCTTTTTGGTGGCCTTTTTAGACAAGGTTAAAAGGATTGATAAGAGATAGCTGTTCTAATGGTAGCAGGGAGGGAATTCCAGGCTTTAGTGACAGAGTAGGAGTAAAGGGAGTATCCTGCTGATTTATTTGGTCTATCGATAGTAATTCTTTTATTTTTTTTTTTATTTTATTTATTTAACATTTTTTGACTGGAAATGTCCAACTAGGTTCCACAGAGCCTGTTTTCAGCGGAGGCCCGGGGAAAAACACTCCATATGCATGTCTTTGGAATGTGGGAGGAAACCGGAGTACCCAGAGGAAACCCACGCGAACACAGGGAGAACATGCAAATTCCACACAGAAGGCACCCCAGATGAGAATCGAACCGGAGAACCTCTTGCTGTGAGGCGACAACGTTAACCGCTGCACCACTGTGCCACCCAATAGTTGCTTTTGGTCATTTGATTGTAGATGACGACTGGACTAGCATTTTTGTAGGGGTGCATTTAAGAGCTGTGCATTTGTCAGGATAGTTACTGATCTTATATGCAGTGAATAATTGAGTATATTTTAGGCAGTTAGGTAGCTCTAACCAGTTTAACTCGGGGACATGAGCCTTTGCCAAGTTAAACAGTGGTCATTCAAAGGGGAAGCTAACAACATACATTGAAACATAAGAGACAACATTGGAATGAACATTTATAGTTTGTAATATGAGATTGTGTGTGGGAATAGACAATTGCTTTAGATAAGCAAAAAACACAGCTCATTGTTACTAATGGACAGGATTAACCAATGCTTATTTTGAAAGACTGTCCTTAATTACCTTAGACATCATTATGAATTTTTGCTGTTGTAAGGATTAAATTCAAGTATGCAAGCTTCTCCAGAAATGTGCTGTAAGCAAAATTCAGCATACTTTCCTTAGAATTAATTAAATTAAGAAATCCGAGACCTTTTTCTTCAGTATGGTTTGAGATGAGCTCCTGTTATTGATATGTCCAATACTTTTCAATCTATCTTCATTGCAATGTGTAACATAGTGTAACAAGCTTGCAAAATGGGTGAGGCATCAAAAAACTCGTATTGGTTGAAGATAATGCAACATCATAAAATATTTTGAATGTAACTAGTTATTGTGGTAAACTGCAATCTCGCCATAACACAAAATATTTTTGAAGGTCATAATGTGTAGCACACCTCATAATGTATGATACTTTAGAATTATGTCTTGTATGGTGAGATGCTATACTTCTGCTAGGGTAGTTACCTGAAAAAGGTAAAATGTTAAAAACATATATAACTAGACAGTTAAACTGAGTGGAAAAATGATATCTATGACTCTAGTCATCATCAATAACCTCAGAGCTGATTGAAATAGGAGATGACAAAGTGGTAGGGCATCAAACAGTAGTAGATATGGCAGTAGTTGTCAGTGCAGTTAGACTGTGAGTGGGACTATTTCACCCTCATGGGAAGAGTTATAAGGAATTCAAATATTATAGGCAAATCTCAAAGAGGGATGTAGATACTAATACTGATGCCAAGTTTGTTGTGGCTAAATTAGGGTTAGAATGCATGTTGTGTGCAGTTAATCCACTATACAAACTGTGGTTTTGCTAACTGAAAGGCGGAGACAGAGATAGAAAAGAGAATTATTATGTCAGTTAATTGCTCTGACATATATCACTGAAGAACAGCAGTATTGAACAAAGTTTTGTTATACATTTAGAACTGTAGGAACATTAAGGCCTAACTGACTGTTACGTTTATGATTACTGCTGTTTTGATTAGAATATTACCTTATATGAAAATAAAATACAGTTGTACAAAACTGAACTTACCATGAATGTAGATGTTCAAATGATCACTCCTATAGTAGCCTTAGCTGTACGAGTTATATCCTGCCAAGGATATAATGGCCGGCTTAGATTTTGAAACCAACTATACTATTTAATAACAAAGATAAAACAACTGGAATTGAGATTGTTAGAAAAGGGTAGGAGCAAATTACATAGGAAAAAATGGGAATTGTGAGAACAATACATACAAGGGAGGAATGAGATTTAAAAGGTGGCAGGACATAAATGAGCTATGCAATGTTTGAAAAAGATTGGGTATTATTTATTTTATTTATTTACATTTGTTTATCGGGAAATTCCAACTGGACGGAGGTCCTTTTTCAGCGGATGCCCGGGGAGAAAAGCTCCACATCATGTACATGATAGAGATACAAAGTTGCAGCAATAGTAAACAACATTACAGGTTGTTGGCTTTAGTATAATAACAAGATATTAATTATCAACAGTATATACAGTAAATGTTGCAAGTTAAGATAGTATTGGGTAGATTATAAGTGATGTATAATGTTTGCAACTGGGAGTGTGTCAGTATGGATAGTGACGTAAAATGCTTGCAACTAGGATTGTGTCGGTGTGGTTTGTTTTCATTTGTATAAATGTATGATTGCCTATTTAGTAAGTGATGGTTTAATAAAGATGTCTCTTGTTTAAAAACGGCATTAATTGAATAATTTATGCAATGCTGCTTAGGTTTTATGACATATAACAGTATATGTGAAGTAAAATGTTTGTTATGTTATTTATACCATGATTAATTTTATATGAATGTAAATTTGCCTATGTCACAAGTGATAATTCAGTAAAGGTGTTTGGAAAAAAAAAGGATATAACAACAGGCAAGCTTCCAAAGCTTCAAGGCACTTTCCATGAGCCCAAACTGTTAAGCAACTCAAGCTGAACTGACTAAAAGACAAGTATGGGTGCATAGCCCTTCAAGAGCTTTCCTGCCAGCAGAAAGAAAGAGGCTGATCCCTGAAGTGACTTTGTTAGGAACAACAAAACATAAATGTCCACACGGTGATGGACATTGGGAACAGCTACTGCAGCAGTGATCATTTGAATGTCTATTGTTATTGTAAGTGCAACTTACACAACTGTACTATTTTCTTCAAATTGATCAGTGCTGCAGTAGTCTTAGCTATATAGGTAGATTATCATAACTAACTAGACATGGGAGGCAGAAGCATAAGAGTCCAGGAGCCCCTGGAGATGGTCCTAGTAAAACAAGATCTGGACCTAGCGAAGGAGTGTCATAGTGTAATATGTATGTTCAGAAAAGCATGTACAGAAGGCCAAGCAGCAGCTTCTAGAATACTTCTAGAATCCAACCCTTTCAAAAAAAAGCCAGAGATGATGCCAAGGCCCTGGTAGAGAGGGCCTTGACCTTGTCTGGAATAGATTTGTCATGGTGAGTATAACAAAAAATAATAATCTTAGACAACCATTTGGAAATAGTTGTTTGGACACAGGTTGCCCCTTCTTCTTACCTTCACAAACAGTAAATAATTGATCTCAAGAACTGTGAGATTTAGCTCTGTCAAGATAGACTTTGAGTTGTTTGTGGACATCCAAGTTATTGACTATCCTTCCTCCCTCATTTTTAGATTCAGTAAAGAAAATGAGATGGATAGTGTGACTTAAAGTAAAGTTGGATACCACTTTAGGCATAAAAGAAGGATTTGTTCTCAAAGAAAGCCTGTCCCTATAGAAAATAAGGTAAGGTTGACTCATCATAAGAGCTTGCAACTCAGATACCCTTCTTGTAGAGGTCAGAGCAATCAGGAAAAACGTTTTGCAGGTTCAGAACCTCAAGTCAGCCAGAGTAGCTGATTCAGATGGAGGAGGTGTTAGCTTCTGTTATGTAAAATTAAGATCCCAAAGAGGAGCCACCAGTCTTATGCAAAGCAGCTTTCAAGAACATTTTGACATGAAAATGCATTGAAAGAAGAGGATCTATGTGCAGACATGCTGAAGTGGCTGATAAATGAACTTTGATAGAGGAATAAAAAGGTAACAGGATAATAACTCACACAAATATTGTAAAAGAACAGAATGGCTAGCCCTGAATGGGTGTTGGCTATGTCATTGACACCAACTAGAAAAGCTTTTCCATTTGATAATATATGATTTTACAGTTGCAGGCTTTCTTACTTGTATTAGTATTTGCTGCACATCCTCAGTAAAACAGGTGTCAAAAAGGAATTAAGACATGATCATCCAGTCAGTTGACCAGTCAATTGAAAATGATTGATGTCAGGGTGTATCAAACACCCCTGTTCTTGTGTGAGTAGATCCATTCTGTGAGAAAGCTTGTGGTAATTGCCCCTAGCCATTTCTGAAAGAAGGGATAACCACATTTGCCTAGGCCAAAAGGGAGTCACCACAAAGATCTTAGGGAGATTCTTTCTGAATCTTCTGAAGTACCGTGGATATTAGTGAAAAAGGCAGAAAAGCATACAATGACATTCCTTTCCAAAGAAAAGAAAAGGTACCTGTCTTCCAGGCCTTCCTGCATGGAGTCAAGGAACATAATCTTGCCAGCTAGTTGTTCAAAGAGGAGGGGAAAAGGTCTACTTGAGAAACTCCCCACACAGATGGATCAAATCTTGGAAGATCCCCTGATTTAGTTTCCATTCATGAGGGTCAGCCTTGGTCCTGCTCAGCTTGTCTGCTACACAGTTTTTCCCTTTACAGAATGTAGGACACCTGTAGAGTGAGAGCATGCTGTGAAGCTGTATCCCAAGTTAACATGGCTAGTCTGCAAAGGAGTATGATCTGCTTCCCCCTTGCTTGTTGATATGCCACAAGACTGCATTACTTGAAAACACTTTGAAGAGGTCCTAGGGTCCAGAGATGGTTCAGAGAGTTGAGTGCCTTGATTGGGGCAAGCATATCATAGATATTTATCTGCTTGTATCTGTTCTTGGTCTCCAACACCCCTGCACTGTTATCCTTCCTGAAACTGCACTCCAAGCAAAGTCTGATGCATCTGTGGTGACTGACTGCTTTGAAGCAAAGAATGAAAAGGGCAGGCCTGGATTTAAGGATATCTGCTGTCTCCATCAAAAGATTTCTCTCCTGAAAAACCTCAACACTGAGATTTGAAAAGATAAAGGATGTTGATGCTGGAACCAAGGAGAGTTCAGATACGACTATCTTTCTCATGTGGATTCATGACCGGGGTATCATGAGAATTAGATTCCATGAGACCCAAAATCCTGACTCATTCCCTTGAAGTGACTGAAATCTGAGTTGAAAACCTTAGAAATAGATCTAAGAAAAGATCTGTTCTTCCTGTGGAAGAAAAGCTGTCTGAACTGAGGTGTCTAGTTGACATCCTAGGAATACAATCCTCTGTGAAGGAGTCAAGAAAGACGTTTGAATGTTCTCTTGGAATCCCAGCTTGTGTAAGAGATCTGTTACCCAAGAAACATATTCCTGAACCTTTAAAAAAGACTCTGCAAAGATAAGCAAGTCATCTAAATTTGGAAAAATGTGGATACCCTATAGCCTGCAATGAACTATAACTGTGAACACTCTTAGTGCAGTGGAGAGTCCAAAGGGTAAGGTAGAGAACTGATAATGTTTTCCAGACACACAACACCTAAAGAAACATCTGAAGTTTGGATTAATAGGGATATGATGATAAGCATCTTTTAATTCTAGTGTTACAAAGAACGTTGAATGAGGAAGAAGAGGTAACAGGTTGGGAAGTGACATAATTTTGAATTTGGGCACTATCACAAACAGGTTTAGGAAAGAAAGATCCAGAGCTGTTTTTTTCTTTGGCACTAGGAACATCCTTGAATAAAACCACTTCTCCAACTGGGAAGGAGGAGCTGGTTCTATCCCTCTTTAGGGCAGCATGTGATGAATAACAGGTATAAACAAAAGAGTCTGATCTGGAGGACGAGGAATGACCCCCTGGAAAGGAGAAATTTTCTCCCACTGCCAAATGTAACCTTGATGAATGATTTTCAGAACCCATTTGTTTGAAACAATCTGGTGCCAAAGAGAAAAATGGGCATTCAGACTTTCTGGAAGAATAAAGAGGCTAGGGTGGGGTGGGGTGGGGGGTGGGGTCACATGGTCTCTTGAATAGTCATTTAGACTTGTTTGACTGTTCTTAGTTTTGGGAGGTTTGAGGCTTCTTTTTTGGAAGACCCTTGCCTTCCCTTCTTAAATATCTATTTATTTACCTGTATTCTGTTGAGACTTTCTATTCAGTTTTCTGCCAAACAGTGGAAAAGGAGAAAGAAAATTCCTTGGACAAGTTGGAAAAGGAGAGCTGAAAAATCTAATTTGCTTCTTTTTGATCACCTCTGCTGCAGACAGGCCAATAACTACATTTCTATCCAAAGGAGAATTAAAAATCTCATTTTAACATAATCTGGAAGGTTCTCAGAATGCAGCCATGCAAACCTCTTTAAAACAGTGCCAGTGGTATAGCCCTGGAAGATGTATCAACAGAGTCATACACACACACTGCAATCAATGAGTAGTGACCTTTACAAAAGAAGAAACTAAGCTAGTTTAAGTAGATTTTTCCTGACAAGAAGAATTTACTTTCACAATTAGCCAGAACAAGCTTAAACATATAAACTTAATAATGCAAAATTTTGATAACCAAAGTTACAGAAGTATACAGTTTTTTCCTCATACCTAACAATAATTTTCCCAACCTTATCAGAAAGGTTAGGATTGGAATTGGAATTTACTAAGTGCTTAGTAGCAGTGTAATCAACTAAAGCTATAGCTGCTGGACCAGTTTTGGAAATAGCGTATAAAAATTTAAAAGACTGAGAAATTTTATACATCTTACCTGCCTTTTTAGAGGCATCTGGCTGACTAACAGGAAAACTTCAGGTGGTAACACACACACACATACACACACACACACACACACACACACACACACACACACACACACACACACACACACACACACACACACACAACAGGAGGAATGTGTATTTGTTCTGGTAAATCCTTCTACAAAGCTCACAGTATTTTCTGGGGGACTGAGAAACCTCAATGTTCTTCCACTGAAAATGCTGGCAGCACTAGAAATAGTCTCAGAGAAAAAGAAACCCCCACAGGTATAATCAGAAACCGGTCTCTACTCTGTCTGAATTAAACATCTGAGGAAATAAATCTGAATCTATACTTGCCTCTTCCTGTTCAGATTTGGAAACTTGAATGTCTTCAAGAAAATAGGAATCTTTTTTTTTCTTTTACCATAAGCTACTGTACAAGAAAGATAAATAGCCTGCATTAAACTATGAGCTGGAACCAGTAAACTACTCCTGTCTAAATAAATCTGAGAAGGAGGAGATAAATGCTTGGGTTTCTGTTTATTTTTGAATGGAAAAATGGAGGGAACTGTGTTACTAATGGCACTAGCTGCTTCCTCAGGGATGGGCACAACATTCTGTCACAACAGGGAAATCTTCTCTTTTCCCTTTCCCAGGACCAACAAGAGTGGCCCACTGAGGGGATTCCAACAACAACAGAGGATGTGGCTAACCTCTGGTCCACAGTGACTGTAGCTGCTATACCAGTAGGATCTGGAGTAATGGATGAGTGGTCTGTGCACACCAAATGGCCACAGACAGAGCCACCTACCTGCAGCTGGGGAAAATTGTTAGCCTGTTGTGGTGGCAAAGGCTGTTTGCTTAACTTTTTCTTCTTGTGGCTTGGTGAAGGACTGACCATGAAACCAATAGTCTATTCCATGATCAAGATGATAATGGTGCCTCTTTCCCAGGGAAGACAAGCAGAAAATGCCTGTAAAATTACCAGACCACAAAAGTTACTTTTTTTTTACAGAATAAAAAACAATAAAAAGCACTTTCAAACACTATGCCAGCCCCACCAAGGAAAAATAAACACAATGTTTCCATACAAAATATATTTTCAGTTAGTTAAGACTACCTTTATACTGACATAAAAATGATTGCACCACTTAAAAGTACATTACAGTCTCAAGACAGTCTGTTACAGCACCACACTCCTATCAAAGGAAAGCACAAGGGGACCGTTGATCCTCATGAGCCTCAGAGGAGCATACTCTTCAGTGGCAGGGAATTTCTTAATGGCTCTGCACCCAAATGTGTCTTAAGCTCAAGCTGCTTGACAGTTTGGATGGGTGGATGGTGCCCTGAAGCTTTGGAATCTGGATGGCCCTTGTATCCTAGGCAGGATATAACCCATACAGCTAATTCTACTGCAACAGTGATCTATAAGAAGAACATTTACTGTCTTGTCATGAATAAAACACAGATGCTAAAGCAAAGACCCCAGTTATCTTAACAGCTACTGTTAACATTCTGAGTTAGTCACCACTTGGGCTTTCAGGTAAATTCATCATAAAAGTATGCTTCACCAGAAAAAGAAACATTTGTTGCTCTTCAGAACACCTTATTTGTGTCCACTGTTAGTTGCTTTGCTCAGAGGGAAAGTTCTTAAGTAATATGATATCTCATAAAACTAATGTTCAGATTCAAACCACTAGCTGTCAGACTGGACAACTGAATTAACTTAATCTCCATTGTTCTTGCTTCCAAAGGTATACAGAAATGTCCTTGAAGAACCATAACTGTCCTGTTTAATGCAGAATGATCAGAATGGGAAAAGTGGGCTGACACTGGCTTGTTTATGGCCATTCATCCTATTGTGAGTGGCTGCCCTATTTCTCCTTTGTACCCTGTCTATGGACATTTCTTGCATTTAATTAGATAAACCAAATTCTTAGAAGTGCATGTAAATGAAGCCTGTGCTTTGAAACAGGTCTATATTACATCAACTAAAGATTAAATGTTCGACTCTCTAAAGGTCGACCTTTAGAGATCAAACATTTAAATGTTCAAAGACGTAAAAAAAAAATTAAACAAAAAAAAAAAGTAAAGGAAAAGGGTTTTAGCAGGGGAAAGCCCCCCTGCACCCCCCACACCCCCGCTACTTAAATATACCAACTCCGAGATCGCACATCAGTGCACTAAAGTGCGAAAACGGGAAATTTCCCCTTCCCTACACTGTAGCATGATCTTGGTATATTTAAGTAGCTTGCCCCCCCTGCTTATACCCTTTGGTTTTTGGTTTTGTCACTTTGTTTTTTTTTTTTTTTTTTATTATTTTTAAAATTTTCGAACAATTAAATGTTCGATCTGTAAAGGTCGACCTTTACAGATTCGAACATTTAATCATTCATTGATCTAATATAGACCCTTTGAAACTTGTGCTCTGTAAACTTGCTATGTTGGAAGCTGTAGAAAGCATGTGGTATGTTTTGCATCCTGGATTGCTGTAGGGTTTTGTGCTATTTTGGACTTTGTTCTGTTCTGGTCTAAATGTACTTCTGACAAGAAGATTCTTTAAATTTGGTGGTTGTTTAAATGACAGCAGTGAGAGTGCTTGAAAATATATATCTCAGCTTGTCATCCACACTGAACATTGATTGGAGGTCCTTTAAGATTCTGATTTTTTTTTTTTTTAATTCATAGGTGCATAGGTTAAATGACGTTTACTAGGCTAATGGCCCTAAAACCCTTACAAACCAAGCCATATTTATTCCAAATTGCCCCATTGTTGGTGGTTAGATGAGTGAAGTTTGCAGAGGTAAGGGTCTATGGTAGTTAATACTGACTTCCTCTGTCTAGGAGGGACATGAGCCCCACCCCTGGAGTGAATTTGCAATTAGCCATTCATTAATCTAGGTTGCATTTGAAGAGGGTTAGGGAGGGGCTCTGTTTCATGTGAATTGAAAGCTTGTTCCAGAGAAGTGGCAGTCTATGGGAGATGCATCCATCTGTCCAGCATGACCTGTTCACATCAGAGGCTAGGTTATGATCCCTGGAGCGAGTGATCCTCGTGCAGTTTGATTTATGAATGTGTAGTATTTCCATCAGGGCCAGGTCAGAGACTGTGCTGCAAGTCTTGCACAGGTCACCCCTTAGCAATCAATAGGAGACATAATACAGTGACAGGGCTTTCAATCTTTACACATAAGACTTGTTTTGTGTACCCTGTAATTTTTTGGTGAGAAACCTCTGTGGTTTCTCCAGTTGTTGCAGATGTCTGGTGAGGTACATGCAAAAGGGAGGATTGTATTCAATTATTGGTCTGACGTGGGCCAAGTATAATGGAATTACAATATCCTTAGGTCTAGATGCGATGCCTTTACTTATAAGATGTGTCACGTAGAAGGATTTCCTTACTACTGCTGATACATGCTGTTCAAAGTTCAGATTGATATTAACCTGAGTACCCAGATCATGTATCACTGGGTCTACACTTAGAGGGCTGGTGTCTGTAATGTAGTTAGCAGGGATGTAAGCTATCTCAATGGGAATAATAATGCATTTTCTTTCCTTTAGCTTTAATCTGTGGATTTGGCACCATTCATTTGTCTGCATTAGCCCTGCCTGCAGTATAGTAACATTGTTGGGGAACTCAGTGATTGCTCTCAATATGCAATCATCAACGAACCTAGTCAGCCACAGGCCATGCAAATTTGCATGGACTTCTGAGAAGTAAATTCTGTGCAGTAAGGGGCCTAGCACAGAACCCTGTGGTACACCACTTTTGACTGGTCCTTTGCTAGATGTGAAGTCACCCACTTTGACAGTATATGTCCTGCCAGTTGGCCTCCCATCTAGTAATGTAAGGGTTAATTTCCAATTGGGAGAGTTTCTCTAAAATACCTGAGTGGGGGATTGTGTTAAATGCCTTGGCTATGTCAAGGTAGGTGGTATGCAATGTCATTCCCTTGTCCAGGGCATTGGTAACTTTCTCGAAGAAGTCAACCATGTTTAACATGCATGATCTACCTTTAATGAATCTGAACTGGGATGGGTCCAGACTTTGGAGACCACCTACGTCTTTGTTAATAAGGTCCATAATGATTCTTTCCATGGCCTTGCAGATTGGGCTGGTCAAGCTTATGGACATATAATTCCCAGGGTTGGTTGATGGTCCCCCTTTTTGCAGAGGGATTACTGTTGCTGCCTTCCATTCCACTGGAACATAGCAAGTTTGCAAGCTGTGGTTAAACAGGGATCCAAGTGGGTCTCCTAGGTCATGTTTTATGTTGTTTAGAAAGTAACCTGGGATGCAGTCTGGTCCTACTGATGCCATGTTTTTGGCCATGGGGAGCACAGAGATGACCTCTTCTTTTGAGATAATAGGCTAAGGAATGGTGGCAGGTATACTTTGGGGGATGACTGGATGGGACAGGGGGGTGAAGCTTGCTCCAAATCTGTCAGCTATCAGATTGGCTATTACCTCTGGCTTAGTATGCTTGGTGCCATCTACAACCAGTTCAGTGCATAGCTGAGTATTCCCTTTTAGATTTTGGACATAGTTAAAGAATGCCTTGTGATTATCCTCAGCGAGGGACGCAATTTTGCTTCATAATTAGCTTTGGAGGACTTGACAAGAGCTCTGATGTGTTTGGTTCAGCTAGAGAGGGATTTCTTCCTTTGCTGAGCTACTTCCTCCCTTGTTCTTGGACATTAGTTTCCTTCTGTTGTTGTATAGCCCCTGTAGGGGTCCACAAGGGTGGCTTATTTTTTAGCAAGACTTGATTTTAATCCAGTTGGGTACAGACAATTCAATACAACTGCTTAAGTTGTGATACAGAGCATTGCTGTACATCTCTGCATAGGAGTCCATGTTATCTGTGTTTTATGGGGCTTTGAAACTTTTTATACCATCACAGGTGTCTTTGAAAAATTCTTAAGCATTTTTGAGCTTGATTGGGTATCTGGTCTTATAATTACATCAAATGAGACTGATTTATGGCCCAATCTTACCCGAGAGAACATCACACAGGGGGAGGGGTGCAATGCTCTCAAATGTAAGTAAATACTATGTCCAAGACATTTGAGCTTCTTGTGCATGTGCTGACTAGCTGTTCCAGAGCATTTGCATTGACAAAGTCCAATAACCTCTGAGCCAGCATGTTTGTGGTTGTGTATGTTTCCTAGCCAATAGTAGGGTAATTAAAATTGCCAATGAGTAAGGTGTTGGGCTGTATGGCAAGTGACTCCAGTAAGTCCAGGGATGTGGTACCCTTTTCCTATTTCATGGTGGGGGACCTATAGCTAGCTATGATGTGGTAGGAGACTTTACCTATAGTTAATTGAACATGGAGTAGCTCAAGAGAGTCATACTGTTTGACCAGTCTTGAGGTGTACTTATCCTTAATGAAGATGGATACACCTCATCATTTGGTTCTTTCATGCTCAGTTTGTATGTCAGAATGTATGGATGGCATTATAGCACTGCATGGCCAAGGTGCTTTTTGTGCCTTTGAACCATGTCTCAGTGACTGCACAGATGTAAACATCTTCCAAAGTGAGGATTGCTTCCAGGGAGTGTCATTTCTTGTTTAGACTCACAGCATTAAGCAGAGGTACCGAGTTTATCTAGAGATGATTTTGTTATGTTGGAAGACTGGTTATTTTGACACTGCCTAAAAAATGTCCAATAATGGTGGCTAATGCTTTTGCCAGTATCCAAAAGCCTAGAGAAGGCATGTGAAGACCATTTCTGGTAAAGCAGCATGCCCTGTTGACAATGTCTTCCCAGGCTGACAAATATGGCATTCCCTTGGACTGACACCAGAAGCTTAGCCAATTGTTAAAGTCAGTCATTTTTTGTTTGTATTGTGGCATCATCTTTGGAGAAGGTAAGATGCTGCTTAAGGCTAGGCTTATACCTACATGTGACACATAATCTGAGAGCTCAGGCATGTCTCTCTTCACATAGTCCAGTAAGGTATGTCTCAAGTCATTCACCCCCACATGGACTATGATGGAGTCATACCAGTACTTGTGGTTGAGTGGCTTAAGTGCTTAAGTGACTTGACGGATCCTAGCACCTGACAGCTAACTGTAACCCACTCCTTATCTAGCCCAGTGAGGGGAACATCTTTATGTCTCACAATGGAATCACCTATGACCATTACATTAGGTTTGTGGTGTTACACCTTATGGGCGTATTTGTTCAGACATTGGTGCGTGTGTGTTATTATATGTTGTGGTTGTTTTTTGCATTGTTATGTGTGTAAGTGGCTTTCATTCAGGGGGCTTCTGATCATTTGGTAAGTTACTAGTGAGTACCTCCGCATATGTGGGTTCATGTGTCATATCCTTATTCCGTATGGGCAGTGTGTATGTGCTGGCAACTTATTTGGCATTCAATTTGTCTTTATGCGAGAGTCTTGCCCCCAATTTCATAGTGTAACTATATCTCTCACATAAAGAATGTGTTTGTTTCAGGAATAAGTGGTTGTCAATATACATGAGACAATTGCTACATTGCCTCAGGATACTCATGTCTGTCAGGGTAGCCAGACAGATGATAGGAAACTGCCTGCCCATGATAGTAGGCTCTTACTGTATGTTTAATTAGGGAAGGGAATGGGTTAATTTGATAGGACTGTGCTGGTAGTACTGAGACTACAAGAGGGACCTATACTTTGTGTAGGCCAAGGTTTAATAGAGCAGCAGAAAAGCTTGGAAGGGGTTCACTGACAAAACTGAGCTTCTGGGACTTTTGCATCTATACAGGGCACTGCTAACCACCACTGCATAAAGAGCAGCATCTCACAAACATGAGGCTTAAGTACAAGCAAAGAGAAACAAGTCTTAAGCTAACTACCAATTGGGAAAGCACATAATAAGCCTTCCACCAGCAATCCCCATCTCAGACAAGTTAGATCAGCACACTTCTGCCACAAGGATGCAGAAAAATATAATTTCTTAATGTAGAATAATTTGGAGCAGAAGTATAACAAGATCACATAAACTACCTACAACAGCCCTGCAACTAACAGATACAATGTAGTACAGTGGTCCTTTTCAAGAGAAATTTTCATGAGTGCATGGAAAATAGAAAGTTCACCCCGGGAATCACTCCAGTGGCTATACTTGATAGAGGCACTGGGAACTATCATCGGGTGGCACAATGCCAGGGCACTTCTCTGGGCTAGGCTTGTAAAGGCTCCATGGCCATTAGCCTAGTACACATCTATGAACCTATGAACCTATAAACTTAAAGCAGCAGCAGACAGTTTTTTTTTTTTTGAAACTGCTAAAGTGCAGTCACAGTATGTAAGAGAAATACAAAAACATACTTGGAGCTCTTTTGTGGTTTCCCAGCTCAAATAGACCAGCTAAACACCTACTGCCACTAGATAAATAATCCAGTCCTCCTAATATAAAGACACAGTAAAGGAGTGTCAAAAGTAAAATGCTGAAACAAAACAATTTAAAAGATACAAAATGATACCACAAACAAACTTAAAAAATATGGATATAGCATTGTACTTTAAATGGCTTATAAATGTGTGTTTATTCAGTAAAAGTACTCTATTTGTAAAAATGAGCCAAGAGACAGTCAATTCTGCAGAATTTATAAAGGGGCTAAAAACAAAATAAGCTGATTAATAAGCCCTCCAGCTAATAAAACTACATGCAAAAATCTCAGGTCTTTCCCCAACCTAAACAGACTGGGCTACCTCCTAGTGCACTAGATGGAAAATCCACTGATTTCTTGATGTAAAAACAAGTGCTTGCTAGAGTGTAAAAATACACTGTTTTATGCAACAGCTAGCAAGATAATGAACTCAGAGCAAATAAATGAGGACAGACAATGAGAGGCAAAATGCATGTTTTCATTATAAGTACAATGAAAGGCAAATAAATAATTCAAGATATCAACAGCAGTGTAGAAAGGGAGGAGCATATTAAGCTCAATTTACAGTAGGACTGGGCAGCTTAAAATCACCAGGTTTAAAAAGGAGATCAATGAATGGGAGGACTGGTGGGAAAAAACTAG
Organism: Protopterus annectens; assembly: GCF_019279795.1. Classification (NCBI taxonomy): domain Eukaryota; kingdom Metazoa; phylum Chordata; order Ceratodontiformes; family Protopteridae; genus Protopterus; species Protopterus annectens. The sequence continues at coordinate 65,180,047 of NC_056733.1, forward strand.
CAGGAAATCACTAGCAGTACTTTTAGTTTATGCAGGCTTGAAATCTTTTCAGAAAAAGACAAAGACCCAGAAATTCACTATTTAAGCATCACTCAAGAAACAATTTAACCAATGAAAAAACATGTGAAATGTGCAGCCTAGATAATTTGCCTATCTCTCATATAGAACAAAAACACTAAGCCAAGTAGATTTCTTAAAACAGAAAAAAACAAAATTGATCAGGGAAAGCAGAAAGCAGCTTTATCACTCACATGTAGGCTTATTTTCCTCACCCAGCAGAGAATCACCAGCAGTACTTTAGTTCATGCAGGTTTAAAGACAAAGACCCAGAAATTCACTATGTATTTAAGTATCACTCAAGAAACAATTTACTCAATGAAAATACATGTGAAATGTGCAGCCTACATCATTTAAGTGAATATCTCTCACATAGAACAAAAAACAGACCAAGCAAATTTCTTATAACAGAAAACAAAATGGAGCAGATAAAACAGAAAGCAGCTCTGTCACTCACAGGCAAAAAAAATGTAGGTTTACTTTCCTCACCCAGCAGGGAATCACCAGCAGTGCTTTTAGTTTATGGAGGCTTACATTTTTTTTCAAAAGATATGTTGTCACTAGTGGAACTCTGTTGCAGTGGTTCCTCTCTTTATACTGAAGCAGCTATTCTTGTAGTAATTGGATTGTTATATATACTACCCTGTCAAATTCTTTGGAAGAATGACCTTGATCAAGTTAACTATTAATACAATATGCAGTATATAAAGTACTTCTCCTGCACACTTGCAGAAAATATATAGGCATACTTTTGCATATACAGATCAAAATTGCTAACATAAATATTATTTACCTGATGCTTTCACATCTTGTAGTATTGATAAAAAGCTCATAACATGCTACAATTTGTCAGTCATATGAGGGAATAGTTGAGCATCATCAAATCTGTGTCACACAAGATCAAATCATGTATCTAAACAGTTACCTAGCCATGACTACTATGGCTGGGGCATTTGGCATTATTTACACATCTACTGTATCATGTCACAGTAAAAACAGTGTAGGAATCCTTGCTTTGACTTAATCTCAAAAGCTTAATTATATTATACACATCTATCATCCTTGCAATAAACCAAATCTTACTTGAAACATTTTGTATAGCAAACATTATGTGATAATTAATTTAACCTGTTATCCAACACCATTAAGCTATGAAACTTGTAGGAGGACTTTATTTACAAGAGTTTTATACTTCTCTTTGTTTTGTGAGAACAAACATCTCAGTCTTTTACATTTCAGGGTTCATTTGGATCTAGGTTTGCAGTAGTATGTTTGCACATACAAACACTTAACAAGCTTAGACCAGCTCAAGTTTTAATTTTCCTAGATAATACAGAGAGTTGGAAGGATAGAAAGACAGACAGAGAGAGAAAGAATGAGAAATAGAGTGAGGAAGAACTCTACTTGTATTTTTCCACCTTAGAATTTCCTTTTATGATATATATTACAATATTATGCTAACTTCCCTTTTGGTCCATTGCATTTCATTTTATATTGGAAAAGGAGATGTGAAATGAGGAGTTGTCTGTCCTAAATAATTGTCAGAGAAAGGTAAACAAGGAGAGATAGACAGCATGACAGTTATTCCAATGTCCAGTGAAAGCAAATCATGCATAAAGTAACGTTTGAAGGCGGGAATAACAGTACAAAGGTGTCACGCTACCAATTAAATGAAAGGAACAGACTTTACAATGTAAGACCTACAATTCTATGACAGTAATTGAATATTAGAGTTTTTTTTAATTCTTCTCTATTTAAAATATGTTGCAGAAGGGTTCTATTCTTTATGCTTTTCTTATCTGCTCTCCTTTTATAGCAGTTTGTCATTGACCATGACAGGTCAAACCTTCCTTCGTCCGTATCAGTGGCTGTGACTTAAGTATGTGTTCAGTTGTTCATTCAGATGACACAGTTTGAATACTTAAAATAAGTTATGTCCGGTCCAAACCACAGCAGCTGGGCAGCCATGGTTCTTGTAGGCATCATATATTTATAATGTTGAGAACCTGAAAGAAAGCAGCAGCTGACAGCACTAGAGTTTCAGTCCTCCATCAGCTAAAAAAGAAATCACTTCCGTTGTAGGCAGAGTAACTTAATATATTTATCAAAATACCTTCTCTCAAGCTTTACTGCATGAAAACAGTCTTATATTTTTCTAGAATATAAAAGTTATGAACCAAAAGAAAGGAACATTAGTGTCTTCAGATAGTAACTTAAAAATACTTATACACTTGTATGTTTTGTGTAACTCATAATATGGTAGAATATTTGTAAGCAAATCCATTTTTTATGTGTTAAAGGTGGTGTGAAACACATTTAATCAAATGTAGTTTGCCAAACTTAAACATTGAATTGGGAAACTGGCAAAACGTCCATAAGGGAGAGACCCCATGCAACACCTCCAAATAAATACAGTGTATTCCAAGCTGATATCATGATAGGTTATACTACCTGGAAGAGGATTTTGATGCCACTTTTTATTAGAGCAGCTTTAAAATTGTAAATGCCTAAATGTCAGCTATAGAAAAACAAAAGCCTTTTTGCCTAAGTCAATAAAAAAAGAGATAAAAAAATCCTGACAAGTGTTTTATTCTAAATTGAAGCTATAAAGAAAAATGTGTCAATACATATATAATTTATATCCTTGTAATACTGTTTTGCAGGGGCAAGCCTGTCTGCTGTCCATGTCAGGAGCTGTGCCATTCACATTCATTACCAAGTTCTTACAATTCTGAAGTCACACAGTTTCAGTGAAGGAGGAAGGATTTGTTGTCCAGACATCAAGTATTCTTCTTATCCCCTTTAGACCACCACACTGACATGCATGTGGACAAGGTGGGTAGGAAATTAAAAGCCTGCTACTCATTAGTCTGTTACCCTACCCTTTAAATTTGCTGTGCCTGTTTAATCAATGCATTCATTCTTCAACCAACATCTGTTGCTTCATTCACCTATCTACTAGAATTGAGTACCACTGTATCCAACTTAAAAAAGCAAATTGGTTACTAGTCACAGTTTGACCTGCCATATTGCTTTTTACACTCACCTTTAAACTATTTTATTAAATACTGTTCCATGTTGAAAAACAAAATGAAGTCTCCCTATATAGCCTCCATACTTAGTAAGACAGCAGCCTGATAAAGATCTTCATTTATCCTCGAGTTTTATGGAAGGTGTTTTATTAAGGTTTTGCTTGCCAGCAGGAAGAAATACCTCCCAAAGAATGTCAGGCAAATAATAGACTATGCTAAATTTGTACAGAAACCTGTTTTTTTTTTTTTTTTTTTTGCATAAAAAGTACCTACCACTGCACTTGTTTTACATACAAGAGATATATATTCATCCTTCAACATAAAGCTATTAGTTTGTAAATATCTGCAGTAAATATAAATAGTACAGTACTAAAGTAAGTCTTTAACTATAAATTCTAGATAATCAAATTGGTATATATGCAAATATATTATACGTTTTTTCTTTATTATCCTATTACTAATACTACTAAACTTGTTGATGTATTTATGTATTTTCAGCTGTGTCTTCCAATAGTCAGCTGTATGTTTACAATTCCTTAAGGATTTTTTTCAAAATTCTATATCATATTACATGTTCTTTAATGACTACATTTCTTTATACTATTCTGAATTCCAACTTATCACTGCAACTACCACTGTGCTCAGGTCATGACTGCAAACAGGACCAACTAATTTACTGAATTTACAAACAAACAAGTAAACAAGAGAATACAAAATAGTCACAAAGAAGGCTTACTTATGCAAGCTGAGTTTTTCTGTCAAAATGTGTTGGCAATAAGATACATAATTACATATTCTTCCCAATGTAAATTTATTTATTTATGGATTGATTGATAACTTGGCATGCTTTACTTTGTTTTCCAGGTGCATTGAAGAAAGATGGATAGGATATTGTCAAAATACACTTACAATAGATGATGTTTAGGAACATCAGGCATGTACAACAAGTAAGCAGGAGTAATAAAAAATAAAACCACAGTGACCCAGTCAGCCTCCTGAAATGCTTTGTGACAAGCAATAATTCTCATCTCATCCTCAATTCTGCATGTTGTCTCCCTTGGTATATTAATCCAAACATGTAAATTACTGGTCATATTACATGGAAGATTTTTGGAGAAGATTTCCAATTGGTTTCATTCATAGATAATTTATTCTTATCTTTTGTAGCCCATCATCAATTTTTGGTAGCAGCTGGATGTTTATAAGAGCATAACAAATGAGTAGCCTTGGGAAGATCATGATGTTGTCTGCTACTTTATGGTCATTGGCATCTCCAGGTTAAAAGACTCCAATTACATCAATTCCTTGTAAAACAGCAATTCTGTACCTAATACTAGCTCTGAAGCTAAATGAACCAGCTCCTTTATTTTGTGCACCTTATTATATAGCCAAAGCTTATGGTCAAGTTCCACTCCAAGCAATCCATGTTTCAGGCTATGAGTACTAACACTGAATGATATTCCATTAAAAAAATAGATTTTGAGTGAAATAGACACTGTGTCATATTCACTCCTCAGTGACTTCATGGAAAGTATAGCAGTTTTACAGAAAAAATGGTTGGCTAGACTGTTATTTTAATGTCTGAGCCTGATGAAGAATAATTTTATTTATTCATTTTCAGTGTATATGCCTCATCATAAAGATCACAAAAGTTTAGACAAGCACCTATTTAAGTTTTCATTTTCTTCTGTCATTCTGGATAGCTTATGTGTCTACTTCCCCCATTTATATACCAGTGAGAAAGGCATACCAGAGCTTGAAAATATGAAACTAGACCATACTACATAGAGCTAGTTGTGGATTTATGTTCCTTTAACTTGCATTTGTCAATGAGTTCTGAAAATGTATGCACTTTAAACTTGGGAGAATATTCACAGTGCAGAAGTAAATTAACTAGAAACTAGTGTTATGTAATATGAAAATAGCATCTGCATCTATATTGTACTTCCTCAAACTGGTTTCTCAATTATTACACAGATGTTGAATGTCTTAGGCTAACTAAAAAAGGACTCAGAACTAGAAACCCATATATCTCCTTCTGAGTTTGATCAGCCTTGACCATACTCAATATGTAATATTTTAATAACCTGGGCAATCTACCTTCTATTGAGAAAAAAGAGGACATGTACAGCAACTGTATCTGGATCACTGAGTTCTGCTACATGGACTATTTCATCAACATCCACAAATGCCATTATTTTTGTATGACCTCAAAAGGATATAATATTAAGTAGAAAGCTACAGTGGGCATGGAGGTGTGGTATTGTTGTTGTTATTATTCTTATTCTTCTTATTCTTCTACTTATTATTATTATTATTATTATTATTATTATTATTATTATTTTATAGATGAAAGTTAGTGAACTGCCCTGTTGATGTAGTAGAAGAACTCATGAAAATCTACTGTATACAAAAGCATAACAAATCTGATAATGTAAGAGTGGTAATACACTCATTTTCAAAACAGTAATCCTCACCATTAAAGGAAGTGGAATGGTGAACTGCCTGTCAAAATTTAAAAGTATTTTGTGTTTTAGATCTTCAAATGTGTCTTTTCTCCTGATGATAACATTACGACTTAGATAAATGACTAAATATAGTACCTAGAAAATTCTAACCAAAGCCAAGATGAAATGTATTCATTATTTAAAGGTTTTGTGTGTGTGTGTGTGTGTGTGTGTGTGTGTGTGTGTGTGTGTGTGTGTGTGTGTGTGTGTAAGTGTGTGCATACCAATATGAAATATACTTCATTTCTTTGTATTTTTCTTGTTACTAAATAATTCACTGCATGAATTAATAATCTAAAAAAGTTCTGTAAATAATTCTCCCAAGGGGTTAAGAATGAGAAAAATGTCATCTGTGTAGTCTAAAACAGTCATGGGGATATTCCTCACTAATATACCAATGCGATCTAATTGCTTAACCTAAGCCCTCTGTATAACAATGTATAAGGTTAAGTTAAAAAAGTAATGCAATAGCAAGCAAATAACACAGATGCAATGGGCAGGAGAATTGTTTTCTATGACTATGTATGTCCACACTTTTTCTAGGAATGTGCATTAGAGAGTGTGTGGTTCCAAAATCAGAAAAAGTTGTGCACTAGTTGTATATACATTTTAATGCTCAAACCCTCCTCAAATTACTATCCATCAACTAATGCACATGCAGTCTGCTTTTCAACCCCCTCCATGAAACCATGGATGATTTTGTTTGAATGCTTGCTCTTTCCTATGACACAAAGAAGAAGCTGTTTATCTTGTTGGTATAACGCTTGAAAAGTATTATGAGATGCCCTGCATAGATTAGTAACTTGTGCTAAACTCACTTTTATAAATTAATGCAAATGAAAGGAATGTACTGTTTTGGAAAGGATGAACTAAACATATCAGTACAAAATATGGCAGTGACCCCCGCCCCAAGCACTAAACAAAATGACCATATATGTATTTATTTATTTGACATTTGTTGACCGGGTTGGTACATCTGGGCCAAGGCCCTTTTCAATGGAGACCCAGGGAGAAAAGCTCCAGAGTTACAAAATATATGCAAGTTACAAGAATAAAAACATTTGCTAATACACAAAAAAAATACCTAACAATGTAAAACAAGTATACAATGAAAATACTGATTACAGATTATCTACATTGTTGGCTCGCTATGTATATAAGGCAGGTAGTCCAGGAGAGATTGAATTTAAAGTAGAGAGAGAGGAAGCTAGTAAGGAGTGATTTGGTAGCAGTGAAGGAGAGATAACAGTGCAATAATAGGAATCATTTAACATTACCCTTGAAATGTGTTACTTTTTAAGCATGAGACACACAAAGAAAACTGGGATAACACAGAACAGAATGAGCATGTTCTGTATGACAGTACCACAACCCTTTCAAAACAAGCATGCCACTTGTAAACTAGTACCAAACATCTCTTAAAATGACTTAACATATTGGGTGAGTGTATTTTGCTCTGGCATACATTCTGAGTTAGTTAAGTATTTATTCTAAGGCATCGTTGTTCACCAGGTCTAGGACATTTCTGGGTATATCCAACTTTAGAGGTGTAGTTAATTAAAGGATAATTTAAATCACCTAATATAAAGGTATTTTGATAAGGTTAGTTTATCAAGTGAATTTGGTCTACTGGGACATGGAAGGTGTCCTATAGCAATAAAAATTTGTTTTCATTAATACAACAGATTTATGAAAAAACATTATATAGACCAAGAAAGCTTAGGACATTTGGAAAAAGAAGCAACTGAAGAAGTGTGAAAATATAAAGAACACAATCCAGAGACTTTTGAAAGGTATAAAAAAATAAATATGGACATAGGAAAGAAAGCTAGAACTGATATGTTGCGATATTTATACAAATGAGAAAGCTAAATTAATCAACACAAAAAAGGCAGCTCTGAAAAATTCACAATTAAAAATAAGATCACAAAGAGGGAATGTAGAGTAGAAGATTGGTAAAGTAGAAGTTAAAAAAAAATAGAAGATGAAATTATGGAATACTTGCAAAGTGAAGCATTTATTGTAGAAAGTCTAATGCAGGATACATCACAGCATGATGGAACAACGAGTCCCCAAAGTAAGGAGAAACAGGAGGAGCAGGAGACATCTGAAGAAGAAATATGGACACAGGAAAGAAAAAGAGATATAAAATTGTGCAAAGTTTATGCAAAGGAGAAAGCAAAATTAATCAATACAAAAAGAACAGCACCAAGGCTATTTGAAGAGAAATACAGGCAAAGGCATCCAGACATGGAAACATTTACAATACAAAAAATAAGAAAACAAAGAGGAAAAGTAGAAAAGAGGATTAGTAATGGAGAAGTTAAAGAAATAGAAAATGAGGTTATGGACTACATGCGAAGTGAAGGATTTAGTGTAGAAAATCTAACTCAGATAACATCAAAGCAGGATAGAGAACTGGAACCCCAAATTAAGGAGAAATCAGTGGAGTGGGAAACATCCGATCAGTTGCCATATGAAGGCACTTTGGATTATTTCATAGGAAACCAGTACAAACATTCAGCTGGAGTTACACAGCTAGAGAAGGAACAGGAAACTGTGGCAACTCTGACACAGTCAATGTTGTGAAGTAATAGGCCAGTTAGCTCCCATATGAAAGAGCAACATATGACACAGGATGAAATTGAAGAAAATGTGACACAGGAAGATGCTCTGGAACTTTCTATAGAATGCCCTCAGAGAATGGAGAACAAAGAATGTAAAATGATCTAAGAGAAGAGATGCTTGATTTAATTGAAATGGACAGACATATTAAGATTAATGAAAAAATAGACTGCAGAAAGTCAATAAAACCCAAAAAAGTTAGACATTTGATAAAACAAATGAACACAGCAATTAGGACTGTCCACAAAGATTCATGTGATGTAACAGGAGTAAATAGGATATATTACTGTGCAGAAAATTAATAACAGACAAAGTCTTACCACAAAAACGTAGGGTAGTAAGGGAAAGGAAGGGGAGAAATTGAATGCCATCACTGAATTATCAAACAGAGAATACTATAAAGCAATTAAAACAAGAATTGTCACTGTTAGAAGAGTATAGTAGAGGGAACAGATCAACAAAAATACTCAGTAAGATAGACATGATAAAAGCAATGCACAGTATCAGAACAGATCAAAATCTATTGTGTGCTATAGCAAATAGTAAACTAAAAACATCAGCACAGGCAGAAAAACTTAGAAGATATGGAGGCAAATTTAAAGTAAAAGTACAAAATAAGCAATTTAACGATGACCCAAAAAAGTTTTATACAGAATTGTGAAACAAGGCAAAAGGAATTGAAACACTCCAAAAAAAGAAGAAATAGATACATTTTGGAGAGATATCTTTGAAGATACTGTGGAACATAACAAAGATGCTAAATGGATAGAAAAAGTAAAAGAAAGTATACGAATTTCAAATGCACAGGATATGAAATGGTATGACGAAATGGCCAGAGAGATTGAAACAAAGCACTGTCTAACTTCTGGCTAAAAAGTATTAACATCTTTAAATGAAGACTTAACCATGAGTAGGAACTATTTATATGTACACCCTGACTAAACACCAGCCTGGATGACAACAGGAAAAACAATTCACCTACTTAAGAGTGAACCTGAAAGCTATCCTAAAAACTGTATACCAATAACTTGCCTTCTGACAACATATAAACTATACACTGGAACTAATACTGACAGAGTTTATAGTCATTTAGAAGAAAATTCAATCATGGCAATAGAACAAAATGGTAATACAAGAAAGTCATATGGAACAAAGGATCATTTGTTGTTAAAGTCATAATGGAGAACTAGAAAAAGGGGAAGACTCTAAGTATGGCATGGATAGACTACAAAAAATCATTTGATAGTATCCCACATTCATGGATAAAAGAGTGCTTAAAAATGTATAAGATATACCATACATTGATTGATTACATTACAGCGGAAATGAAACAGTGGCAAACCATTTTGCAGTTAAGCCATGATAAAGGAGAAATTATTATTCCAGGGATAAGAATTCATAGGGGATATTCCAGGGTGACTCTCTGTCACCGCTACTCTTTTGTCTTGCCATTAACCGATTAACAGACTACGTGATGGCTAGATTTTGGCTCCCAGAAAACAACAATGTGTAAAGACTTCTCATCTTCTCTTCTGCAGATGATTTAAAACTGTTTAGTTCATCAGATGAGGAACTGAAAGCACAACTGCAAGTGGTCAAAACTTTGCAGATGATACAAGAATGTCATTTGGTCTTGATAAATGTGCAAAAGCAACTTTTAAAGCAGGAAAGCTGCAGCACTAAGAAAACATCAGCCTGGGACAGGAATGTGATATAAAAGAACTTTAGCAAAGAGTTTATAAATATTTGAAAACTGATGAAGGATCAACATTAAAATTTGAACAAATGTAAATAAAACTTGGTAAGGAATATTGCAAAAGACTGAAATTTATACTGAAAACAGCATTGACATGTAGGAACAAAGTTCAAGTTATAAACCAATTTACTCTTCCTCTCCTAACTTACAATTTTGGAGTGAAGGACTGGCCCCAAAAGGTGTTGGATAGGTTGGCCAGGAAAACTATAAGGATGCTTCATGCTTATCAAATGATTTATAAAAATCAGTGTATACCAATATTATATATTCCCCATTCTGAAGAAGGTATAGGCCGCCTATTGATTAAATGTATAGATCTGCAATCGTGGGACTGCATATATGTCTGCTGACCTTACAAGACCCAAACATAGTGAATGTTTTGAAACATGAGGAGAATAAATCAAAGATGACTTTGCTGCTTAGTTTAGCAGAAGTATATTGGTGTCAAGCGGGAATGGAAATCAAACCAGAAGTAGATAAAAATCAGGCAGCAACTGAATGTGCCAAAAAACAAGAAGAAGAATATCAGGTGAAGGACCAGATGAGAAGCCAAGAATTGTGGAAAATACATAAATATAGTTGCAGGTATAGAAAACTCTTGGAACAACCTCATGCTTATCAGGATCATACGCAGGAATGGCTAATGACAGGTGAATTTAAGCCAAAAGACAAAAGGTTAATATTGGCAGTCCAAGACAGTGGATTACATATATGTTGGTTTACAAAGTCCATTGAACATGTAGGAGAAACAGACAAATGTAGGTTTTGTGAAACAGAATTGGAAACAATTGCACATCTTATTGCTGGTTGTGATATACTAATGGCAGAAGGACTGTATACTAAAGGCATAATAATGTGGCAAGACTGTTGTACTGGGGATTGTGCAAACATTATAATACTGAAGTACGTGGAAAACACTGGAAATGTGAGCCACAAAGCAGTACAGAAAATGATGAAGTATATATCATATGGGATCATCCCATTACCAGCAGTTCAAAAAATAGATGCGATAAAACCAGATATAGTAGTCCATGAAAAGTAGACAAAAGTAGCATTGATCATTAAAACTGCTACATCCAGTGACTATAATGTCTTATGTACAGAGAGACACAAAGTCATAAAATACGATTTGCAGGCAGAAACAAAGGCTGTGTGGAAGGATACACAGACAGTTCCAATAGTAGTAGGAGGAATAGGTCTTATAAACAAGAATTTACAAATGTACTTAGATATTTTACTGATACATGCTGTTGCAGTATAAAACTAATATAGTACAGACTTCTCTAGACCTTCCAAATTTTCTGCAAGATGGCCTAATGTCATACCTTTCAAATGTACAGATTTTCACAGAATGTCCAGATTTTTGCCTCAAATTTTTGGTTTATTTGTCTTAAATATATGTTTTTCTGGCAAATCCCTGAGGATTGAAATCACTAAATAAAGACATACATTTGAGTTTCAAACTTCATATCTTTTATAAAATGCATGCTAACACAAATAGTGCTATTCTAGCAACTACCTAAATTTAAAAGAGCGATATTTAAAATCTGTTCCTAGTTTTGGGCCTTTGCCCCCCCCCCCCCCATAATTTTAGGCTTTTTTCCATATTTTCTGCTCTAAGAGTTTGAGAAGTATGCCTAATGTAATCCCTCTAATTGATTACCTAAACAACTATTAGTAACACAGGTTATAATACACCTGCCAAAATACAGTAATTACAAATTTATACAATATCACACTGTACAAAGTCTTGCCCCAAAGATATCTCACCAAGAAAATTAAATACCTTTAATTTGTCCAATATCTGGGTAGATTAGGATTCTCCTTATACTCAGGAGCCTACAGGCTGCTCTGACAAGACCAGGGTCTTGATTTTTAAGCCATAAAAGGCACAATCCTATTTGACTACCTATTTAATTGGAAAACTAGTGGCTTTACAAACACCTGCACTAGGGTCCTAAATATACACAAAAAACAAAAATTAAAACGCAACAAAACAAGAGCTGCTAGAGAGATAGGTTCCTAATTCAATGTATTTCTGGCGTATGGAATAAGCTACCATTACAGGTCAGACAAAATTCTGCTTTGTCTGAATTTAAGGTTAGTCTGGATGACTGGATGGGTAGACACAGATTTACTCCAGGGATATCATGTACAAGCCTGCTCAATTTGTCAGTTAAGCACTACTAAGTATGTTGTGAAGGGAGGCATAAACTTTTAAGTGTCTCTGCTTGAAGATATATATGGCTAGGCATCTTATGATCCTTGTGATTGCTTGCGTAGCATTCTTCCTATGTTTCTATGTTTACTACTCTTGAAACAAAAAAGAAAACAAAATAATGAAGACTGTGACAGATGCTGTCATACAGTGTTAGTAAATCTCTATTGGTTACATAAGATAACCTAGTGATGTTAGGACAGTAGACTGCAAGCTGAATTTCAGTGAAGATGGCTTCTGTAGCTCCCATTGTAATTTCTGTGGTACATTGTCCTTTAGCTATGTGATGTGTGCCGTAGTAAATTTATATCACATTTGAGTACTGGAACTATTATTTTGCAGAAATCAGTTAGTAGTTTGCATCCTTCCTTCCCCCCATTTATTTTATAGCAGCTATTGACAACTGAGTGCTAATCACTGTCTGTATCTAATTAACTGGGGATCACAGTCACCTAAAAAGTTGCTCATTTTTATTTTACTTTTATTTAACCTAACTTTGTATCATGACAGTAGCAAGTAAAATAAAAGTCATAAATGCTGTTATATTAAGCATGAGAATTGTAAAATTTATTGGAGGCATGATGGAAGTATGAATAATACAGAGATTCAAATTGCCAGGTTATACATAACTTGGATAATCTTGTATTTGTTTTGTGAATGCATTAATGCTCTTTCATTACTAAGTGGGACACTAAGAGAATCCAAGTTTCAGGGGGCAATTTCACAAAAAACATTCTCACCACCTGTTATTCTGAAAGGAAGTCATCTTAACTTTGAGGCTCAGTGGTTATCACAGAATATAATATATTGTGTAAGAAATATAAGCCTGCTAGGAGTTAATGAGCTTGCCAAAAAAGCTAAAATCCAAAATGAATAACAAAATCCGAATGGCAAGAGCAAAACAAAGCAGATGTCCCAAAACAGCATGTAAATATCCTCGATACTTCAGGTCTGATGACGCCATCTGGTGAAAGCGCTAACCTGTTTGTGAAAAATAAATTATATATTCTTTATACTGAACTAGTTGCCGCACCGGTTATTTATTGATGTACTGTGGACTACTGAAGTATCGAAGATATTTACATGCTGTTTTGGGACATCTGCTTTGTTTTGCTCTTGCCATTCGGATTTTGTTATTGTGTAAGAAATGTTAACAGTGTGTTTGCATGAGGGGGACAATGTTCAAAATATAACTATTTGAAGGATAGGGAATTCAGTACTACTGTAACCTCTGTAGTTGCTGGAAGCCAGTTTGCTTTCTCTGCTGAGAGGCAATAATGCATTCTTTCTTTATTGTTAAGACTGTTTATTGGGGTAGTGCTAAGATCACCATGGAGTATTCTCATGAACAGTCAAGTTCAGTACACAAACAAAAATGTGTGGGGGGGAACAATATTCAGAGAAATAAGAAAATCAGAAGTAAAATGAATTAGCAAACCAGCACACACACACACACACACACACACACACACACACACACACACACACACACACACACACACACACACACATTCCTATCATTTGATTGAGTTTTCAGAAACTTGAAATTCATATGGCTGAGACCATATGATCAAATTTTTGAAAACTTAAAACTTTTAAATGGAGATCATGGTACAGCGAGGATTGGGAAATTTACCTTTTTCTTCACCGTAGTGCGATCTCGGACTTACCCAATAAGCTGCCAAAGAACACACAGTGGAGTACCAATGGAGCCAATATATATATATATATATATATATATAGTATATGGTAAAACCTCACTAGGTTGACACTCCACAATGTCAACATCAAGAAATTCAACTGCAAAAGGTTGACATATACAAAATGTTGACAGTTGTGCAAGTTCGACAATCCCAGGTGAGGAAATATTCCCTTTCCCCAGGGACTGTGCAATCTGAGAGTTAGTATATATAATTACCAGGGAGTATGGGGGGTGGATAGCGGCTTAGCCACCAGCAAAAACTATGTCATTTTGTTTTTTTGTTGATTGCATGCGTAGATGATTTTCTCACACATGCATAGTTTGGTGTCGTCATTTCTGATGTCGATCTTTTGCAGTCAACATTCTTGCTGCCAAAAGTCTGGTGTGTCGACCTACTGAGGTAGATCTATCTATATATATATATATATATATATATATATAAATATACACGTGTGTGTCTGTGTGTGTCTATATGTGTGCCTGCATGTATTATTTCACGAAGTATCTAAAACTCAAAATATCTAAAGAAAAACACTACTGAAAACACAAAACACTATAAACTCATAATATCATACCATAAAATATAGAATAATTCTAGCCAACTAAAAATACACTATTTCATACACTCAGCTACAAAACTGAGATCAAGTGTTGTCTTGGTAGTGGTACTGCTATGGAACAGGTTATCAGTAAAGTAATATGTGTGTTAGGGACAGGGTTAGCCCATGTAAGTAAGGTGGATAGAGGGGCTTTGTTCTGCTTTGAAGTACTGCACAACCTTTTCTATAGCTATTAGTTTTTCAACAGCACTAAGTATATTCATTTTTGTTTTTTTTTTTTATATCAGTTTTTGTTACTGCCAATAAGCTCTGTCACATGCTGTTTTAGAGCCCTAATGAACTAGCCCATCCCAGTTTATCACAGCTTAATTCCCATCATGCCCAGTTTAATAACCACACTACTTAATCTTTCTGCGTTATTTTGAAATACATTCTGTCTGTCAGCATCATTTTACTGTATGAGCTTAGCATCTTCATATATGCGCAGTTGGTTATGAGACCATGCCTGATTTCATTCTGCATTTCAGGCACACTTAGTATCTCAGTGTTCCTAGGCTGTGAGGCTTACACATAACTCACTTGGCTGTAACATTCGTCTTTATTTCATCAGTACTCTCCCCTGCTCATCCTAGCACTGTGGTCTTCTTTGTGATATACTTTTATCCTTAGCCCAACCATTGTCATCTGCCTCATTTCTTTTATTTTTAGCTTATCAGTGCAATCAGTGCGTTTCAACTGAGGATGTTTGTTGGGCTTAAGTATCAATTTTGTATAGTACAGTGTCCCTTTAATTGCCTATCAGTTCATACAAGCATAAGATCCATTACTTTGAAAAGTACTTTGGTTTATTTTCATTTAACCTTAACCTAGTATTACATTTTATAGCAGTTCCCATTTTCTGTCTATTAATTCATACAAACATGAGATTCACTATTTAGAAATGCACTTCCATCCATCCATCCATCCATCCTCAACCCCTTTTCCCACTTTTACTCATCGGATCGAGGTGTCACTTCAACAAAATGCGCCTCCATTTACTTTAAGATCACCTAGTATGCAGTATTCTGTCGCTCTTCTTGTCTATCAGTTTATTCAAACATAACATTCATTACAGAGGTCAACACCTCATTTTGCTTTCAATTCTTATGTACTGATTTTGCACAGTTTAAGACTTTGTCATTTCTTTAATTTCTAATTTCAGTATCAACTTAAAAAGTACACTTTAGTTCAGAACTCTACCTCAAAATTTGTCATTACTTTTTTCTGTTGCAGTTACAGATTTCTTCCACAGATCAGTGGCCACAGGATATAGTGAGAAGCAATATCCATATACGTGTCAACTGTACAGCTGTTTGCAGAATGTCCAGATTTTTTTTTTTGCTCATATTTACAGTCTGTTCCTCATACAATTTGTGGTTTTCTGGCAAATAACTGGGATAATATGAGTACTGATGTCACTAAATAATAACATACAGTTGAGTTTCAGACTTCAAATCCTTCAGAAAATGTATATTAAAACAAACCCTCTTACTCTAGCAACTTTCTAAATTTATAAGACCAATATTTAAAATGTGTCCCTATTTTTGGGCCTTTGTTCCCCCCATTTTGTCAGGCTTTGTCCATATTTCTTGCACTAAGAGGTTGAGAGGTATGATTCTGATTTTGGCATACAAATACCCCAACCATAGTTTGTCTGTTGTTCCCTTGTAAGCCTTATATTGTACAATAAATGACT
This sequence comes from Protopterus annectens, assembly GCF_019279795.1. Lineage (NCBI taxonomy): Eukaryota > Metazoa > Chordata > Ceratodontiformes > Protopteridae > Protopterus > Protopterus annectens. The sequence goes on from NC_056733.1 coordinate 65,196,239, forward strand.
GATAGCATAAAACTGCTTCATTCTCTCATAATACAAAATTATCTTGTTATTGGGTTCAGTTCAGTAACAGTACCAGTTGCACTACACATTACATTTTGTTACTGTGTCTTCCAATAGAAGCAACTTTACATTTTGCTTGCTTTTATTAATGTTGGCACAAACACCATTAGTGAGGATTAGCAAATGCTTTAGTATACATACATACGTTGTGCTGCCAGAAAACTCTTTTTCAAGTCTTATGCAGTTACTTCAAAGTTTTAAACAGACTACTTTTCATACTTTGCATATACACAGCTTTAGCAATTTCATAAGAAAAGCTTCCTATTGCAATAACATTTTTCAAATGCATTTATTTCAGCAGCTTAATACATTCACCATGCAGACCGTTAGTAATCAACCTGTCAGCAGATTTATATGATCTTTAGTAAGCAATCTTTCAGAAATCAATTCTTTGGTAACATTTCCAAGCAGTATTTGTTACTGGGAACATAGGAACACCACTAGGCAAGTGATCACAAGAACCTTAAGAGGCCTAGCCATATTCTTGCTACCCATTATACAAGTACTCATTGGTGCAGTAGTGACCACGTCCCAAATCAGATAGGGCTATTACATGATAACCCTGGAGTAAATTTATGTCTACTCATCTAGTCATCAAGACTAATTCTGAAGGACAGACAGAGTTATTCTTTTCTTGACCCATAGTGGACAGTTATTCCACAGGCTAGGAATATGTTGACTTAGGAACCTATCCTTCCAGAGAGCCTTATTTATTTGATTGCGTAAATATAGGTCCTTAGTGCAGGTGCTTAGAGTGCCACTAATGTTCTGAAGAAATAGAAGGTCAAATAGAATTGTGTCTTTCTGGCTGGAAAAATGAGACACAGGTCACCTTGGGCAGCTGGTAGGTTAGTAAGTACAAGAAGATATGTGGTCAGCTATCAAGATAGTTCAAGGATTTAAAGGCCTTTAATTTTATGGTTAAAATCATTGGGGAATCCAGCTGAGTGATATACTTGGATTTGTGCAAACTAATGGGGCAGTATATTTGTTCATGGATCTGATAAGGGAAGGATACAGGTGTAAGATGGCTGCTTTGGATCTTGAAGATAGTCCTTTAGAAATTAACATGGACTGATAGAAGGATTTCCTGACTAGGGTGGAAACATGATGATCAAATGAGAGAGGGTGAGTGGGCCACGTAAGTATTCAGTTCTCTTATGACTGCAACTGCTTGAAGATGAATACTATTAAAAACATGAAGTGGGAATTTTTTGTCACACATTACTGTGCTGTACCTTTATGCAGGTTTCAGTAATCAAGTATGTGTACATTCCAGCTCTTTTTGTAGCAGTTTAGAAACAGTAGATGAGCCGGTTAGAGTGCCCAGCTTGCAGTCACTAGCAAACTTGATCAACCACACTTCAGGAATATTGGCTTAGATGTCTGCAAAATAAATGCTACAGAGGAGAGGGCTAAGCAGTGATCTCTGTGGTGCCCCACTGGTTACCATTTTATGTTCAGATAGGGTACCAGCAACTTTCACTACATAGGATCAGCTTGTAAACATGAAACAACATAGGGATTTAATTCAAGTCTGTATGACTTTTCAATATTACCAGCATAAAGGGTACTGTCAAAATTCTTGTCCAGGTCAAGGTAAGAAATACTGTTGTTTTCCATGCACTTATTTAAAACTTGGTTTAACAAGAATTCTTTCACTTACTTCACTTTCAGAGGCTGGCTCCTTTTTCTGTTTGGGTATGGCAAAGAGAGGTCTACAACTATTTAACACAGCTTAACAACCAGCAATTAAAACATGCATTTCCTTCGGATTTCTTTATAAGTTCAGACAAAACAAACTACAAAGCTTGTAACCACGGTTCCTTAAAATACACCATGACCTATTACTCAGTTAAAACTTCATTCAACAATGCCTCACCTCCATACTCATTTCAAAGAAACTTCAGCATACTGTTACGCCACTTATCATAAATAGAGTTTCAAACAGTGCTGGGCTAAATTTCAGTAATGTTTTTGTTAATGCATTGGTTTACTTCAAGAAGCCATTGAAGTAAAAAGAAATGTCCTTTCCTCTCTGGTATACATAGATCTGTTATGAACTATATATATATAGTTAGGGGGTGGGGGTACAGCCCCCACATTGGGGGTGTGTGGTGGTCATAGCCCCCCTCCTTGTTTGTTTTATATTGTATTTTACCAAAAACTTCTAAACAATGCATTTTAAACAATAGACATGCATATTTCCAACACCAATGACTAACTCTCTCCAAAAGACAATATGTACTCAAACTAAGTGGGGGCTATGCACCCCACAACCCCCAATGTGGGGGGCTATGCCACCACACTTCCCTAACTATATATACCAACTCCAGGATCACACTACAGTGGGGAAAAAGGCATATACCTTTTACTTGCCTTACAATACTTTGCACAGAGCCATATATACTAACTGCAGTTCAGTGAAATGAGATTCAGTGAAATGAGTTTTCAGTAATTTGAGTTTTCAGCAAAGTGGTCAGGGTGAAATGAAATTCAGTGAAATGAGAGTCAATGAAACAAAGTAGACCAATATATATATATATATATATATATATATATATATATATATATATATATATATATATATATATATATATATATATATATATATAGATATATGTATATGTGTGTGTGTGTGTGTGTGTGTGTGTGTGTGTTTTTAGAGATTGCACATATCATTAGAAATTATCAAAATAAAGAGATAGACATTGCCCCTTGCCAAACCCATGGTAATGCTCACAGGGCAGATTTGCTAGGCTTGTTTTAGTAATAACTGCAATTATTTTAATCCAATGATGTGTGCAGTCAGTTAAAACTGACACACTCCTATGTATATTTCTTTATACTAGTATTAGTCAAATGCTAGATTGGTTGACACATAACACATCAATATACTTCTTCAAATGCTGCATAGCAACACAACAAAAAGCATCATGCTACATTGATTGCAAATGGAAACCACATAGGTTACATCTGCAATCGAACTGAAAAGTTAATAACTAGAAAAATACACCCTCCAAAACACCACCACCACCACCACACACAGTACCTTAACCAGAAGCAAACCCTCCACACTTCCAGCATGGGGGCTGTGCTCCGCTAACACTAACTCCATAGTTATACAACTGTAACCAAAATGAAATCACCATTATGCTATGGCTGAAAATATGTAACTTAACTATAGCTTAATTCAGTTTAACTCTTGACAAGTTCTGCATGAAAATTTGTACTCACTGAAATCATCCTCAACCAAATTAAATGTAAACAGTGTGTGTGTGTGTGTGTGTGTGTGTGTGTGTGTGTGTGTGTGTGTGTGTGTGTGTGTGTGTGTGTGTGTGTGTGTGTGTGTGTGTGTGTGTGTGTGTGTGTGTGTGTGTGTGTGTGTGTGTGTGTGTGTGTGTGTGTGATTATACTACAATTGTCTGAAATGTAAAAACATTGAACTACACATGATTGATGAAAATATTTTGAAAAGAGATTACAGAAAACCCATAATATCACAAATACAAAAGTTTAAAAGGAATGAAAACAATTTCCTTCTGTGATCTGTACACCAAAACCCTACCACAACATTTAGACATAATTTGTATGAGTAGTGGTAGTGATACAGAAAGGGTTTTTCAAAGGTACAATGTAGGGTTAGAATTAGGATTAGAGGCAGTGGTAAGGTCAAGTTTAGGATTAGTGCACATTAGTAAGGATGGGGAGGTTGGCTTTTTTATCCAGCACCACCTTACTAATGTGAGCTAATACTACCCCTAACCCTGAACCTGCCCATAACGCCAACTCTATGCCTAACTTTAGAAAACCCTTTCTGTAAAATTTCACCTACATAACAGAGTTCAGACACACTACATATAAAAACAAACATTCACAACACTAAACATATCCTCTTCTCTAGCCCTCATGCTAACACTAACCTGTAAGCATACACGCACACGCACACTTTCCCAATGCCAAAATGTTTGGTATATCTAACACATTACATCCAAAACACCATCTTACTCTCCTCCTTTTGGCATATAACATACTTGATAATATGAACTCTTGATCATTCACATACCCTACCAAATTTCCAGAGCTCACACTATGGAGCAAATGATAATTTCACAAAGTCTATATCACCCTTTTATATATACACAGTACACACACACACGCACACACACACACACACACACACACACACACACACACACACACACACACACACACACACGCGCACACACACATGCACACACACACACATGCACGTGTGCGCACAGTGGGCAGCACTACAGGAGAAGTGTAATTTCTTTTTTTAGTTTTTTTTTTTTTTTGCTTGGCAGCATTAGGACAAGCTGCAGGAGAGAGACTGGAATTTTTTTTGCACATTAGAAGAACAAGCTGCAACAGAACAGGACTTGAGTTGCATGCAGGTACGAGCTAAGTCACAGGAGAGGATAAGATGCAGCAGAACAAAGTAACTGTGTGTGTGTGTGTGTGTGTGTGTGTGTGTGTGTGTGTGTGTGTGTGTGTGTGTGTGTGTGTGTGTGTAGAAGAGGCTGTTTAGTTAAGATACTGTCTTGGACTCAAAACCTGTACCTTCACTAGAACAGCCAAGAGCCTTAATCCTCCATACAAATTGCCAGACGTCCATTATTGATTTTCCTTTAGTAAACCACACAGAATTACAGTTAGTCACTAATAGTTATTAGAGTTTCACAGTCAGTGTTTCATAACATGCATGTTGATACAAAACCTGTTGTTCCTTTTGTCTAATAACTTTTAAGTGATTTTTAGTAGTGTACTTTTATTTGTCTCCAGTTTAGTAGAGCATCTCTGATTTTGCCTCATATTTATGACCTGTCCTTGAGCATGTTACTTAACCAGACATGATTTGGGGCAATTGAAAATTTGATTAGGCTCCTCAATAGTCCCCTAAACTATATGCCTAGCATACCTCTCAAATGTAAATAAATAAAATAAATAAATAAACCTCTTGGAGCAATAAATCTGGACAAAGCCATAAATAATTGGGGGACAAAGTCCCAAAACTAGGGACAATTTGTAAATATTGTGCTTATAAACATAGAAAGTTGATAGAATAACAGGTTTAGCATGAGCATAAGTTTTATATAGGATATGAAGTCTAAAACTCATATTTCTGTCATTATTTTCTGCTTTCAGCCCTCAACAATTTGCCAGTGATTTGCCAGAAAATTACAACTTTTTGAGAAACAGTCAAAAATATGAGGCAAAAATCTGGACATTCTGTGAAAATCTGTCCAGTTGAGAGGTATGAAGTACTTAGTGCATATGAACCAAGGTAGTTATAGTATAGAGGATGGGAATTGACAGTAGTATACAGGAGCATCATCACAAGTCACGTTTTATTTCCTTAATGTTGGTTATATAATTATTTAACTGTGAATAAATTGGACAGCATGAAGTCTAAGTTTAATGTTAATATTTTAATGAGGAATAGATTTTTAAATTAGTTTGCTTTTTTAGTTTGCTTTTTTTGCAGTCACACAGATGTGAAATACTCCTTGTTTGGACTATAACAGTTTATGTAGTACTCAGTGCAGGTAAATAAGGCTATATGCTGTTGCAAAGTTGCTTACTGTAGTTCGTGTTTTATTTCCTCAGCCTTCATTTGTCTTTTGAGTGATTTCACTACACAGTACACCAGGAGTGCTTCTGAAACAGTCGGCTATCCTAGGTGTTTTACAGTGCTTGAGTGGTTGTGTTGTACATTTGTCTTTTGAATGAATGCACTCTCTTCACAAATACATTAAGCAGTACTTCAGTATAGGCTATTTGAGTATGAATCCCAGTATGTCTTGTAGTTTAATGGGCTGGCAGATGCATTTTCACTAAATGTGAGTTTCAAAGGATGGAAAGCATACTCCTCCTCATGTTGTCTGTTTTCAATGTGAGCATGTGTTGTTTGTTTAGTAAATCACTGTCAGTGCCTTTTATGTAAAATTTGAAATAAAAAAATAATCCAAATATGGGTGATAATTGTAAAAGTAAAGAAGAAAATATTATGTACAGTGTCAGGTTTGAAATTTAATTTTGGTAATGGGGAGAAAATTAGCCAAGTAATGAGATATTGGTATGGTTGACTGTGGCCTGAGTCATTACCCTGCATAGGGCCCCATTTGTCTGCAGTCCTGCTCTGTTGACAAAGGAGGCATATTCTGCAACAATACAGCATTGTCAGCCATTCAAATGCTTGGGGCAAACTTACTGTAGTGATTGGATAATCATAGTAAAGTATTGATGTGACTTCTAGTAGTGAATGTAGGCCACTTTCATATCCCTTACAGCTTCTCTGACTGTGGCTTTGAGATCCCTCTATCTATTATTAGGCATAAATAACAAGCATCTTATATTGCTGGCTAATGTTTTGCTGGGTTGTCTGTCAGGCTAGCATTATGTAAGGAATCCAGTACAATATGCATCTTTGGTAAATATCTTTTCTGGCCCTCTGTGAAGATCCCTACATCACCAGGATAGGCCATGGAATATCTGAGTCTCATTTGTGTAACCTTTCCATTAGCCACATGAAGGTTGCTGGTGCTTCATGAAGCTCAAATGGTACAACATTATGGTGAAAACAGGCCATCAGGAGTGAATAATGCAATTTTCTCCTTGGCTTTAAGGTCTAATGGAATTTGCTGATTTCCCTTTTTAAGTCCAAAGTGGTCTGAAATCTCGACTTAGGTAGTGTTTCAACCAGATCTTCCACTAGAGGTATGGGATGAGAATTAAATTAAAAACTGCTGTCCAATTTTTTAAAGTCATTATAAAACCTTATAGAATTTTCCATTACTCACAGTGGGACTCATTTATAACCTCTAGTTCAATATTTTTCTGCATATGTCAGGATCCTGGTATCTGGTATGGCTTTGCAGTTACTTTTTCACCCAACAGAGTTTTAATATTGTGCTGGTGTAAACTGGTTTTGACATGCAACTATGAATATAGAGCCCTGTTATTAAGTACAGATTGTTTAATTACTTGTTTCTGGGATCCCTGCAAGGTTTCACCTGTTCTGACTTCAGGACTTATAGGAACCTTTACTTTTTCTGGCAAGCTACACACTCCTTTTTACACTTTATAGTTTACGTCACTTATCTTCTCTATGACTTCAAAACATTATTGCTTCTTTGCTAGGAGCCTGCTCTTGGCTGTGTGCATAGAGACAAGTAGTTTGTTTCCTGTCTTGAATGCTCTAAACAATTTTTTTTGTCTTTTATCCTTCCTGCATTGTTTCCCCATGCCCCCTTACTATGGACATTAAACTGTTTAATCTTTCCTTCAGGTTGGTAAAGTGTTTAATCACACTCTTAAAGGGGGGGATCTTTTCTTCTTCCTGTATTTCTTTTGCTGTGCCTAGCAAGCATTGGGGGTATATGCCATATAACAGTTTGAATGGTGTGAACTCATTTGAGATTTGAGGTACTTCTGCCACAACAAAAAATGATAGGGAAGCATCTAATCCCATTTTTTCAACTTCTTTTATAGCTTTCCTCAACATAGACTTTAAAATTTTGTTAAAACATTCAACTATCCCAGCTGTCTGAAGGTGATATACAGAGGACCTTCACTGCTTCATTTTAAAGAACTGACAAAGCTCATGCATCAGTGTAGAGATGGAAAGGGAGTCCTGGTTGGTAAGAATTTATTAGGGTATTTCTATCCTAGAAGTACTTTTTCTTTTTACTGCAACTTCAACATTTGCTCTCCGTAAGGGTACTGCTTCAGGGAATTTAGTTGCATAGCCAATAATAACCGGTATATATTGGTGCCCTTTCCTACACTTTACATGTGAATCTATGATATTCATTGCTATTCAATTGAATGACACTTGTTTATTGCTATTCACTTAGGTTTATAGGTTCATAGGTGTGCACTAGGCTAATGGCCCTGGAGCCTTTACAAGCCTAGCACATAGGATTACCCTGGCATCAAGCCACCCAACCTTAGTTTCCAATGCCTCTGTTGAGTAGAGCCACTGGAGTGATCCCTGGGGTGAATTTTCTATTTCCCATCCACTCATCAAGATTTATCTTGAAGAGGTCCAGTGAGGTGCTCTGTTTGACAGGTATGGGAAGTCTATTCCATAGCATGGGCAGTCTCTGGGTTATGCACCTGTCCCTCCAACATGTTCTGTTGATTGTGGTAATGAGGTTGAGGTCTCTGGAGCATGTGGTGTGGAGGGATTGGGATTTCTTTAGATGTAGCATTTCTAACAGAGCTGGATCATACATGGCTTTGTAAGTCAAGCAGAGATCACCTCTAAGTAGGTGATATGAGACAGAGAATAGTTGGAGTTTTTTGAGTCTGTCCATATAGGACAAGTGTATAAGGCCTAGGATCCTCTTTGTGAGGTACTTTTGCACCCTCTCCAGTTGTTGCAGGTGTCTAGTGAGGTACATGCCAAATGGGGAATTGTACTCGATGATTGACCTAATGAGGGAAGAGTAGAGGGAGACAATGACCTCTTTCTTCCTGGATACAAAACCCTTAGTAATGAGATGTGCCACATAGAAGGACTTCTGACCAAAGTGGCAGTGTGGTGGTCAAAAGAGAAGTTGCTGTCAACCTGTGTTCCCAGATCTCTTATAAAGTCTTCTGTGTTCAGTGGACTACCATTGATGTGGTAGTTTATGAGAACTGGGTTTTTCTCAAAGAGGATGATGACACATTTTTTGGCATTGAGCTTAAGGCCATGGTTCTGACACCAGTTGTTGGTCTCAGTGAGGCCTTTCTGTAGGATGTCAACATCACTTATGAAGTTAATAATGGCTAATCCAAAATGCATCCCCCTGCAAGTATGGCAGTGCATGGCTTAAAGTCTCAAAAGTCAATCAGAAAGAAAATAGCCAGCACAAAAGTGGTGTGAGAGCAAATATTTATTACAAATATGGCAAAAGACAGACCAGTTTCGGCAATCCAAACTATGCCTTCCTCAATGTAAATAATAACCACAATTAGCCATTTATATAGGAATGGCAAGAAAAGCAACACAAATTGATTGGCTGGTCACAATTGCTCATTGAGTCCTGGTGGAAATAATCCACCCAATCTAATTATCCATCTTTTCTCTTATTGATTAATGATAGAATGCCAGCCAATCTGGTTACCTCTATTACCCCTAATAATATCAATAACAGTAAATCTAAAAGAAGCAGATGAATGCATCATAACATGTTTATAAAGGGTATTAGTGATTTTTTTATGCTTAATATTGCTCAAATATTCACCAATGCAATATTTAATTGGTCTTGATGTCTGGCCCACATAAAAAGCCAAACACGAGCAGGTGGCTAGATAGATGACCCAGTCTGTAGTGCAATTTGCAAAGATTCTAATATCAAAAACCCTGCCTGTGTTACGGCTGCTAAAATGTTTAGTCTTGTTCATCCTGACACAATGGACGCAATGTCCACATGGAAAAACCCATGAAGAAATCCCCCTGTTAATGTTACCTGTTTGGGTGAAGGGGGGTTATCCAACCCATGTTTATAATGATTAAAGTATGAGCCTAAAGTTTTGCCCTTCCTATAACCAAAAGAACACCTGTCATGAGGCAGGTTGGCAACTCTATCATCAGACATAAGTATATTCCAATTACGCTGGATAACCTCACAAAACATATGGGTATTATGTCCATAAGTTGTAATCAGCCTGATCTGAGATAAATCATGACTGGTTATGTCCCTATATGCCATCAGTTCAATCCTGTCCCTGGATGATACATCACGGCAAGCCATAGTGATTCTCCCTGGCTTATATCCCTGATGCTTAAATCTGTTAACCATATCCCTCCTAAAGTGTTCATATGTACTTGAATCCGAACAAATCCACTTAATTCTCAAAAATTGAAATTTTGGTATGTTTCATATAACATGGGGTGAATGATGGCTGGATGCATGTAATATAGAGTTATCTAGATGATCGTTGGTTAGTTTGGAAGGGTGATATTGTTTATTTACAGGGATTTATTGGATTATATCAATCATAATAAGTGGGGAATACAGTACACATGTAATTATGATAGAAACCAGATTACATTTTTAGATGTACTGGTAACAAGAAATTCAGATCATACTCTGAATACTGAGATGTTCCGTAAATATCCTGAATATAACTCTATATTACATGCATCCAGCCATCAGCATAAGAGACTTGTCAGGCTAATGGTACAATAGTTCCCAGGGTCTGTAGTCACTCCTCCTTTGTGGAGAGGGATGACTATAGCCATGCACCATTCGGTAGGGACAAAGCCTAAGGTGAGGCTGTGATTGAACAGGGCACACAGGTGAGGTGCCAGTTCATTTTGTAGTTCATGTAGAACACAGCCAGGGATATTGTCAGGTCCCATAGAAGCTGTATTCTTGACCTTGGGCAGTGCTGTTTTAACCTGTGCAGCAGTAATACTGGGTGCCTGGCAATCTACTGGTATTGTGATTGGTCCTTTGGGGGGGGGGGGGTAAAGTTGGCACTGAATCTATCAGCCAGTATATTGGCAATTTCTGTTGGCTCGGTATAGGAGGTACCATTGTGCAGTAGCTCACAGCAAATCTGGGTATTGCCGTGGAGGTTCTTTACATAACTATAGAAGGCCTTGTGGTTGTCTTTACTATCTGATGCAATTCTGTTTTCATAGCTAGCTTTAGAAGATGTTGATGAGGGATCTCAACTTTTTTTGAGGCTGATAAGGGAGTTTTTCCAGTCTTGGGACTTCACCTTATTCTGCTTCAGTTTTCTCCTTCTGTTGCAGAGTTTTTTATGGCAGGGGACCACCAGACTGGCTTCCTTTTTTTGGAGGAGAGTGTCTTGGTTGTATTGGGTATGGTGAGATCCATGCATTTGTGTACGTGCTTGTACAGTGCATTGGTGTATGATTCGGCAGTCATGTGACTATTCTCCATTTGCATGGGTGCTGTGATGTTAGCCACCTCTGTTCTTAGGAGCCCAAAGTTAGCTTTGGAGAAGGTTTTCATGATGGTTACCTTTGCGGGTGGGGGTGAGGTTTTCCAAGGTGATTAGTTTGAGGTCGGATCTAACCAGGGAGGAGTTGACTATTGGTGTAGAGCAATGGTCGCCCATATTAGTAATGACCAGGTCAAGGATGTTGCTATATCTAGTGGGGGTAAGAACGAGCTGGTCCAGAGCATTGGAAGTAATGAATTCCAGAAAACGTTGGGCAAATGTATTGGTACATGAGTAGTTTTCACAGTTAATGGAGGGGTAGTCGAAGTTGCCCAGTATGAGAGTGTTAGGTTGGACCCTAATATTCTCCAGGGTGCTTAGGAATGTGGAGTGAGTGTCTTGGGACATGGTTGGGGACCTATAACAGGCTACAACCTGAATTGCTGTCTTACCCAATGTTAGCTGCACCTGAAGTATCTGTGATGCATTATGTTGGACTACCAGTCTGGAGGTGTAAACATCCTTTATAAATATGGAAACACCACTGCCTTTGGAGCTTCAGTCCATGTTCTGGGGCCGAAAGTTGTGGAATGAGTTATAGCCTGGTAGTGCAGGAGTGCTTTCTGTTGCCTTGAACCAGGTCTCTGTTACAGCACAAATGTCGATGTTCTCCATTTTAAGGAGTGCTTTGAGTGAGTCCCTTTTGGGATTTAGACTTCTAGCATTGACTAGCATGAGCCTCAGACTGCATTTATTTGTAACTGTTATGGTGGTAATTTGGTCTTTGGAACACTGCTTAAAAAAGGCACTATAGGGGTGGCAAGAGCCTTGGCCAATATCCAGAAGCCCAGGGGTGACAGATGCAAGCCATCTCTGGCAAAGCATCAAGGTATGTCAATCATGTCATCCCAGACAGACAGATATTTGATCCCATTAGAATGACACCAGAAAGTGAGCCAATTGTTGAAATCAATCATTTTCTACTTGCACTGTGGTATCATTCTGGGTGATGGCAGGATGCTGCTCAGGGCTAGGGTCATACCTGCCTGGGCTACATAATCTGAGAGCTCCCCCATGCTGTATTCATGTAGTCCAGGGAGGTACATCTCAGGTCATTCACACCCACATGTACAATGACAGAGTCATATTTGTACCTGTTGTTGAGGGACCTGAGTGCGTGCATTATGTGGCAGATCCTGGCACCTGACAGGCAGCTGACTGTTACTTTCTCCTTATTCAACCTAGTGAGTGGGACATCAGTGTGCCTCACTATCGAGTCACCTATGACTAGTGTGCTGGGCATGCTGGTTTGCCTAAGGGGCTTTGGTTGTGTGGCACACTGTTTAGGAGAGTTATGTGTCTCGTGATTAGTGTTGTGTTGTGGTGGTCAAGTGCGTTTCTGCCTTTGAGGTTTCTGCTGTTTGGGTAGATTTTTATTGAGAGCCTCCATGAAGGTGGGTGTGTGTTTTGTGTTTTTATGTGAAGGGAGTGCTAGTGTGTGTTCTGGAGGGCTATGTGTTCTATGTGGTGTGGTGCAAGTGTTGACCTTCTCTTCTTGACTGGCTATTCTGGTCTTGGCTGGAGAGTGCGTGGCTTCCAGTTTGGACATATAAGTGCATCTCTCGCAAGTCTGAGTGTTGGGAGGTAAGAGGAGAGGGTTGTTGGTGTACATGAGGCAGTTGCTACATTGCCTCAGCATGCCCAAGTTCATCAGGTTAATAGGAGAAAGCACAGGGAACCGACCTTTAGGCATGCCTGGAGGGGTGGGCATTAATAATAAGTACTGGAGCTGTTTCCTTGTAGAATTTTTAGCAGTAGTAGCACTTTTGTGTGCTACAATAATTGCTATAAGAAATCTGGTATGGTAAAGTGCTAGACTAATAAGCTAGTAAAAGTGCAGGAGAGGAGAGAACTAGCAGATCTAAGGGAAACATTGAAGAGCAGACTTTGGCACCTCTCAGAAGCTTAAAAACAGTTCTGGATACAGCAAATATGTATTTGGACTAGACTAGTTACAGCAAAGGTGGGAAAAATGCAAACATGGGCTTTTTGACCAGAAAGTTGAAGGAAATGGAAAAAACTGCCCAAATGGCCAATAAATTACAATTTCTGTGCCAGAAACTGCTCCTCATCTGGTAGATATGCTACCTAGTGCTTACCACTCCCACTGACAAGCTAGAAGGCTTCCCTCTGACACAGAGAGGCTTGGGGGGCTCAGAAGCTTACAAACAGTCTTGGATACAGCAAATCTGTATCTGCACTAGACTAGTTATAGGACAGGTGGGAAACAAGCACAAATGCGGGCTTTTAAACCAGGAAGTTGAAGAAGATGGAAAAAAGTGCTTAAACAGTCAATAAACTACAATTTCTGGTCCATAAACCACTCCTCTTGTGGCAGATAGGCTACTTATTGCTTACCACTCCCACTGACAAGCTAGAAGGCTTCCCTTTGACACAGAGAGGCTTGGGGGCTCAGAAGCTTACAAACAGTCTTGGATACAGCAAATCTGTATCTGGACTAGACTAGTTATAGGAAATGTGGGAAACAAGTGCAAATGTGGGCTTTTAAACCAGAAAGTTGAAGGAGATGGAAAAAAGTGCTCAAATAGCCAATAAACTACAATTTCTGGGCTAGAAACTTGGATGGCACTTCTATTATAGATAGTGATATTAAGGGATTTTTAAATCTGGGTTAGCTATAGTATTTTGACATTGTGGGCAGGTGACACAAAATTATTAACTTTCTTCATAATACCAGGCCAGTACAATCTAGATAGAACTCTAGCCTGGTCTTGTCCAACTCCAGATGCCCCGGCCCCCGAATGTGGCTATAAGGCAACTTCATTAAAACTATTCTCAAAAGGATTAGTATTTGCTCCCCATCTTTAGTTACTCATTACAGTTAATAATTTCTTAGTAGAGAGTGAGTATAGGAAATGCTGTTCTTGTCAGGTCTTTTTCCTTCCAGTCCTACTCTGCTCTCTCTAGTTCTGCTTAGCATATTGTTCTCTCAGTGGGTTTTCTTAGAATTAATATGCCTTATCTGGATATCTTCCAGGTCAATGTTTTTTTTCATTGGGGATCCCGATGTATAGTGAGGGTGTAGCCTTTTCACCCAGAAAGACAGACACAACTCAAGATAATGGTTTTCATCTTCCTGGGGTGCTGTCCTTTTCTTTTGTTTCCTCATTTAATATTATTCCCACCTGTTCTACCTAGCTGTTCTAGAGTCTTGTGTTTGATATCTGTTTGGCTTTCTTCTTTGATATAACAGACAGAAGCTGAAGACTTTGTCAAGCTTCTTATATTCTTGCATGTACTTTCATTTCATGTAAATCTAGGACCTTTTAATATGATTTCATGTAATGATTTCTGTTGCAGTTTTGACTTCTGAAGTCTCAACATCGTCTATTTGTTATTTTTACTCAAAACCAAATCTTATTGCCTTTAGAAGCTTCCAGTTCCATAAGTTTCTCTTTACTGGATCAGTGTATCTTTGACAATGTATCTGGTTGTAAAGTCCACGTTTTCATATTTCTTGAAATTGGGAAATGTCATGGCCAATTATCACGTCATGTTTCAGATTAGGTGCTAAACTACTGAGTGTAACACTTTGCCTAGGATAGATTATATTTCTACTTGGGTTGTAGGATATTCTTTCTTGTCTCCATGCACACATATACTGTTTCACTTAGTTATTTTACGCTTGCAAACATATTGTGACTTAACTCATTAACACACCTGAGCTGCGTAATTTTCACACCTCTAGCAGTCTACACATTGTTATATTCCAGAGAAGAATATTTCCTGAAAATTCAAGTTAAAAAGCACAAGTTAAAAGATGTAAATATCTTGTCAACTATAAATACTGTAAAAAAATAAAAACAGCAATATGACCCAAGTCATCTATGCAGTAATAGTCAGTGTTTTCATAGTTTTTATACCAGTACTGCAATGTATTATGATGCACATAAATTCAGAATTATATTTAAAATTTTCATATATTGGATAACTGTGCAACCTAAACATATAGTGTGAGATCATTTTTGTTCAGCCAGACTTGAGTTTTCATAAAACAGCAATAAATTCTAAAGTAGTTGTTTATTAAGATATTTATAGAAACAGTCTTATTTGTATAATTAACAAAATAAATACAATATCTCACAAGATGCACAACTTGCAGTGCATATACAAATGACAGTTTATGTCAACATCATTTAAGGTTTCACATGATGTCACACAGTTTCTAAGTCACTTGGATTTAGAAATATTAATGTACATAAGGAAATTTACGATATCTTCATAATTACTAGCAAACAAGTATCAATACCTCTAGTATAGTGTATTATACATGAGTAGTGACAATGTATTTTTTGTCTGCCACAATGACAGTTCACATCATGCCTGTCAGCTCTGAAAATATAAATGTTAATATGAAATTATGAACAGTGATTAGTATGTCTATGGTAGGATATCCTAGATTAACATTCTTAGTGTCATTTTTGTTACTTACACTGTATCCTTTCTTATATTATTAATCAGTAAATCAATTAGAAAAGAAATCCGGTCCCAAAAATGTCGGAACACCATAAAGAGCTATGAGTGTAAAAAGAAGCATACAGACAAGGTATCATAGGCATGAATGAATGAACTAGTGTAATCATGCTCCCAGAGTCTAATAATCCTTAAGCCCCCTCCTTTTCTACTACAATAGTAAATTTAATAAGTTTGGTGACATCACAGCGATGGAATGCAGATTCTACATTCCTAGAGGTTAATCGTTATGACATTCTACTGGCACACTTTATCAGATTGCTCTCAAGTATTACCTGCTTTTGTAGGTACAGACAGCATTGCTACCATTAGCTGCATATACCTTATTATGTGACCTGTCATAGAACATTTAAAAAAACTCGATATTTTTGTCTGTTTAGAGGCAGCAGTACCTGCTCAGGTGAGGCCTTGTCACTTAATGCAGGCAAGACACCTTTACATGCTGCATCTTCACTTGACTAATGTTCTACTGAAGCAATTAGTTATTCAAAAGTCTTACAGCCACACCAAAGTGCATACGTTGTTAAGTAACTAGAGAGTGACAATTTCAATTTACCTAGAGCTCGAATTTCAGAAATGTTATTACACTGTTCACATTAGGTCTTAACCACAATATCAAAACATGAATTAAATCAACAATTTGTGACCTTATTGATCTGTCTGTGAATCATTTTCTTTGCTAGTATAAAGTCGTCATATTTGAGAGACACTTTACATCACACAGCAGCAGTCAGCTGTGCCCTGTGTAGACGCAGGCAGTTTGAATCTCAATTTTCCCTATAAAAAACAACTTCTGAAACTTCTTGAATACTCAGTTGCATGACAAGCCCCTGGTTTGTGTGCAGAGGAGCATTACTTCATGAGTTTAGACTTAGATAATAGGTTTACCCATATAGCACCTAGGCAAATCAGTCATAAATTCCTAATGTACCACTCCCCTTGCAGCTCATGCAATAAACATCTAAAATCATGGATTTGCACTTTCCTACTATCTCTGCAGTCAGCCTGGTGGAAATGGGCATTCTGAGGCAATGTAGCACTTGTCTCATGTTTATTGTCAACCACCTAATCCTTAAGAAATCTGATACAACATGTGATAGATGTAGTTATACAATGTCATTGGAGGCAAGGCTGTCGCATACAGAAGTTACATACTGTATACCAAACAAGTTGTCAGAACACACAACGCCACACTTTATGTATCACACACATTACAGACCAAACACACAGTCTCACATATGCTGAAGCTCTTAAAGCTGTTCTACCTAAATCTCAAAGGCCTTCCAGATGCAACTCTTCCAACGAATACCCTTAACAACATCACAAACACTCAGCTCAAGCAGTACCCACCATGAAATATCTGCCTATAACTCATGGTGCCTCAATTCGAAAGCCCATAAGGCAAACCTCAGCACAGCCCAACATTCTAGTCATAGGAAACTCCATTGTGAGATATACTGATGCACCACTCACCAGGTTAAGCAAGAGAATGCCACAGTCAGTTGTCCATCAGGGGTGAGGGTTGGGAGGGCGGCCTAATGGTTAAGATGTTTGCCTTACAAACACAAGGTGCAGGGTTTGAGTCTCACAAGGGATAATTGGCTAGGCTTAAAATGGCTCGCAAGAGCAGTTAGCTTAGTTCTAATCTATAAACCTATAAACCTAATCATTACATAATGCACACATGCAACTCCTTACACTACAAATAGATTTATGTCGATCATAGTGCACATGAAAGTAAATGGTGTGAGATGTACCTCCCTGGACTATATGCAAAGAGACATGACTGAGCTGTCAGAATATGTGTCCAAGGCAAGTATGAAGCAAACCCTGAGCAGCATTTTACCTTCACACAGAATGATGCCTCAGTATGAATAAAAGATGATTGACTTCAACAATTGGCTTTGCTTCTGGTTTCTTTCAAAGGGGTTACATTATATGCCTGCCAGGGATGACATAGTAGACAGTGCAATCTGTTTTTTCCAGGGTGACCAACACCTGATTCCCCCCCAAGGCTTTTGTACATTGGCAAAATTCGTATCCACTCCCATAATGTCTTTTTAAGCAAAGTCATCCTTAAAAAGCTTCAAACATAACCCACACAAAAAAATCAGACAACATAAATGTACTTCTGTTCAATGCTAGGAGACTTAAAAAATTTACTTTCTACAGGCACTCCTGATCCTAGAATGCATCAACATACACATCAGCAATACTGAATGCACCTCATCAGTGCAAGATTTTCATGCCTACTATGCATTCAGGCCCACTACAGTAGATGAAGGCACTAAAGGTTGCAAGGTCTCTATATTAATAAACCAAAATCTCACCTCTAGACACATCAAGCAGGATAACAACCTGGAACTTCTCCATGTCCAGATTACAATTAACAAAACCCTGTATCACATTATAGTAAAGTATAGGACCATCTCTAAGTCCCTCAATGGCCTATATCTCTTACCTAACTAGTCTGCAATCCCTTAGCATTTAATCAGACAACATTCCCTTTGAAAACATCAACTACCCCCCCCCCCCCCCCATTGACTAAAAAACCTGTACATCTTTGAACATGTATGCTAACAGATTTCTGGACTCCATAAATACAGACTAGCCTGACCAACTAATATGCACCCTAGTAGGGAAACAAAATCATAAATACAAACTCACTTGACCAACTAGCCTGCACCATAGCTCTAAACCTCTTGACCCAAAAAATCTGGACTAAGCCAAAAAAATAATGGGTGGGGGGACAATGCCCCCAAAACAGGAACAATTTTTAAATATTGCTCTAGAAAGTTAGAAAGTTGCTAGAATAAAAGGTCTTGTGATACCATGCATTTTCTGAAGGATATAAAGTCTGAAACTCAAATGTTTGTCATTCTATAGTAAATTCAGTCCTCAATGATTTGCCACAAAAAGCAGGTAAACCACATTTTCTTTGAGGAAAAGAGCAAAAACATAGTTTCATAGGTCGGTACTAGGCTATCAACACTAGGGCCTATACAAGCCTAGCCATTACATATCCCTGGCTATTTCTTTCCACACTATTTACTTCCATGAGGCATAATCTGGACAGCTGAGCAGTATGGTTTGCTCCTCTAGTAGGGAGACAAAATCCTGGACTTGGTTCTCACTGATATAGGACAACTCTGTTCTCTACCAGTTGTAAAATCCTCCCTAGTCAAATTGGACCATGGATCAGTCACATTCCACATAACACTGAACTCGGAATCATCCTCCAGTAATGCAGTATCCAGTGATTATGCTAAAGCTGATCTTCTAAAACTGAATGATGACTCTGCTTAATTCAACAATCCCTTTCAACCTGATGACCATTCTGTGAAAGCAAAATCATTCACCACTAAGTTCTATGCACATGTAAATATCTCCAGAGATGTATCTGTCCACTTCAAAAATAAATACTACACCAAATTTAAAAAGAAACCCCTATGGTGTAACTCAGTTATAAACAAACTCTAAAATAAAAGGAAAAAACTCTGCAGGTAAAAACAAATGTAACCTTCCAAATGCCAAAAATGGTCTTACCAAACTTAACAAGGAACTCTGTTCCTTGATCAACTCAACCAGAGGCAGACACGATGTAAAAATAGCCAGCCAGGCAAAAGTTAATCACTAAGCCTTCTTTAACTAGGTCAGAAACCTCAAAAATAATGAGGTTAACCGCACAGAGTTAATAGTAAGTAATATCACATACTCTAATCCTGAGGACATACAGAATATATTAACGTATACATTTAGCTCTAAACCCCCCCCCCCCACACACACACACACATTCCCGGATCAAATACCAGCAGCCACACTCCTTCAAATTTTCCAGGAAGAAGTCCTCAAAGCACTATCTAAGGCCAAGAACAGTGTTTCTATGGGGCCAGCTAACATATCAGAATGCCTACTGGCCAGCAAGAAACAGCACCTTTCAATCTCCCCCTACAGAGATTATTCAATATCAGCCTTCAATCAGAAATTACTCCAGATGAGTGGAGGACTGTACCAGTCATTGCTCTGCATAAACGTCGGGCATCAACTGCCCCAGGCAACTATACATCTATAAGCCTGCCTAGCCTCATTTGTAAAGCTATGGAAAGGATCATTAGGAAATTGATGAAAAATGACATTGGCAGCCTACAAACACTCGACCTGAGCCAGCTTAGTTTTGTCAGGGCATATCCTGCCTACTTAATCAGTTCAAATTCTTCAAAAAGATTACAGAAGCAATGGATTTGGGCAAATCTGTGCACACTGCATATCTAGACCTTGCAAAGATATTCAACACCCCCCCCCCCACTCAGGCATAATTGATGAACACATTCAAGTAAATGTAAATTCGTATGTAACTTATTCATAGGTTCATAGGTTCATAGGTTTATACTAGGCTATCTGCCCTAAGGCATTTATAAGCCTAGCCCAAAGTTATGTGGCTTACGCCACCCCTTATGTTAGAAATAATGTGCCCATTAGTTTGTTGTGCCTCTGTCCAGCAGTGACACAGAGATGATTCCCTGGGTAAACCTACGATCTCCCATCCACCGGTCAAGATTTCTCTTGAACAGAGCCAGCAAGGTGCTCTGCCTCACATGGACCCGGATTTTATTCCACAGCATGGGGAGTCTCTGGGTGATAAATCTATCCCTCCAGCATGTCCTATTTATATCCGTGCTAAGGTTTAAGTCACTTGCTCTAGTGGTTCTGGTGGATTTGGATTTTTTGAAGTGGAGCATGTCCGTTAATTCCGGGTTGGTCATGGCCTTGTATGTCAGGCACAGGTCACCTCTGAGCAGACAGTATGCAACTGAAGAGAGTTGGAGTTTCTTCAGTCTGGCAGTATATGACAGGTTTTGGAGTCCCTTTATCCTTTTGGTGAGGAACTTTTGGGGTCTCTCCAATTGCTGCAGGTGTCGGGTGAGATACATCCCGAATGGGGCATTGTACTCGATCATTGGTCTGATAAGTGAAGAGTACAGGGGAACAATGACCTCACTTGATCTGGATGTGAATCCCTTCATGATCAGATGGGCAATGTAGAAGGTCTTTCAAACCACTTTAGCAACGTGAGTGTCAAACGAGAGGCCTATGTCAACCTGGGTACCCAGGTCCCTGATAACCTCTTCTGTGCTTAGTGGGTTGCCACCTATATGGTAGCTTGGGGTTACCTTGTTTTTCCCGAAGGGTATGACTATACACTTTTTTGCGTTTAACTTCAGGCCATGGCTCTGGCACCAGCTATCAGTTTCCGTGAGACCCCTCTGAAGGATGTCTGTGTCCGATGTACTATCCACTATGGCACCCAGTTTGCAGTCATCCGCAAACTTTGTCAGCCATAGTCCTCCTATGTTTGCCTGTACTTCTGAGAAGTAGATGCCGAACAATAGGGGGCCAAGGACTGAGCCCTGTGGGACACCACTTGTAACCGGCTTGGAGTCTGACATGGCTCCAGCAACTCTAACCCTGTGGGTTCTGTCCTTTAGCCAGTTTGCAACCCATCTTGTGACATATGGGTTTACATTTAAGCTGGTAAGTTTCTCTATGATACCTGAGTGGGGTATTGTGTCGAAAGCTTTTGCAAGGTCAAGGTAGGCTGTATGGACTGCCTTTCCCTCATCAATGGCCTTGGTAACTGTTTCGAAGAAGTCGACCAAGTTCAAAAAAGTCTATTGGATTGACTCTTAGGGTTATGTTGTCCATATGATAGTTATGAGGGGTGGATGACTACCTAGAGAATACTATTATGCATTTCTTGGCAATTAGTTTTAGTCCATGTCTCTGACACAAGTTATTTGTCTGTGTCAGCCCTTCCTGGAGAACATTAGTCTGTGGGGGATTCTATGACTGCTCCTAAATTGCAATCAGCTGCAAATTTGGTCAGCCAGAGGCCCTTAATATTGGTCTTGACTTCAGAGAAGTAAATGCTGAAAAGGAGCAGTCCCAGGATCAATCCCTGATGGACTTGCTTGTGACTGGCTTCTTTGTAGAGGTGGATTGCCCCATTCTAACTTCCTGGGTTCTGTCTGTGAGTCAGCTGGCTATGCACCTGGTCACATAAGGGTTTATATCTAACCTCTTGAGTTTATTAACAATGCCTGAGTGGGGTATTGTGCCAAATGCTTTGACCATGTCAAGGTAGGCAGTGGGAACTGTTTTGGCCTCATTTGTTGCTTTGGTGACCTTCTCTAAAAAGTCCACCAGGTTGAGTAGGCATAACCTGCCCTTGATGAAATCAAATTGGGTTGTTCATTATTGACCATTTTCATGATAATTATTTCCATGGCTTTGCATATAAGGCTAGTGAGACTTATGAGTCAGTAGTTTCCAGGGTCTGTAGATGGCTCATCTGTATACAGAGGGATGACTGTTACTGTTTTCTATTTGTTTGGCACAGCACATTGTTAAATAGAAATTGCAGGGGGCCTGATAGGTCATGTTTCATGTATTTAGAAGGCATACTGGGATATTGTTTGGGCCTATCAATGCACTGATCTTGGCCTTGGAGAGATCATTGAGGACCTGTTCCCTAGTGATAGTATGGGGAGTTATATTTGATGGTATTTTTCTAACAGGAGGTTGAAGGGGGAGAGAGGGATAAAGTTAGAGCTGAAATTATCTGTCAGTAGGTTTTCTACATCTTTTGGCCCAGTATAGGTGGCTCCATTAACAATGAGCTCTGCACACAATTGTGTATTGCCCTTGAGGTTGCAGACATTAGTAAAGAATGCCTTGTGGTTGTCCATGGCCTGAGATGCCAAATTCACCTTAAATTTTGCTTTGGTAGACTTTATTTTCCCCTCTGAATTGTTTAGTTTGATGGGAGTGCTTTTATCTTGTTGAGTGCTACACCTCCTAATTTTTGGCATGATTTTCTTCCTTCTGTTGTAGAGGTTATTGATGTGATTCAACCAAGGTGGCCTGCTGTTTGAGTTAGTTTTGTACTTATTCCTGATGAGTAAGCTGCCTATAAGCAGCTAATAATATACTTATTTAAGATTTCTGTGAATTGTTCAGAGAAGGTAGTGGGGTTCTTATGGTTTATGGGGGGGCTTGAAATTTTGTCAGGTTATCACTTAATAGTAGGAAGTTACCTTACAGTAGTTCCTGAATATTCAAGGGTTATCTGAGGTTGCAGATTTTATTTTTACTTCAAAGGAGACCATTTTGTGGTATAACCTTACCAGAGAGGACATTACACTAGTAGGTGTGCAGCACTCTCCCATATTAGTGAGGACCAGATCCAGTATGTTTATGCCTTCGGTTGGTGTAGTAACAATCTGGACCAGGGAGTTTATGTTTACAAAATCCAGGAATCTCTGTGCCTGAACGCTTGGTGTCAAATATGATTCCCAGTTAATAGGGGGTTAATTAAAGTCACCCATGAATATGGTATTGGGTTGTCTGGCAAGTGTGTCCAGTAAGCTTAAATACATGTTATGTGTTTTTTGGGCCATAGAGGAGGACCTATGGTTTTCAAGAAAGTGGTATGGGATTTTGCCTACAGTGATATGAACATGGAGAAGCTCAAGTGCATCATCCTGCTTGACCAGCCTTGAGGTACATTGATTTTTTTGTGTAAATCAAAAGACCTCCACCTTTAGTCCCTGTCTGTATAGTAGCTAGTTCAATGTGTGGAAGGTACTGTAGCCTTACACTGCCAGTGTGCTCTCCGTAGCTTTAAACCACGTCTTATTGACTGCACAGACAAAAGAAGCATGCTGGGTTTTAGGGCAGCCCATGCAGTGGAGGACTGGTTTATCGCAGTGACTGTTGCTTCAGACTGAGAAACTGTTGCTCATTTTTTTCAGCATAATAATTAGTTTTTGGCAGTAGCTGTGATAGCTTTTGCTAGGGCCAGAATAAGTTTTTTCTAGTTTGGATATGAACAAAGATGGTGGTATTACACACAGTCTGAACACAGCAGTATCATAATACACAGACTTAGAGGTCAGTGTTTATTAACATTTCTTTTCTCTGCACAATAACCTTTGGCCTGGTGTGTGAATCCTCATATTGGCACAAGGGTATTTCACCCATCTTTTGCCAGCAATTCTGCCATGAGAGCACATTTTTGTATTTGCATAGAGCTGTATTACTAATTGCTCATATACAGGGCCCAGAGGTGTCAACAACTAGAAAGGATAGACTTCTGTCCTCTCAATTAGCAGTCTCCACATTAAGCAGTAATCCATTCACAGGTGGGAAAATTAATCAAAGTACAGCCAGTAGGCCTGTTTTACAGAGCACATTTGTAAAACAAAAACATCTGCATTTTCTGTCCACTGAGCCATCAATGTAACAAAGGTACAATGTTCAATGGTCTGTGTTCAGTGAGACACTAACTCTGGGCTTCGACAAGGACCTGTCATGGAACTCCACAGAGCCTGCCCAAACCATTTGTCTAACAGACATTGTCTGATCCAGTGTGTCATTCATCCAGCCTAAGGAGTCACCTCACATGGTTCAGGCAGTCATGCATGCCAGAATGCACAATGTTTAGAACTGATACTGGCTGTTCCAAGGCCCTGACAGAACATGCCTATGCATCCATTATGGCTACACATGTATCTGGTGGTACCTAACGAGACACCAGCATCAGGAGGAGGGTGGATAGTAGGCCTCCTACAAGCACCTCTACTAACCCTTCTGTGTGGCACCTTGCCCTCAAGCTGGTATAAGCAGATTCATCCAGCTTTGCAAACAGAGTAAACACACTACTGTGATAAAATGTGTCACCCTCAACCTGTCCTATATCAGAGGGCTTCATGGCATGGCCATACTGACTGTGTCTGAGAAATAGACAGGGCATGTGGTAGCCACACTCTCAGTTCCTGTGTACCCCCAGACTGTGCCTCTCCATCACCACCACCATCATCATCAGAGGCTACTGATACTCTGACATCAAGTGGTAGGATTTCCACAGTGCCACTGGCATCAAGTGGTAGGATTTCCACAGTGCCACTGGCAGGATCCTGTATGATAACAAGCACTAAACACAACAAAGATAGAAACAGGGGATTGAACTGATCACACCTTTGTTATGAGAAAGGTATGTTACACTACAATAAATGCTAAAGCAATTCAACTATTAGTTTCAGCTAGACCTAAATCCCCCTTATGTACATGAATAACAATACAAAGGTGTGCTTACCATGTGCAGGTGTTCTTGCAGACTGCAATCCAGATGTCCCTGTATGTAATGTAAGGAATGTAGAGAATCAAAGGCTGATGAGCATCACAATGCAAATGACACAAGAAACAGAGAACAATCCCCTTTACACATGCAGATTAAGAATCGGCTCATAAAAAACTCAACTTATAAGTTGAAAATCCTCCCCCAAATTCTCCTCTATATTTTTTGTACTGTGTCATCTAACCCAAACTTATTGCCGGCTCTAGCTATATCAGACAAATAAGATACATACACTCTTTTGAGCATTTGCTCTTGGCTGAGACACTCATATATGCATACATATCTATATCTATCTATCTATCTATCTATCTATCTATCTATCTATCTATCTATCTATCTATCTATCTATCTATGTATCTACATATTACTAATTTGAGAAGAATTCCCACCCCCCCATCCTCATTATTCCTAAATTACTTACCTAGTTTTTATCCTCTGCTTGCTTCCCATTTTCATCTCTGCCTTATCATTCCATTTCCTACCTTTAACCTGGTCCAAAAACTGATGAACACAACACACTTGGCCATTAATGGCTTGTGAGAAAAAAATAACTATTTTTTTGTACTGATTCATTGCACAGCACTTGGCATTAAGCAGCAGAACCTACGGCTACTTTTAATTCTATGGCAGAAACAAAACTTAACAATCCTAAGCACAGGTATAAGTTGGGCAACCGGGCTTATATTAATGTGCATCACTAAGCAAGTTCCAACAGACGAAAATAATGTAATTCATAGTTGTTCTTTTATAAATGCTTTCATGACTCAAACTATAAATGATATGAGGACTCTACTGCAGTGCATTCAGTACAGAGTTGTATGCCACTGACAGTGACATGTTATCTCACATTTTTCTTCTCTTTCTAAAACTGTCTGCCATTCAACGAGTAAATTTAGAATCATATTTGCAGACTGATATCCATGACTGCAATGCTGACTCCATTTGCATTTTTGCCTTGATACCAGTCTGCAAATGGTATACCTTTAACTGTTACTTCTCACTGATGAGCACATACACACAGACTTATTGGCAACACTAAATACTGCACATTGCAGTGTGTTACATGCCCATCACCTACCACCATTCAGATCAGTCCCTGAATTATCACCTTTTGACTTCCCTTACACACATTCCCTTCATTTTGATTTTTCATACACATAAAAGTATAAGTTCCTCTTTGTCTTCACCTGTTACATCATTAATCTGGAGCATATCACCTACTGCTTCATTGTTTCCATTCCCAGACTGTCTGCTTTGCATTACTCTTACACACACACACACACACACACACACACACACACACACACACACACACACACACACACAAGCACACATGCTCACACGCACACACGCACATGCACACACGCACACACGCACGCACACACACACACATACACACACACACACTCACACACACACACACACACACACACACACACACACACACACAAGCACACATGCACATACACACGCTCACATGCACACACGTACACACACACACACCTGCACACACATATATATATTGCTCACTTCCAAAACATTTCCTCTGATGTAACACCAATATCACATCCCACATAGGGACAACAGAATTTTAACACTAAAATAAATGACTGTTTCTTTGTTTACCATCACTTGATGCTTGGCATCGATTAACATTGTTATTCATATTTAGAAAACAATAAGTGACTGTTCACGTCCTATGGCAAAACTAAAAAAAGAATCCTTCTGCAGTGCTAATCATAGGCTGACAGTTGTGCGAATGGGCTTAGCTTAGATCCATGGGAGAAAGCAATACTGATTTATGCATAAGCAAACAGTTATTAATACCGATTTAAGCATAAGCAAATGGTTATTAATACCGATTTAAGCATAAGCAAACAGTTACTATTTTCACTATAGCAGCTTCCATGGTCCAATGTACTCCTGGTGTGATGCTCAATACGTCAATCAGGTATGTGAAGGGTTATGATCCTCTGAGTTCTTCTATATGTTTAACATTGATCGTACTCTCCAGCCAAATATTTGCTGTCTATCAACAGCTGTATAACTTGCTTTGCGGCTTAGTGAACAGATGTGATGTGAGAAATTCCACTTGCTTGTGATGCTTTCATAGGTGGAGGGTTTGATTCCCCAGTGATGTACTCCCTTTTAGCCATAGCCATAAGCACTCACACACACTGGTGATGGTATCCCTTCAATGGTTTGCTTTGTGACAACTATTGTCTAACTTCGTCTGTGGAGTCAGCAATTAGTGCACATGTCAAGAGAATGTGATGTAGGTAGACAGATAGAATTCAGAGCAACATACATTCTATCAGTGTGTAAAACATAATTATACAATGACTGGCCATTAATATTCTAAAACAAGCAAGCTGATTGGCCAGCCCAACCAACGTGCCCATTGTAAATCCGAAAATATACCAATGGAAAAAGGTCCGGTCACCCGGACTTTTTTCTGTTGGTATATTCTGTAAGTTTTATTTTTATTTTTTTAACAAAAATAAAAAACGTATCTGTAGTCCGGAAACTGGACATACAAGAGAAACAGCATGGAGAAAATACTAGGAAAATCAGGTACGTTATTTAAATCTAAAGGCACGTACCTGATTTTCTTTGTATTTCCTCCATTCTGTCTCTCTCCTACCCCCAAACTGTCTGAAACTTTTTTTTTTTATATATAAAAAAAGAAATGAAAACAGAGCAACAGAGACCTTCTTTTCTCCATTGCTTCCTTTCCAAAGCACTGATGTACTGGGTATGAATGGGAATGCAAGTCCTATACACATACGCAGTACATCAAAAAAGGCACCAGGTATATTACCAGCAGTAGAAGGACAATACTGTGCTGTTATACAAAGACATTATTTAAGAAAAGTAAGTATTTTTTCTTAAATAATGTCATTGTATAATGGCAATAACCGACATCGCTTCGCCCTCATGATTTAACCACACCAACCGTGGGTAAATCTTAATATACCACACCGACGTCATTGGTTATTGCTTAATTATACAATGACTGGCCAGTAATATTCAAAAATGAGCACGCTGATTGGTCAGCCCAACCAGTGTGCCCATTGTAAATCTGAGAATATAGCAACGCACAGACTTTTTTCCATTAGTATATCTCATAAATGTTTTACTTTTCTTTCTTTTTTTTTAAATGGAAGACCTCAAATGAACAAGGGAGACAGTGCAGAGAAAAATAAGAGGAAAATCAGGTAGTTCTGCAAAACTAAACAAATGTACCTGATTATCCTTTTATTTTGTCTGTCCCAGCTCTCCCGACGAATGTTAAAAATTTCCCAGTTTCTTTTTTTCTTTCGATTAAAAAAAAAAAAAAAAAAAAGGCAATGGAAACCTTCCTTTCTCCATTGCTTTCTATGCACAGCACTGATGTACTGCATAAGCATGGGAACACAAGTCCCATACGCATGAGTAGTACATCAGAAAAAGCCCGATACCAGAAGGGCACCACGGAGGCATTATACAAAGACATTATTTAAGAAAAGTACGTTTTTTTTTTGTGATTAAACCACACCAACCATGGGTAAATCTTCAATGTACCACACCCACATTATCAGTTATTGCTTAATTAATAGCATGCAAGAATGGCTTTGTGAACATTTGTGATGTGAAAAATTCTACTTGTTTGTGACACTTTCACAGGTGAAGGGTGTTGATCCCCCAAGTGTTGCACTGTCTTTTAACCATGGCCATATTTACTCACACACACTGGGGATGGTATCCCTTCAAGTGCATGCTTTCTGACAACTGGTGCATAATTCCTTCAGTGGCATCTGTAGTTAGCGCAAAAGTCAAGGGAATGTGAGGCAGACAGGAGTTCAAATCCACTGCAGGATACATTTTATCACTCTGTAAAAAGCAATTGGTGACAGGCAAGAATAGCTTAGTGGACACATGCCAGAAATTCGACTTGTATAAAAAAAGACAGAGAAATCCATGAAGCACTGATCTGGTACCAAAACCTGCAGCCACAACAATCTGCAGGACGAAGTAAAAGGTTAGGAATAAGGATAACTGTTCAGAATTTGTGATCCTGGCTATAGCAAATTTAGCAAAAATAATCCAGTTAAGGGTTTAAGCAGATCTTATTCAATGATGGATGAGCATTCATGTTTTTGACAGGTGGAGGATTTTAATCCTCTGACTGCTGTACTCTTTTTTTTTTTTAAACATGCCTAGTTTATAATTTAATTTTTGTATGTGTTGTTGTGCCCTGGGTAGCAGAGAGCAGCACTGTTATTCAAAGTTAATTAAAGGTAAGTATCAGTTTGCATCCTATGGCAAGAACTGAAGAAAACATGTCTTTGGTCACATACAGTGGATATAAAAAATGTACACATCCCTGTTAAAATGCCAGGTTTTCTGATATATAAAAAAAAAATGAGACCACAACAAATCATTTCAAAACTTTTCCCACCTTTAATGTGACTTATAACCTGTACAATTCAATTGAAAAACAAGTCTGTTAGGGGAAAAATATAAAAAATAAAAAACATACAATATGCTGGTTGTATAAGTGTGCACACTATTAAACTAATATTTTGTTGTGTGTGCACACCCTTAAACTAATACTTTGTTGAAGCATTTTTTGATTTAAGTACAACATTCAGTCTTCTTGGGTACACACCTGCCATCAATTAAAGAGACTCTGATTAACCCCAAATAAAGTTCAGCTGTCCTAGTAGGATTTTCCTGACATTTACTCAGTTGTCTGCTAAAGCAAAACCCATGGTTCGCAGAGAGCTTACAAAGCATCGAAGGGATGTCATTGTTGAAAGATATCAGTCAGAATAAAGGTACAGAAACATTTCCACAGCACTGTATATATCATGGAACACAGTGAAGACAGTCATCAAAATGTGGATAAAATATGGGACTACAATGATGTTGCAAAGAACTGGAAGTCCCTCCAAAATTGATGAAAAGACAAGACGAAAACTGGTCAGGGAGGCTACCAAAAGACCTACAGCAACACTAAAAGAGCTACAAGAATTTTTGGCAAGTACTGGTTGTGTACTACATGTGACAACAATCTCCAGTATTCTCTATATGTTTGGACTATGGTTTAGGATTGCAAGACAAAAGCCTTTCCTTACACAGAAAAACATCCAGGCCTGGCTAAAATTTGCAAAACAATGCATCAAGTCTCACAAAAGTATGTGGGAAAATGTGTTATGGTCTGACAGGTTGAGCTTTTTAGCCACAATTCCAAAAGGTACGTTTGGTACAAAAACAAAACTTTGCATCACCAAAAGAACACCATCCCCATGGTGAAGCATGGTGGTGGCAGTGTCATGCTTTGGGGTTGCTTTTCTTCAGCTGGAAATTGGGATTTAGTCAAGGTGGAGGGAATCATGAACAGTTCCATATATCAATCACTTTTGGCCCAAAACCTTCAGGCATCTGCTAGAAAGCTGAAGATGAAGAGGAATTTCCTTTCAACATGACAATGACCCCAAGCATACATCCAAATCAAGAAAAGCATGGCTTCACCAGAAGAAAATTAAAGTTTTGGAATGACCCAGCCAGAGCCCAGATCTAAATCCAATAGAAAATTTGTGGTGTGACCTAAAGAGAGCTGTGCACAAGAGATGCCCTCACAATCTGACAAATTTGGAACGCTTTTGCAAGGAAGAGTGGGCAAATATTGCCAAGTCAAGATGTGCCATGCTAATAGACTCCTACCCAAGAAGACTTGAATGCTATGATTAAGTCAAAAGGTGCTTCAACAAAGTATTAGTTTAAGGGTGTGAACACTTATGCAACCAGCATATTGTACGTTTTTTATTTTTTTATATTGTTTTCCCTGACAGATTTGTTTGTTTTTCAATTGAATTCTACAGGTTATTGGTCACATTATAGGTGGGAAAGTTTTGAAAGGATTCATTGTGGTCTCATTTTTTATATCATAAAAACCTGGCATTTTAACAGGGGGTGTTTACACTTTTTATATCCGTTCTGTAAAGGATTTTAGCCTCATTGAAAAGAAAGCAATAATGATATTGGCACGAGGAGGCATTTATCATTTTGTCTGCAACATCTTCTATGGTTCAATGTCCTCCTGATGTGATGAAATTGTCAATAAGGCATGCTGATGCTCGTGAGCCACTAATTACTGATACCTGTTTCACAATGCTCATTGTCTGTTTTCCATTATGTTTCAAACTCCCTTCAAATGCCTGCTTTCTGACAACTGTTGTATAAGCAGTCATGTGGCATTCACAGCTAGCTCACAAGTCAAAAGGCTATGTAAGAGTCAGGCAGGCAGGGGTTTGAACAAAAACAAAAACAACAAACTAAGTCCACAAAGTGCCACCAGCAGTTGGAATACTTCAAAATAAATCCTTTATTGTGAAGCACTTCTCGTCCGGTAACTTCACCGGACTTCATCAGACAAACTTCCATTACACTATTCACCGTATTAATACACTCCCACTCAATCAATTAATCAATTAACAGCACCCAATTCTGTTCATAAAAATTACTAACTTCTCCTACTTGTTCCATATTCCTATACAGTTATCTACACTTTAAAATCAATAGATAAATACATGCATCCTTACATATAACACTACCCTTTATATTAACCTAATAAATACACATATTAATTTGCAAATTTAAAAAACATAAAAACTATTTTAAGCTAAGGAAAATTACTACCTATGAGGTGTGCAGACACACAATCATCCGCAAATTAAAAAGTCAGTTAGTTAAAACAATAATACATAAAAACATCTGGAAACATTAAATTTACTACTACAACTTACCCTCTATCTGTTAAGACTCCTTAATTTTAATATACTAAAGATGGACACTACTTCATTTAATCCAGGCCATCTACTAGCATCAAAACGGAATTGCCATATAACTTCATGTTTTTCTACCAACAGGTTCGTGAATCCCCCTCTATCATCCCCTATTATTTAATCAATAACTCTAAATTTAAATGTATGCCCTTGATTGACAGATACATGTCTGGCTAATGCATTATCAAGTTTTATTCTATTAATGCTTAAAATGTGTTCATATGTTCTCTCCCTCATTTTTCTATCTGTCTTGCCCACATAAAATGCTGGGCAAGACTGGCACTGGACCACATAAATGACTGATTTACTATTACAGTTGTATCTTCCCTCATTCCTATAAGCTTTGTTCCTTATCATATAGGATGCTCCAGTTGCCATATGTCTACACATACTACAGGACTCACATTTGAAAATTCCTGGTGTTTGTACAAATTTCTTTGTATTATGCTCTACTAAATTTTTAAGATTTTTACCTTTTTTAAAAATAACTGCTGGTTTTACCCCCAATCTAGTTAAAAACTCCTCATCTGTGGTAAACATTCTCCAATTTTCTACAATAATTTCTCTAATTAAATAAGCTTCACAGTTAAATTGCGTAATGAAGCTTAATCCATAATTTTTAAGTTCTAACCTCTCTTCTACCAGTTTGACATTATTAATAATGGGAATAACAGAAGCTATATTTAAGGGACTAACACTCATGTCATCCTGAATAATATTACCTCTTGCCCTCGCATGTTGGCATAATAAAGGTTTGTATATCCCTTTGAACTGTTTTTTCCTGCACTTCTACCACAATATTCTGGACAAAATCATCTGGGTACCCCCTATTAATAAACATTTGCCTTAATAATTCACATTCATCCTTAAAATGTCTGTCTAGTGATACCATTCTGGCAGCCCGCACCCTTGGCCTTTTACTACTGATTTTTTCTGATGAACGAGGTGGGAACTAGTAAAATGCAGCATAGTGTTAGAATATGTCTTCTTACGATGTATTTTTGCTATGTAATAACTTAAACTCTCCTCCTTCACTAGATCCAAGTAGAAGGCCATTGGCATTGCAAAATGTAAAAAAAAAATAAACAACTTTTAATTTTCTTTTCACCTATCTCGCCTGGTTACGCATAGGGCAGCGACGTGCAAATGGGATCGGGGGGAAATTAATAAAATAAACCTAAAATAAGCATTCTAACTAAAATCAGTATTCTGCCATGCAAGTCAATGGCAGTCAGAAGACAACCTGACCAGTGAGTAATGGTTGCTAAGGGGGGAGGCTCGGTGTGGGACATGTAATAACAATGTATTAGCAGGCAATCCTATGCAATGGAGTGAAGTGTTAGTGAATCCCAGATTTTCCCAGGGTGTGAGTCAGGTCCCAAGAGTGTAAGAGTATAAATAGTTGGGTGAAAGACTAAGATATAGGTGACATCATGGGGAGGTGTGTCAGGCATACTGTAAGTGGACTGGAGACCTGTGGCTCTAGATTGCTCCTAGCATAGCACAGCGAAGCTAGGGGTGTGTATAAACCTGTCTAGCATTCTTTACAAAATGTAAGCGGATGTGCACACCGTGCACCGGGTTGTACAGGAAGAAAAAGGAAGTTAAACCAGGAAAAAGCAGCTCTGTGCACATCTGAACACTCCATTTGCATGGTGTGCACACGGGCCTAAACAGGGAGGCAATGAGAAGGGAAAACAGCAGTAGGAAGGTAATCAAGGAAAACTAGCTGAGCTGCCAAGTGAAATGTATCAGAATCAGTTAATCACACAGGAAGCAGACCAGCCGAGCCCAGAACACCACTATAAAACAAGCAAACACCTACCTCCCTGGTTTTTCCACACTCTACACCACCGGTGTATACAAGCAGGGAAACTTTAAAACCAAACCTACAAAATGAGAAGAGCTGCAGCAGGCAAAATAGAACAACATGTGCAAGAGGATGAGGGCGGTGAGGATGTCAGTGCTGCCGAACAACCCAAGAGTGTATGGACCCAGGGTAACCTACCAGGGGCTACATGAGCAGGAGATAGTGGAACACTATAGGGTGGACAGAGACCTCCTACAGCAAATTGTTGAGCTGTGCAGGCCACACCTGACACACCACACTGGCCGAGGGAACCCATCCCATTGGATACCAAGGTATGTGTAGGCCTAGGTATACTAGCCACAGGTACCTCCCAAACTACAACTGGGGATAACATGGGCATCTTACAGGCATCAGCATCCAGAGTATTCCACCAGTTTCTGGATGCCATGTCAGCACATGCCAGTGAGCATGTATATTTCCTCAACACACGTGAGGTGTTGACCCGCAATATGAGTCTTTTCCACCAAATAGCTAACTGCCGTGGGGTAGTGGGTGCTATAGACTGCATGCACTTATGCATCAAAGCACCACCCGGTGAGCAGGGTAGGGCCTACATCAACGGCAGGGGCATCCCCTCCATCAACTGCCAGGTGGTATGTGATTCCCAGGGCATTATACTGAATGTGTGTGCTGGCTGCCCTAGAAGCTATGATGATTCACACATATGGCAACTGACGCAGCTGTACCACAGATTTGCTGATGTGGACATCCCCTATGGTCACCTAGTGGGGGATGCTGGGTACCCACTGGAACCGTAGCTGATGACACCCATCAGAAATGCACACACCTGAACAACAACGCCATAATGATGCACACGCACAGGCCAGACATATAATATAGCATGTGTTTGGGATGCCCAGGTCATGGTTCTGGTGTCTGGACACATCCGGTGGAGCCCTGCAGTATTCACCAGCTACATGTACCCAGATAGTAATGGTATGTGCTATTCTACACAATATGATCCTGCGGAAACAGCTGCAGCAGGAACAGCATGGGGCAGGGCCATACAGCCCCCCACCAATGCCAAGGCCTGTACAGGTACAGAGTGACTCAGAGGAGGAACAACCTGAGCCTGCTCCAGTAGGCAGAAGGGGGCATGCCCAGTATGCCCTGGCCTTGGCAAAGAGGCAACACATAGCATATGCACTGACACAGTAGGGCCCTAGGGAATGACACCTCTCTCTGACTCACACAGACAGTAAAAGGGATGCCAGACATGACACTACCTGTGCCCAGCCATGTATAGGGAGTGTACTATGTGCATCCGACATAGGCAGCCCTCCAGCACCATCCTCAAGTCCAGCACACCCTCAAGGTAAGTCAATCAACCTACCAATTCTCAAATGGACTAGAATGTGTTTTTACCTGTAGCTATGGTATGGATGTAAACATGCAAGGGAATTGGGTGGCTGGATGTCAAGGCAGCAGAGAGTAGACACCCATAGTGGCAGCATGAGATCTGTGACACATACTGGAGTCACCATAGTAGCCAGTACTACACAGGGTGACAAAACCCATCTCAGGAAATGGCCTGAGCGACAGGAGTGTCCATAAGAGCCACACATACCAGTCAGGAAGGATCACATACCCAGCAACAGTCTCAGCCAGCAGGACAGGTGAAGAGAAACACAAACAAATCCTGTACTAGGCCTCCGAATGTGCCCTATGATTAACTTCTCCCCCAGGCCTACACAGACAGACTGCAGAAGGCCAGGCAGTCGGATGTAAGTTGTAAAGGCTAGGAAGTCAGACACTAATATGTAGGCAAACAAAGCTAGGATCTGTACTACACTGGTAAACCCTAGCCAGCAGGATAGGTAAGACTACAGACTGAAATGGAGTACCTGACATACTAGTACCATCCTAGCAAATGTGTGCAAGTGTCAGGTGTGCCCCCCCATCCAACGTACACATAGAGTAACAGTCAGGTGTGCTCCCCCACTCCTGTGCAGAACAGTAGGAACAGTCAGATGTCCCCCCCGCTATGCAGAAATGTAGCAACAGTCAATGGCAAATGACAGATGGATACCCTGGTGACACAGCATGCTACCTGTTGGTGTACAACAAAAGGTCAGCACTGCAGTACAAACAACCTGGACATGGTCCACACATGCAACACAGATGGCCATACTGGGAATGCTCACACACTTAGAGGAATGAAGGCAATGTCAGTCAACAACATACTGAGAGGTCAGACAGGGCATGCTCACACACTTAAACATATGAAGGCCATGTCTGCAAATACCAGTGGACCAGACATATCTGGAAGTTGCAGTTCTCAGAATGAACACATGTCAGTATGCACCACTCCTGCCTTGCACACACAGTGGATAGGAATACAGGCAAATATGTAAGGACAACACACTATAATAAGCCACAGGCACACGGGCATAGATGTATGGAAGAGGGTGACAGTGACAAGGAGCCATGTGGGCTGGTCCCAACTAGCACACAGCCTAAGGACCCCCAACACATGAGGTGCGGATGTAACCCACTGTGGAAACTAGCCACCAGTACCTGTCAGCATGACAGACTATGTGGTGTACGTGCCAGCTGTGCATCAAGACTGTACAAGGAAGCAGCCATCTAGTAGCTGTATATACGCACCTGTGACATATGACCCCATGTGTGCCCACATGTAGCATGCCACATGTGGCATGTCAACCCCTATATGAATGGGGTATGGCCCATGCACACACTGCCCTCCCCATAGCAGTAGTATGACAAACCTGCTGAGGTCATCTAATGTGAATTACACCTTTGGGAGAGCTATAGCTCAGTAAAATGCACGGCGTGTCCCATAACTGCATACTGCTGTAGTGACAGAGTAGTTAGGTAGTAGTACTAACCCCAGACCTGTCAATTGTGTGAGTGTGTGTTTGTGTGTGTGCCTGTCTGCCTCTGACTGTGTGGAGTGAAATGCTTGTTAGGCTACACACACTCCGTGCAATACATATATTCAACTTTGGTAAGGCTGCTGATGTCTCTCACCTAGAAGTACACCTCTGGGAACGTGATAGCCCAATAATCGCCAAGGCACATCCTGTAACTGTGTACTGCTGTAGTGTGATAAACTAGTTATGTAGGTGTTCGAACCCCAGCCCTGGCAACTGTGTGTGTGTGTGTGTGTGTGTGTGTGTGTGTGTGTGTGTGTGTGTGTGTGTGTGTGTGTGTGTGTCTGACTGGGTTGAGAGCAATGCTTCTTAGGCTACTCACACTCCATACTATTGTAAACCCTACAAATACTCTACTTTGCCAAGGCTGCTGAGGTCACTCATCTAGAAGTGCACCTCTGGGAAATTAATAGCCCAGTAATTGCCGTAGCGCATTCTGTAACTGCATACTGCTGTAGTGTGATTTAAAATGGTGGTAGTGTTCCATGTCCATCCATGCCAGTTCTGGGAGTGATGTGTGTGTCTCAGTGTCTGTGTATGGAGCAATGCATTATAGGCTACTCACTCACAGTACATTACAAATGCCCTACGTTGGTAGTCCTGCTGATGTCATTAATTGTGAAATACACCTTTGGGGAAGATGAACGTCAGTAATGTCCGTGGCGTGTAACATAACTGCATAGTGCTGTAGTGTAGTAAACCAGCTAGGTAGTGGTTCTACTCCCACACATGACAGGTGTGTGTGTTTGTAACTCGTCCTGTGTAGAGGTGATTGTGAGTCTGTGACACCTGTGGGCAATGTGGAGGGGTTTTGCTAATTTTATTTATGGTGGCCCTACTATATATCACAATGTCAACCATACAGGGATAACAGATGCAAATGGCTGAGAGGCTGGGGTGCAAAGCCATACCCATACATGTAACATCAAGGCCTACCAATCACAGTTAGCAACCCCACTGTGCCTTCACATGTGACTCGCAATGGACATACCATGCCTGACAACATGGCCTGTACGGACAGATGACACTGACATCAGGAAATGCTGTTAGTATGCTATCAATGTGGGTGCAGGGTAAATCTGCTGACCAGTACCACTCCATGCCACACGTGGGCAAGACTGGCATATTTGATGATAAGCTGTGTTCACAGCATGGGCCAGACACCACAGGTACAGTTCCACATGTCACTGTACATGCATGTGGGAGGTGTGCACATCCTAGACATCATCCAAGTCATGGACTAGGGAACACATATATGGCAAGTGATGCACAGCATTGGCCACACACAATATTCACCCAGGTGCCTGGAAGATGAATGCAATACCCACCTGTGCAGGCAAATGCAGAAGCTA
The DNA here is from genome assembly GCF_019279795.1 of Protopterus annectens. NCBI lineage: Eukaryota > Metazoa > Chordata > Ceratodontiformes > Protopteridae > Protopterus > Protopterus annectens. The sequence continues at coordinate 65,233,924 of NC_056733.1, forward strand.
CAGGCCTGTGCCACAATGCAGACCATAATCATGTGGGCTGATGCCAAGGTATACCCATTGCCTACCTTTGTATAGCATGCTGGCACTATTGGCCATCACACACCCGTGCAGACATGCACCCATGCATGTCCAAACTGGACCCTGTGTGTTCTTGTGTGTGCTGTATGGTATGTATGTCCACATCCACAGGCACTACTCCCCCCAGGGCACAGTGAAGCATGCCGCCTTATGTCTGACACCCCTTCATACTCACTGCCCATATGACCTCCGTATCACCCATGTGGTGCATGTGTTCCCTGCACATTGATGTGTTGTGGCAATCCCACTAGTGATGGGTTGCACTCCTGGTCCTGCCATGTGTGTTAATGTGTATGCTTCCCTGTGTGAGTGTGCCTGTCCTGACGCTGGCACCTGTTCATGCAGACAAGCACATGTACGTCACCTACTGTATAGCTACTGTATCCCGTTCTGAGTGCTCCCCACCAGATAACCCATATGGCACATCCAATAACAGCATCGGACTGTGACAGCACTACATAGCTGTCGGGTGTTTGATACCCTGTGCTGGTAGGTGTGTGACACAAACATGCATCGGTTTTACCGTCCCACCCCTCCATGACATGTATTCACCTCTGTCTGCTTCCCCCGCTCCCTCTCTGGTGGATGTGGAGGCCCACACCTGCATTGCTTAGGCAGCAGCATGTGTATTTAATGTGATGCTCATGATCAGCTGATGGCCTCTGCACGAATTGCAGGCTTTCGCTAGCTGATTGCATGTGGAACAGGTGTGGTAACATTCCCATAGCCAATTGCATAGAAATGCACTCCACTATCTGGGAACATCCTGGTGGTGTTGGACCTTGTCTGCCACTGTGAGCAGGAGCTAGAACTGTCATTTGGTAAATAGCATTTCAGATGGGTTGGGGACTTACCTCTAACAAGATATACTGTGGGAAGAGGGCAACAAACAGGAGGGAGATGTGCCTGACCTGACTACGAACTGTAAGTGCTGTTATACTGCATACGGAATAATGTTGGATTAACAGTGTTTGTCTGGATATGCCTGTCATACATGTCGCAATACCTGCCATGTCAATTCCATGTATATCAGGAATCCCCATCTGCAGGCTCATCTGCAGACTGGGCAGTGTTGTGCCTTTGGTGTCATGTGTTAGCCATGATGCATCTATCCGTGGAATGCAGAAGGTACTGTGTGGATTGCAGTCTGTTGGTGGTGAAGGCCGTGACAGTTACTGACTACATATCCCTCATTGGACATATGTTGCAACAAGCACCATTACAATGGTAGATTAATGAGGGTATCACAGCAACATGTCTATACTGGCCCTGTGTATGTGCTGTCAGCCACACCTCTGTCAACCTTTGTACATATGTTGTGCATGAAGTGGTGCATATGTGCTGTGCACCGTAAATAGTGTCAACATATCTGATAAAATGCCAGTGATATATCAGAGTGCTACACATGTCATGTACAGTAGGGGTTACACTTAATGCCATACCCTGGAAATCCTGCGAATGTCTGTACAGTACTGAGGTTTGTGTAGTGATGGTGAATGTTGGCAGTGTGTGTATTGTTAATATGTACTATGGCCTGTGTACAGACTGCGGTAGATGTCATTGTTCTAGCTCACCTTCTATCTGTTGTTACATGCTGCCCCACTGTATGGTACCATATTACCTTAAATGTGTGCAGGGCCATACACACGCACACACACACATGTCCCATACCACAGACAACCATCCGACCAGACTGTGTAGCAGCCAAGTATATGTAGGGTCATTCTTTGAGTGGCACATATGAGGATGATGTAGGACAGATAGTCCATATACTGTACTATTATGCTAGTGTACCATATGTGGCTGTGGCTGTGTTCACATTGGTTGTGGTTATGCACTGTCACACAGGTGTATCCTACCCTGTACTGTGACATGGCTGCCAAGCCTGCTGTATATGCAGGTACTGTACCATGATAACTTTAGGATGTCTGTCAGTAGCCCATGGCACACATGTTATGAGCAGATGTCACCTTCCACACACACCGTGTCTGTGACAACAATCCCAATGACAGTAGCAAATATCTATTAATATACCAGCTATACATACCAGACATTCCCCCTACACTACTACATTGGAACTATAGGGGCTGGGGTAGGGCTACACTCCATGTCCAGGATATATGGTGGGACGATATGGACATTTACGTATCCAGATAGCTATATATATATATATATATATATATATATATATATATATATATATATATATGAGTACACATGGGTAGTGCTTCCAATTACCACTGTCATGGCAACCACCCACTATGAATCCCTAAATCATGTGGGCATATCCCCTGTACCTTCCCTGTGTGATGGACATCCTTCCTGTGTGTGGGCATCAATGTTACAGACAGCAGGTAGCAATACCTCTTACAGGAGAACCTGCATACTCAGGGCAGCCACATATATGTAGGAGGATCAGGATATACAGACAGACTGTGACTAGAGTGGTGTAATGCTTTGCAAAGTACTGGTGTTACAGGCTGTGTGTGTATACATACTAGTTTACCTTGGACTGCAATCTGTCTGCATAGCTCACTACTGTGGGCCTATCCTCTAGCTGGACAGAGATGTGCCTCTCATGTGTTGTCTGTCCAGTCAGATATTACACTGGCAGTATGTGTGTTGCATGCTAGCAGTACAAGGCTATATCCATTTGTGTACCTGATGTTGTATTCCTGCATAAGGGTATTTTGCAACACATCCTGTAACACCATCATGTTCCAGGGTGTGTTACTGCAATATTGTGGGTATGGCCCTGCATTCCTGCCTTTGTCCTCCGCATACATGGCAGCCTTTGTCCTGCTGTAATACGGGTATGTGTTGTTAGGTAATGGCCTATCATTAACCACTGCTAGCATTCCTACTATCATCCCAGTCATAGCGTGGACACCCACAACATTTGTTAGCCAGGGACCATACATGTGACAGATACATTGGCATTACCACAAGTAATGAATGTCCCCCTAGGCCTTGACTACATGGTGTAATTGGAGGCTGCTGAACTACATCTGATATTGTTGACTGTTACATATCGTGCAGGCAAATCCGTTGTCAACTTTTGTATGAATTGAAGGGCTTAGCCTGGACACCATAGTATGATATATATCTGCACTGTCTACATCAACTGTTTGTGTGGGCCTTGCATCCATCACTGGTTATATACATCAACATCCATGTGCTGTCAGTAATGGCATACATTATTGTATGGTACACAAATAAAGGTTGTCTGTGTATACATACCTGTGTGTCATGTCATGTCCTTTGAATTGTGAGTGGGTATATGTGCAATGTAAGTATCCCCTTTGTGGAGCTGGTTGCCACACCGCACATGTCACAGGTACCGGTTACAGGGCTTGTGGCTGGGGATATACATTGCTGCACCCAGTACGTCCACATTACTGCTACACATGTATGGCTACTAATACCCTTTGTCTGTGTATATATGTATGTACCCATATATCCCATATAAATATATATATATATATATATATATACACCTGGACATGATTGTCAATGTATGGATGTGTGTGCATATCTGTACCATTGTAATGTGTAGCCCTTCAACATAGTACATTCCGTGTGGTACAATGGCGTATCTGCATGATATGTTACAAATATTGGCCTGACATGTACAGGTGATATGGATAACTGTTGGAGCATTGTAGCTGTGTTGTGGTGGGTCCTGCTGTCAAGTACTGCATGTGCTGGATATTGGATTGCACAGCATATCCATTAGGGCTGGGGGGTGGGGTTCCATTGCAGTAATTACCAGGTGTCCCTCGTGTGCCCCCACCCTCATTAACTGTACTGATGGTCTGTTATGTAGTAGAGAGTGGGACAGGAGTCTGTATATCTGCATAAGTACATATGTTACATCCCCATATATAGAGGGATAGAACTGGACACTGATATAGCTCTAGCTATGTATATGTATCCATATTGTGTGTGTGTGTGTGTGTGTGTGTGTGTGTGTGTGTGTGTGTGTGTGTGTGTGTGTGTGTGTGTGTGTGTGCATGTATGTAGACATATATATATATATTTATATATATATATATATATATATATATATATATATATATATATATATATAGATACATACACTGAATATATTAATCTATCTCTGTACGTTTGCTGTTATATGGTTATTTGTGAGTCATACATACACACATATATATATGTAAATATATATATATATATATATATATATATATATATATATATATATATATATATATATATATATATGCCTATAGCTGTCTATCTCTCTGTATTAACAGATGTAAAGCTGTCCATATGTCCATGCATGTTTGGCCTATATGTGTAGCCTGTACCTCATTCTCTTGGCAATTGACATGGATGACCTTAGGACTGAGGTCAGTCATTCATGCCGACACATACATGCTTCAGACGTATCATCTCCAGCAATATATGTGTTCTACCACATATAACTGTGTAACTTGCAACATTTGAAGTGTATTAGAGCAGGATATGACAGATATCCCTATATGTACCCACATTATGGTGCACTATGTCCGTGATTCATGCATTAAGAAGTTATGTGGTGTGTTATTACTACATTCCCTGTGCTGTTGACTGATTGTGCTGGATGATATGTATGTGGAATGAGTGGTTATGTACATCTGTCATGGTTTAATGGTAAATCACGTAGTGTATGATGTGCAGAATCCCAGGTGTGGGCCTTCCACAGGCTGTATATTGTGTTTCAGAGCAGAACACCAGCTGTTGGATACAGAGTGAGTTAATGACATTTGAGCGGTCGTAAGCGGGTGTGTGCATGTATGCACAGAGCTAAGCAATGCTAAGCTCGGGTTGCGTTACCTTACACTCAACTAGCATCTACTTAGCTCAATCTATGTAGGCAATGCTTACCATGAGCGAATACACGTACACACACTTACAACTGCTTATCCATGCGTACTACTGCTGTTATGCACTTACACATGCTTACTAGTGCCTTAGTCAGTATGACACTTCACATGTGCATTTAAGGCAGTACTCCAGTGCAAATATAAATGTTACTTAGGTTATACAGCACAATGAAGTTAACATACAGATATCACATGGAAAATAGGATGTGCTGCAGTGGGACTCGACCCGGGAATGCGTGTGCATTAAGCGGATGCTCTGGCTACTAGACTATTGCTGTTTTGCTTCATTTGCATATATCTACCATAATGACATACCCATGTTTCCTTCCCCCCGCTCCTGAGCTCCACGTACACAGCATCTATCTATTCCCCAGTTGCTAGCCCTGCCATACTCCACCTCCACACATTTCCCTCTCTGTACGTCTCGGTACACCTTCAGTAAACTGTCCCCACCCAAGCGTTTGCAGGCTTTTCATCTGTTTAGTCCACGTATGTACCAGCCTTCCCCTGATTCTCCTCCGATACTGGTGGTGACATCGATGTGACCAACAACTGTTGGTTCATCCCGCCAGGGACATTGTGTCAAGAGTAGACCTAGCTGGTCTACTGTGTTTCTCCCACTGGTAGCATCCTGCCAGGGAATTGTGTAGCAGTGGTTTGCTCACACTCTTGGCCAGCCTCATCTCCCGGTTCCACAGTACCAACACCCCAGGTGTGACATACTGTGCATAAAGCATGCTCATATGCCCCCACGGTGTGCACTGTATATCATTATTCCCTTCGGTATTATGCAGCACTACTGTTCTCACAGTATGATTGGACAGGCACTGTTCTGTGCTGCACATAGACTGCTCATAATACTGTGGATGAGCAATGGACACTTATGTTCTGGTATTAATCTACATACTTACATACATTTCCTATACTGTTGGATGCCTGTGCTGGATGATGTGTTTGTGATCACAGCAGCTGAATGTGTATCCGCCATGGCTTAGTGGAACTCATGTCTACTATAGTGTGCAGGGTCAGGGGTTTGCAACCTGGCAGTGCAGATTATTTTGTTAATGGCCACAACAACAGCTGTCGGCTACAGAGTGACTAAGGCACTGTAGAACATTTGTAGGCGGGTATGCACATGTTTGCATGAAGCACAGCATTACTGACCTCTGGTTGCGGCATCTTGCCCTCAGTTATCCTCTACATTGCTTCACCAGTGTGATACTTGCATACCGGCAGCCAAATAGGCTTATGCCCGCTTACTCCCACATACACACACGCAACGTTATGCATTTTGTTCACATCTGTCAACCGGGACACTCAGACTGTATGCTTGTCCATTGTCAGCGGTGGCCTGGGGTGTAGAGCTCCACATTGACCCCCAGCTACGTATCCCAATTAATACTGGGGTGATCACATTCATAGATGGTAACAGACATAACATAGCTACATCCCCCATTAATCATGCTTAGATTACATTACACTGTTGATATTATCAATGCTTAGGTCAGGTTTACATGTCAGGTATGACTGTTGACAAAGGTCAGTTTAAGGTGAGGTCAGATTCCTGTTTCACAGGTCAGGATAGCTTACATGCAAGTATTCAGGGTAGGTGTAGTTATTCCATACATGTATGGTACAGTAGAGGTGAATAGCTAAGGAGTAGGTAGGTAGGTAGTGGGGGTGACATTGTAACTGTATAGTAGCCCGTAGGTATAATTGGATGGGGAGCAATAGGGAAGGTATGTCGGATGTTGGGATTTGTATGTGAGGCAGGAGAAGAGGTGTCGGTATCACTTTTTGATGTAGTGGTATAGAGTGTGAGGTGGGGGGAGGCTTTCGCAAGGTGGTGAGCCTGTGCTGCTCCAGGAGTTCTTATGGTGTTTCTTCATGTGTTAGTTGCATGTGTCCTGTGGGACAGCTGTGATACTACATGTGGGTTGGGGTTCCAGATACTGGCAATATAGCAGGGGAAGAGGGTTTCACCTATATGTAACCGTAGACATTGATAGGAATGGAACAGGGGCTGATAGGTATGTGGTGTGCATGGGGCACAAAGGGGGGTGTTAGTAGGGGGATTATCCAGGGATGTGCAGGATGGCTGCAGGGAAGGTCCACAGCTGGCCATGTTGTCTATGACAACAGCTGTGCATATGCATTGCATTTGGTGTTTGCGTCGGACACTCACACCCCTGGGTGGTGGTGAGGACTTCAATAATAGCTTGTGATGCCTATTACATCGGCTTACATGCGTTGCGACCATGTGTTCGTAGGTGTTGTGTAGTGGGTAATGCAACAACACATATAGTTATATTGTACTTTGCCATATACACTGGACTGTGCTGTGGTGGAACCCATATCGGGAATGGCTGCCCATTAGGTGTAAGCATGCCTGTCGACTGTACAGAATCCGCAGCCTGTCCAGAGTTTGCTTTATAATATTATTGTGTTCCTCTTACAATCTGCACCTGTCTGGCAAATACCTGGGAACTGAGACCATTAAATACAGACAAGTAATTAGGTTTAGGACTCCACATCCTTCAGATGAGTCATGCTAATGCATAACCTATTATTCTATCAGCTTTCTAAGGTTGTAAGCGGAATATGTGCTTTCTGTCCCTATTTGTCCCCCCAACAGTTTAGGTTCTGTCCAGTGGTTTAGCTCTTACAGGTTGAAAGGTATGGGTGTAAGCTCTGCCCAATTCGCAATATTACTGACATCCCCGGGGCAGTCCAAATACAACTGCACCAGCCAACACCTGCACGCTTACGCCCATAATTGCATACCCATAGTTCCCCCACCTGGCCCTCGTCTACAGCACTCATCCTTATTGTGGGTGCAGGTGGAGTCTAACCACACCACTTACAAACTGCCCACTCTCCATGTGTCAGGAACCATGTTGTACATTGTCTCGACCCATGGGTCATCAGGCTTGCACAACCTACTGGTTCTTGTACGTATGCAGCCTGGTTGGATAGATCATTACAGGGACTGAATCCTATTATCATTAATTTTTGGGCTGTCCCACAAAGGACATTGATGTCTTTGTTTAAAGATTAGACTTGGCAGGTCTGTCCCACTGGTAGTATCCTGCCTGTGGTCTGGGAAGCAGTGGTGTGTTTACTTGTATCATGTAATTGTATGTTTCACCTATCTAGGTGGGGGGTTTGATGCTACATGTTACATGTTTGTTGATTGGACCCCCACCCCCATCGGCACGGCCTGTGAACATATGTAATCCTTAAGTGGTGTATCATATCTATATATATCTATATATCTATATCTATAGATCTATATACATATATATATATATATATATATATATATATATATATATATATATATATATATATATGCTTTATACTACTATTTAACAAATTGTTTTCTAGTCCTGAGGAGCTTTTCTCCCTGGGTCTCTGCTGTAAATGAGCCATAAGCTCAGCCAGACTTACCCGGTAACAGATGTGATTTAAATACATAATTCAATTAATATCCTAGCTCTCTCTCTCTCTATATATATATATATATATATATATATATATATATATATATATGTGTATGTTTACACACATATATACATATATATTTCTACATATCTATATACATATATATGTATATATCTATATTTGTATGTATATATATATATATATATATATATATATATATATATATATATATATATGTGTAAATATATATATATATATATATATATATATATATATATATATATATATATATATATATATATATATATATATATATATATATATATATATATATATATATATATATATATATATATATATATATATATATATATATATATATATATATATATGTCTAATGACATATGGATGTATGGGTGTCTGCATATGTATATATCTATATGTGGGTGTTTAATTATATTCTGTCTCTGTATGTAGACATTTGTACTATAGAGAGGGGGAGGTATCACTCCATGTAGTTATGGGTATATATACACACACAATTCTACAGTTATACATCCACATCTGGTTATTCTGTTCTTTGCCATGTACAATAGACTGCGCTGCAGTAAGACTCAT
>NC_056733.1:65247952-65260452 GCF_019279795.1 Protopterus annectens
CAAACGTACACACACACACACACACACACACACACACACACACATATATATATATATATATATATATATATATATATATATATATATATATATAAAAATATATATATATATATATATAAATATATATATATATATATGTATATAGATATATATATATATATATATATATATATATATATATATATCTATATATATATATATATATATATATATATATATGGGTCAACCTGATAAGGTCGAAGACCCAGATACTCCAATCCCCAAACATGGAGACTATACCTTCGCAAACCCGCTTAATCGAACCCCCACAATAATGAAACCCAGAACATCGAACGGTAAACTTTACCAGAACTTTGGTTTTCACTTAAAGGAACATTTCCTCCTATAACTAAAACCTACATGAAATCTGTATCAGCGGTTTTAAATGGAGATCGAGGTACAGTGAGGATCGAGAAATGTACCCTTTTCTCACTGTAGTGCGATCTTGGAATTGGTATATATAATTTAGAGGGATTGTGGGGGAGCTTGTCCCCCTGCAAAATCACTGAAACAGATTTTGTGTATGTTTTAGTTACAGAGAGATGTGTTCCTTTAAGTGAGGACCGGACTTCTGATAAAGTTTACCATTCAATGTTCCAGGTTTCGTTATTGTGAGGGTTCGATGAAACAAGTTTTAAAAGGTATGGTCTAGATGTATTGGAATTTTTGTGATTCAAACTGATTTTGTTGTATGACTGGGATTCGACATATATATACCCACACACACACACACACACACACACACACACACACACACACACATTATATATATATATATATATATATATATATATATATATATATATATATATATATATATATATATTAGATATAGCTATAGATACAGATATATTGATAAATATATAGATATATATATTAGCTAATAATTAATTAGAGCTCATTTAGTGTTTTATCCTAAAGAAAAGGTTTTAGTATAGTCAAAAAGCAAGTGACCAAGTTAAGGGATTCATTCTACATGTAAGAGATATTAGTGAGCAATGAAAAATGCAGAAGTACTGAACTTGTGATGTATCCTGTTACCTGTCACATATCAGTGGATATCAAAACTAAGATCCACATTGTATTATACAAGGATTTTACTCTATAATCCCTGTAATGTTTCCATTGTTACTCCCTGTTGCACAATCCTGTACAGGGTGCTCATACAGAACATTTAAAATGTGCAACAAACTCTGTATTATATAACCTAGTATTGCACTGCCCAGCCCTTTTATGCTATGGTTGTCAGAGCCTATATTTGCCATGGCTTACCCACTGTCATTTCTGTCGGGGTTGATATACCCTTGCAGGACAAGCTAGGAGGTCCGACTAATGCTGCCTTACTTGTGATTATGGTAGGTTTGCTGTCTATTTTCTCTGGCAATGTACCCATTTGATTGTGTAGTAACACACTATCCCTGTGCAGTATTTATGACTTTGATTTATCTGTAAATCCATCTTTCTTTTGCAGTTGCACTTTTATTTACGTTGTTTCATGCCATCCACCATCATAATGGTGGAAAACTATGTATCACATATGAGTTTTTACAGCTGGCCTATCTTCAAACTGTATCTCACAGTTTTCTTGTATTTCACTCACTCATCCCTAATCATTGCAAACTAGCTCGCTGACTCTGGCCCTGGGACAGCAAAAGGACTCCTGAAAATGAAGGACAAACAAAGAGAAACATCAGCAGCAATACATGCTCCTAAGCATTTAATGATACATATTTTTAAAATACAGCATTTATAGAAATGAATAGAAAAGTAAAATAAACTGAAACAGCTGAAGGTAATTATTTTTTTCTAACAAAATTGTATAACAAAAGAGGGCAACTGTATGTGTAAAACATGAAAAATAACATGCCTAAGATGCTTCAACACTGTTTAAGGAATCAAAATGGACAGTTAAAAAGGTGTTAAACACTATGTTCAAAAAGGCAGTCTACACCTGAATTAATCCATTTAATTTATTGCTACAAATTCATAGGTTCATAGGTGTGTACTAGGCTAATGGCCTTCGGGCCTTTATAAGGTTAGCCATAGGATTACCCTGGCATTATGCCACCTGACCTTAGTTCCCAATGCCTCTGATGAGCAAAGCCAGTGGAGTTATACCCGGGGTGAATTTTCTATTTCCCATCCACTCATCGAGATTTCTCTTTAAGAGGGTCAGTGAGGTGCTCTGCTTGACATGTATGGGAAGTCTATTCCACAGCATGGGCAGTATCTACATTATGAACCTGTCCCTCCAGTATGTTCTGTTGATTGTGGTAATGAGGTTGAGGTCTCTGGAGCATGTGGTGTGGAGGGAATGGGATTTCTTTAAGCTGCAGCATTTCTAACAGAGCTGGGTCAGACATGGCTTTGTAAGTCAAGCAGAGATGGGCTCTAAGTAGGGGATATGAGACAGAGAACAGTTGTAGTTTTTTGAGTCTGTCCATATAGGACAAGTACTTAAGGCCTAGGATCCTTTCTGTGAGGTACTTTTGTGGCCTCTTCAGTTGTTGTAGGTGTCTAGTGAGGTACATGGCAAATGGGTCATTGTACTTGATGATTGACTTAATGAGGGAAGAGTAGAGGGAGACAATGACCTCTTTCTTCCTGGATGCAAAACCCTTAGTAATGAGATGTGCCATATAGAAGATCTTTCTGACCACAGTGGCAATGTGGTGATCAAAAGAAAGGTTGATGTCAACCTGTGTTCCCAGATCTCTTATAATGCCTTATGTATTCAGTGGACTACCATCAATGTGGTAATTCATGGGAACTGGGGTTTTCCCAAAGGGGATGACGACACATTTTTTGGCATTGCGCTTAAGGCCATGGTTCTGACACCAGTCATTGGTCTCAGTCAGGCCATTCTGTAGGATGTCAACATCACTTGGGGAGTTAATAATAGCTCCCATCTTGCAATCGTCTGTGAACTTTGTCAGCCAGAGTCCCTTCATGTTGGCCTGGACTTCAGAGAAGTAGATACCAAATAGGAGAGGACCCAGGACAGAACCCTGTGGGTTCTCCACTCATGACTAGTTGGCAGTCTGACTTGAAGTCAGCTACTTTCACACTGTGGGTTCTATCTGTGAGCCACTTTGCAACCCACCTAGTGATATAGGGGTTGATGTCTAGCTTAGTGAGTTTTTCTATCATTCCTAAGTGGGGAATGGTATCAAAGGTCTTGGCCAGATCAAGGTAAGTTGTATGAACCACCTTGCCTTCATCCACAGATCTGGTAACTGACTCACCGAAGTCGTCCAAGTTGAGCAGGCATGATCTACCTTTCACAAAACCAAACTGTGTGGGTTCCAGAGACTGGAGATTCCCTATATCCTTGTTTATTAGGTCCATGATGATGTGGTCCATAGCTTTGCATATCAGACTCATCAGGCTAATGGGGCAATAGTTCCCAGGGTCTGTAGTTGCTCCTCTTTTGTGGAAAGGGATGACTGTAGCAGTGCACCATTTGGTAGGGACAAAGCTTGAGGTGAGGCTGTGGCTGAACAGGGCACACAGGTGAGGTGCCAGTTCACTCTGTAGTTCATGTAGAACACAGCTAGGGATATTGTCAGGTCCTATAGGAGCTGTGTTCCTGGCCTTGGACACAGCTGTTTTTACCTGTACAGCAGTAATACTGGGTGCCTGGTAACCTACTGGTATTGTGATTGGTCCTTTGGGGGGGAGTGGTAAAGTTGGCACTGAATCTGTCAGCCAGTATGTTGGCAATATATGTTGGCTTGGTACAGGAAGTGCCATTATGCAGTAGCACAGAGCAAATCTGGGTATTACCGTGGAGATTCTTTATATAACTATAGAAGGTCTTGTGGTCGTTTTTACAATCTGCTGCAATTCTGTTTTCATAGCTAGCTTTAGAGGATTGGATGAGGGATCTCAACTTTTTATTGAGGCTGATAAGGGAGTCATTCTAGTCTTGGGACTTCACCTTATTCCACATCAGTTTCCTCCTTCTGTTGTAGAGTTTGTTTATGGCAGGGGACCACCAAATTGGCTTCCTTTTTTGGAGGAGAGTGTATTGGTTCTATTAGGTATGGCGAGATCCATGCATTTATGTATGTGTTCGTACAGTGCATTGGTGCATGATTCGGCGGTCATCCAACTATTCTCTATTTGCATGGGTGCCATGAAGTTAGACACCTCTGTTTTTAGGAACCCAAAGTTAACTATGGAGAAGTTTTTCATGGTAGTTACCTTTGCGGGGGGGTGGAAGGGATGTGGGTTTCCAAGGTGATTCTTTTGTGGTCAGATCTAACCAGGGAGGAGTTGACGATTGGTGCAGAGCAACAGTTGCCCATGTTAGTAATGGCCAGGTCAAGGATGTTGCTACCTCTAGTGGGGGTAAGAACGAGGTGGTCCAGGGCATTGGAATTGATGAATTCCAGAAAACGTTGGGGAAGTGTATTGGTTTAAATCCCAGTGTGCGCCATGAACAGCCATTTAGGCAAGATAAACAAGGCTGTACAGCCTTGGAGACACCCCCTTGCTTACATATACACAGTGTTGCCGTTTCCTGTTTTCTTATTTTCTGGTTTAAGTCCCAGTGCATGCCACACAAACCCTTTCAGTGAGGGTAAACACTGCTGAAAAGGAAATGGCCTGCCCTGGCCGTGAGCATGCTAAGCATAACTAAGAGGTGGTGTGTTCTACTTAGCTTAGCTATGTACACTGGGATTTAAACCACAAAAATAAAAAATACAGGAAATGGCAAGTGGAACAAGAAAAAAAGGGAAATAGCAGAAAAGAGGCACTCGAATACAAGTAATAGCGCTGGCAGGTGGAATGTATCATACTCAGCCAATCACAAAGGCAGCATCTGTAACACGCCACTATAAACTATGCAAACACCTTTTAGTCTGTTTTTTCCCCACAAACTCTACCACCACTGGTGTACACAGACTGGGACATTTTACCTGACAAAACTAACAAAATGTTAGGGCTGCTGTTGCTCTCATACATCAGTATGTGCAAGAGGCTAAGGGTAGTGAAGAGGACAATGCTGACAACTGGCCCAGACTTATGAGGAGAAGAGTGTTCAGGCGCAGGGTAACCAACCAGGGGCTACATGACCTGGAGACAGAAGAGTGCTACAGGATGGACAGGGACAAACTGCAACAAACTGTGAAACTGTGCCGGCCTCGCCTCACATCCAGAACAAATAGAGGGGAACCCATCCCAGTGGATACCAAGGTACATGTAGCTCTAAGAATACTAGCTACAGGTACTTTCCAAAGAGCAACTGGGGATATCATTGGGGTCTCACAGGCATCTGTATCCAGAATACTCCACCAGTTCCTGGATGCCATGCAAACATATGCTGCGAAGCACATTAAATTCCCCAGCACCCGTGAGGAGCTGACTGGCAATATGCATCTCTTTCACTGTGTAGCAGACTACCTGGAGGTACTGGGTGCCATAGACTGCATGCAGATCCACATCAAAGCACCATCTGGTGACCGGGGTAGGGTCGACATAATCTGCAAGGGGTTCTTCTCCATCAACTGCCAGGTCGCATGTGATGCCCAGGGCACTATCATGAATGTGTGTGCTGGCTGCCCTGAGAGCTATCACGACTCCCACATCTGGCATTCCTCACAGCTGTATCAGTGGTTTGCCAGGGGGGATATCCCATATGGCCATTTATTGGGGGATGCTGGCTACACACTGGAGCCATGGATGATGACACCCATCAGAAATGCACACACAAGAATGCCACAATAAGGCACATACACAAACCAGGATCATTACAGAGCATGTGTTTAGGGTGCTCAAGTCTTGGTTCTGCTGCCTTGACATATTCGGTGGAGCCTTGCAGTAGTCTCCAGCCACATGTGCACATGATAATAGTATATGCCATGCTACACAATATGATCCTGAGGAAACAGCTGCAGCAGGAACAAAATGGGGAAGGGTCACACAGCCCCCCACCACTATTGCCAAGGCCTCCAAAGACAAAGACTGACATTGCTATAGCCAAACATATCTACCCAGGACACACACCCCCACATATCCTATCCTCTACAAATATATCTGGAGTCTGCCTGTCACCCTGATCTTGTCTGATTTATATTACCCAACTGTGGACTGGAAATCAAACCAGACCAGAACATAAATGCACAGGGATTCTACCATTGTAGCATATCACCATGTTGCTGGACCATTTCCACAGCACCACCAGTAAATTGCTTATGGGCACACCCTTCAGGCTGGATAGTGCAAGAATGCATAGCATTTGGCCCATAAACCTTGTGTGTGCATTATCCATCCTATATTCCTCTGGTAAATCCCTGTGATGCTTTGAGGAGGTATGTCACCAGGTACTGAAACAGTACATGACAGTGTCAAATGGCATATATGACAGATGTCTGCTAAAACCAGCCCTGTAACCCTTGCAATCCATACATTACTGAGAGAAATTGTCACAATCATTGTATGGCCCATTGTCCCACAATTTTGATAGGCTATCTCCAGATATCCTGCACCAACAGGTTGACAGGTATGGCTGTAGCACAAAACAAACAGGACTAGAGTACAAAAATCCCTGGAATGGAGTCCGACATGTACTGTAGAAGGAAATACTGGGCATGCTCATACACGTAGAGAAATATCAGTAGGATCTAGGAGTGAACAGGCCTTCCCCACCAAGTGCACTTTCCATTGCCCCACCTTAGCAGTCCTGAAGATGTCTGTCACGATAGAAGTCACTTTTGTTAAGCATAGCTCCATAAGCCCTGAGGCTCATGTAATAACTGCATAACAAGATAGTACAAATAACTAGCTAGGTAGAAGTTCTAATCTCAATTGTGGCAAAAGTAAAAGTATATGTGTGCGTATTCACAACTAAAAGCTTTTGGGTCCATTCAAACCCAGTACACCTTCCCTTTCCCCACTTTAGCAGTCCTGCAGATATCAGTCATCTTAGAAGTGCCTTCTGTCAAAAATCAGCACCATAATCTCTGTGGTGCATGTGATAACTGCCTAACAAGATAGTACAAATAACTAGTTAGATAGGAGTTCTAATCTCAGTCCTGGTAAAAGTGTGTGTGTGTGTGTGTGTGTGTGTGTGTGTGTGTGTGTGTGTGTGTGTGTGTGTGTGTGTGTGTGTGTATGTTCACAGCTAAAAGCTTTTGGGTCCATTCAAACCCAGTAAACCTCCCCTTTCCCCACTTTAGTAGTCCTACAGATATCAGTCATCTTAGAAGTGCCTTCCATCAAGTCTTATCCTCATACGTTCTGCAGTGCATGCGATAATTGCATAACAAGATAGTGCAAACAACTAGTTAGGTAGGAGGTCTAATCTCAGTCCTGGCAAATGTAGAAGTGTGTGTGACAGTTGTGTGTGCAAGAATGAGGGAGTTGTGTGTTTGTTTATAGGTGAAACAGTTTTATGCCATTCCCACCCACAATACATTACAGTGCCCCACCTTAGCAGTCCAGATGATGTCAGTCCCTTATCAGCAACCTTGGCCAGCTGTCAGCCCTGTAAGCTCAGTAGTGTGTGTGATAAATGCTTAACACTATAGTACAAATGACTAGTTTGACAGGGGTTCTACTCTTCCAGCAAATGTCTGTGTGGGTATGTATGTTTGTAAGTAGATGTATTATTATATGTTTCACATCCATTGCCCTGCTTTATCAGTCCTGCCAATGTCATTCCCCATATCAGCACCTTTGGCTGACACTCATCCAAGTAAGCTCTGTAGCATGTGTGGTAACTGTGAAATACTATGATACAAAACACTAGTTGGGTATGGGTTCTACTCTCATATCCAACAAGTGTATGTGTGTCTGTTTGAAGGACAATATATTTTGATAGGCTAAACACCCACTGCACTACTTTATCAGTCCTGCTAATGTCATCCCCTTTATAAATTCACAAGTGTGTAGTAGGTAATGGCCCCGGAGCCTTAACAAGCCTAGCACATAGAAGGGCCCTGCTATTGTGCCACCCGATGTTAAGTCCCAGTGCCTGTATCAAGTAAAGCCACTTCAGTGATCCTTGGGTTGAACTGTCTATTACCCATCTGCTCATCAAGTTTCTCTGGAACAGGGTCAGCTAGGTGCTCTACATGACATGCATGGGAAGTGTATTCCAGGGCATGTGTTGTCTCTTGGTGAGGGACCTGTCCCACCAGCATGTTGTGGTGATTGGAGTTCTGAGGTAGAAGTCTCTACAGTGTGTGGTTTAGAAATGCTACATCTAAATCCATCCACACCACACACTGTAGAGGTCTCTACAGTGTGTGGTGTGGATGGATTTATATGTAACATTTCTAAACCAGCTGGGTCAGACATGGCTTTGTAAGTCAAGCACAGATAGCTGCTAATTAGGTGGTATGACACAGTGAATAGCTTGGGTATGCTGAGTCTGTCTGTGTAGGATGTGTGTTTAATGCCTAGGAACTTCTTTGTGATGTGCTTCTGTGGCTTCCCCAGCTGTAGCAGGTGTCTAGTGAGGTACTTGGCAAATGGGCCATAATACTTGAGGAGTGGTCTAATGAGGGAGTAGTAGACAGAGATCATTACCTCTGTCTTCCTGGATGCAAAACCCTTGGTAATGCAATGTGCCATATAGAAGGACCTCCTGACCACAGTGTCAATGTGATGCTTGAAGGAGAAGTTGCTGCCAACCTGTGTCCCCAGATCTATTACAATGCATACAGTGTTCATTGGGCTCCCATCGGTGTGGTACTTATTGGGAACTGAGTGTTTTACCAAGGGGGATGATGATGCATATTGTGGTGTAAAGCTTCTGGGCATGGTTTCCACACCACTCAGTGGTCTCAGTGAGGCCTTTCTGTGGGATGTGTGCATCACTTGTGGAGTTAATGATAGCTCCCAGGTTGCAGTCCTATGTGAACTTGGTCAGCCAGAGTTCCTTTGTGTTGGGCTGGACTCCTGAGAAATAGATGCTGGACAGGATACTACACAGTACTGATCCCTGTGGGACTCCACTTGTGACTGCTTGCAAGTCTGACCTGGAGTTTGCCACTGTCATACTTGTGTGTTCTGTGAACCAATTTGCAAAACAAACAATGATATATGAGTTGATGCCTAGTTTGTGGGGTTTATCAATAATCCCTAAATGAGGGATGGTATCACAAGCTTTGGACAGATTGATGTAGGCTGTATGCAGTGCCTTACTGTCATACACAGGCCTGGTGACTCAGTCAAAGATGTCAACCAGGTTGAGCAGGCATGATCTGCCATTCACAAAGCCAAACTGTGTGTGTGTCCAGAGTTAGGAGATCACCTATATCTTGGTCAATCATGTCCCTGATGATGTGGTCCATACCCTACATAGTGTACTTGTCAGCCGAAGGGACCAATAATCCCCAGGGTCTGTAAATGCTACCCCTTTATGGAGAGGGATGACTGTAGCAATATGCCATGTGTGAGGAACAAAGCCTGATGTTAGACTGTGACTGACCAGGGCACACAGATTTGGTCCAAGGTCACTTTGTATGTTATGTAGAACACATCCATGGATATGTTGGTGTCCCATGGAAGCTGTATTCTTGCCTGCGTATAATGCAGGTCTAACCTGGCCTGCAGTACTGCTGGGTGCCTACCATTCATCTGCCATTGTGATTGTACACCTATGGGGGAGACAGGGGTAAAGCTGACACTGAATGTGTTGCCAAGACTGTGGCCAGTATCTGTTGTCTCAGGATAGGAATTAGCATTGTACAGTAACTCACAGCACTTGTGTTTAATGCTGCGGAGGCTGTTGATGTAACTATCAAAGGCTTTTGGGATTCTCAGTGTCTGCTGCATTTCTGCATTCATAGATGCCTATAGGGGATCCCATGAGGGATCCCAAGTTGTGTTTGAGGCCAATAAGGGGGTTCAACAGTCATGGGACACCTCCTTTTTCTGCAGCAGTGTCCTCCTTCTGTTGGACACTTTAGTAATGCTAGGGGACCATCACACTGTCTCCCACTGTTTGGGGAACAGGGTCTGGGTTCTGTTGGCTATGGCTAGTACCATGCATTCATGTACCTGTTTGTACACTGAATATGTATATGATTCAACAGTCATGCAGCTATTTCCCATTGCCATGGGTGCAGTAAAATCATCCACCCCTGTTTTTATGACTGCAAAGTCAGCTTTGGAGAGGTTTTGATTTTGTGGGGGTGTGTGGCTGACATGTTGAGTTTCATGTTGATTACAGCCTGTGTGGATCTCACCAGGTAGGGATTGACAACTGTGGGTGAGCAACAGTCCCATATTTAAGTAGTCAACACAAGTCAAGGTTGTTGCAGCCTCTACCAGAAGTGTTGGGCCACTGTACTGGTGCTTGTCTACTTTCCCCAGGTGACAGAGGGGTAACTGAAGTCTCCTACTATGTCAGTGTTGCGTTGGACCTGCATAGATAGCAGGGTGTTGAGGAATGTGCATTGACAGTCTAGGGACATAGAAGTGGACCCATAGCAGGCTGGATTGCACTATTACCCCAAGGCAGTTGTACTGGAAGTATCTCTGATGCATTATGATGAGATACTAGTCTGGAGGTGTTCCTATCCATAATGAATAATGAGACAACACTACCTGTGGAGGTGTGATATGGTCCATGTTTGGGGGCTGACAGCTGTGGAATGCATTATAGCCTGTTACTGCAAGGCTGCTGTCTGCTGCTGTGAACCACCTCTCCATTACAGCAGAAATGTTAATGTCCTCCACTCCGACGAGTGCTTTGAGTGACTACATCCTGACAGTTAGATGTCTACTGTTGAGCAACATGACCCTCAGATTGCATACATGTCTAGCTGTTATGGTGGTAATTACATTTGGACCACTGCCTAATAAGGCATTATAAGGGTGGCAAGACACTTAACTACTACCTGGAAACCCAGGGCTGACAGATGTAGGACATCTGTGGCAAGTCACTGAGGTCTTTCAATCATGTTATCCCAAGCAGAGAGATACTGGATCCCCTGAGAATGACACAAAACATGTACACCAATGTTGCAGTCAATCGTCTGTTGATAGTACTGCAGCATCATTCTGGGTGACAGCAGTATACTGCTCAGGGTTACAGTTACACCTACCTGACCACATAATCAGAGAGATCAACCATGTCTCTAGTCATGTAATCTAGAGAGGTGTGTCCCAGGTCATTCACACCCACATGAATACAGAGTGATACCTGCAGTTGTTGTGGAGTGCCATGACTGGCTATGTCATGTGTTGGATGCTGGCATGTGATAGATATTTGGCTGTTACCTGCTCCATATTCAACTTTGTAAGTGGGATATATGTGTGCCTCAGTACTGAGTTACCCATGATCACTGTATTGTGCAAGGTGGTTAGTCTTAGGAGCTTAGGTTGAGGGGCACACTGTGTAGGGGAAATATGTGTCCCTTGGCATGTGCCATGTTGTGGTCTGAGTGAGTGCCTGTCTTGCTGGTCTGTGCTGTTTGGGTAAATTTCCATTGAGTTCCTCTGTGAAGGTGGGTGTGTGGCTTTTCACTGTATGTCATGACTGTCAAAGTGGATGTCATGGTGAGCTATGTGTTCCACATGGTGTTGTGCAGGTGTTGATCTTATCCTCTTGACCTGCTAGTCCAGTCTTTGCTGGAGAGTGCATATGTCCACATTAGGTGATATACGAGTAACTCTTACAGGTCTGAGTGTTTGGAATTTAGAGGGGAGAGTTGTCTGTGTACATGAGGCAGGTCCAACAGTGCATCAGAATGGACAAGTGCACCAGGTTAATGGGTGAAAGCACATAAAACTGCACTTCAATCATGCCAGGAGGAGTGGACATAATTAGTAAATAAAGAGGCTACTTCTGTAGTAAACGAGTACTGCTGATGGCTCCCAAGTGTGCCACACATTGATACAATAACCTGGTGAAGTGCCAAGTTATAATGCTATTTGAAGTGCAAGACAGAAAGAGCTAGCACAATGTAAGGGTGAAACAGAAGGCAGACTTTCTGCCACCTGTAATACTTTACTTCAGCTGTGCAGTTATCAGCAGTTTTGGCCATTTGAAAGTTCAGTAAGCTCTGCAGCATGTGTGGTAATGGCGTAACACTGTAATAGACATAATTAGATAGGCAGGAGTTCTAATCCCAATACTGGCAAGTGTGTGTGTGTGTGTATATATATATATATATATATATATATATGTGTGTGTGTGTGTGTGTGTGTGTGTGTGTGTGTGTGTGTGTGAGAGAGAGAGAGAGAGAGAGAGAGAGAGAGAATCATATACTGTCTGGCTTATACCATTTTTGACTTGTGTACTACCCTTCACACTTTCTCTCACCCCAATTTAGTAGTCCAGTTGATGTCATCCACCTTAGAAGTACCTTTGGAATAGGTAAAAATGAATAAGTTCTGTGGCATGTCTGATAACTGCATAGCACTATAGTAGAAATAACTAGATAGGCAGGATTTCTAATCTCCCTACTGGCAACTGTTTGGATGTGTGTGTTTGTGTGAGA
>NC_056733.1:65265452-65280452 GCF_019279795.1 Protopterus annectens
CTGTGTTTGAGTGAGTACTATGTCCACTTGGAAGGTGGCTCTCAGATTTTAGACAGTGGTGCTCCAACTACATGTCCCAAGATCCACTGTATGTGGTCTGCTGCCTCCATCAACCTTACAATTATCTGACAATAATCTTCAGCCCAATAAGGCTTGTGCTGTGTGCCTGAACTATGTAACATTATGCCCTACCTGACAAGATAGTCAGGGCTGCTAAACCCAGGTGTGTCAAATGTGTCTATGACTGTATGTGTTTGTCAATGTGTATATGTCAGTATGTTATAGTATGTTGTGTCCATTCACACCCAGTACATCCCCCATTGCCATACTGTACAAGGCCTGGTGATGTTGTTCACTTTACAGGAACCTCAGAACACACCTCATCCTACAAGCTCTGTGGTGTGTGCAATTAGGGTAGAATACATTAGTAGCAATAACGACATAGGTAGGGGTTCTAATCTCAGTTTTGGCAAGTGTGTGTGTGTGTGTGTGTGTGTGTGTGTGTGTGTGTGTGTGTGTGTGTGTGTGTGTGTGTGTGTGTGTGAAAGGAGCTATTTCAGTTTGCAGAAAAAACATTTCCCAGGAGTTCATTTGACAGAGACCAAATTGGAAAAAGCTAAAATTGCAAAGGAATCATCCTGTGGAAATTAATTTCACCAAAACTCGTAGTGGCAGTGTAAATGCCCTTTCCCCACTGTACAGCTGTACAGTGATACTGGAGTTAGTATATATAGTTGGTGGTGGTCATTGGAAACACAGCCCCCTACATTGAGGGTAGTGTGCGTATCCCCATGCGTAGTATGCTGTTATACTGTTGAGTCTATGTTAAGAGGGTAAGTAGTTGTTAATCTAACTAGGTGTGGGTCTATGCCACCCCACACCCCCCAATGTGGGAGGCTGCACCACCCACACCACCACAACTATTTATACCTACTCCAGGATTGCACTACAGTGGGAAAAAGGACATATACCTTGCCTAACTATTTTCAATTAAATGAAATTTGGTGGACAGATTATTTAGTGATTTGAGGTTTTGGCAATTCGGGCTTGGTGGAATTACATTTGCAAAAATGAGTCTCTGCAAAGTGAAGTACATCCATGTGAACAGTACTCTGTGTGTTGCATCAGCACAAAAGCATCTATGTGTGTGTTATTCACAAACTTTTGGTGTGTGCCACCCAGTACACTTACCATTGTCCACTTTACAAGAGCTGCTTACATTAGCCACCATGCACTTACTTGTATACACACATGTGGCACATGCAATAACTGCTATACAGACCTGTTACTTGTGTTCAGCTGTACCCTGGATATGACACAGTCAATGTGTCACCACACTGCCACATCCCTTGTAGGAAAGGACAGCAGGCCAACATCATCCTGGCACACAGGCACCTAGAACACAAACAGAATACATTATGGTGACCACATTCGGTCAGTGTTAATAACAGTGATAATGCATCATGGCTGGACAGCTACACACCCTGATGTGTAAGCATTACACATCACAGCTGACAACAATGTAAACAGCATTACATTGCTAAACTGTAGTACATTCACCCTGTGCATCAGAACCATATTAGCATGTCCCTGCATCAATGGTATGGATGACAGGGATGTGGCACAGGTATCATCATATGCACAGGGTGTGGTGCGGGTTTGCCAGAGGCCTAGGTTGAGCCATTTGGTTGACATCATGTGTGTGTGTGTTTTGGGGATTGTTTATTAAATGGGCCGTGCAGAGGTGGTGTGTGTAAGTATGGATGTGCCCTAGCTGTGATGGTGATATGTGTGTGTGTGTGTGTGTGTGTGTGTGTGTGTGTGTGTGTGTGTGTGTGTGTGTGTGTGTGTGTGTATGGATGCACACAGTTCTGCCATGTGGCTGCCCTATTCAGGGGCATGTTGGACAGCTGCGGACTGTACAAGGAAGGGTGTACAGTTCACTGGGTCCAGCCATGGACATGGGAACTGGGTCTACCAGGGGTTGCACGGGCACCACCAGGCAGAAGCCCAGATATGGTACTCTCCCCTGATGATGACAATTGTCTGCTGGGTCCATGTCCCTGTTGGAACCAGCCAGGAACATGTGCCCATGGCCTGCTGCATCATGGTGTGGACAGTACTCCCCCTGCAATGGATCTGCTGTTACTGCCACTACAGGAGCAGGAGTGAGATGTTGCTCATCCACATAGACCTTCAGCTGTTCATGGGGCTGTCCCACATCCATGTGGCTGACACCCTACTCCCACCACTTGCTCTAGTACAGAGATCCCATGGTCGAGGATTGCCACCATCTCACCCAACCATCTATCCATGACCTCCGCATAATAACGGTGGGCATCTGCAAGATCACGGATGTTGCCACATACAGCAGGAAGAGTAGCCCTCTGGAGCCTCAGACCATCTCTGGTGTAATGTTTAATATGTGTCTGTGCCTCCATGATGGTCCAAAACATGCATCTGGTGAGATCTGCTGTGGCACTTGTGGCAGGGCCAGGATGGGCAGCAGTCCTCCTATGAGTGACCCTGTCCATCCTCCTGTTTGGGACCTCGCCTGTTATCAGGCTATGGCTGGTGTCAACAGACACACTTGCCATAGTCACCACACTTTCCTGTCCCATGCCACCATCTGCCAACTGTTCCTCATTTATGGCCACTGGTGATGGGGGTATGTGTGGGCATTGGGACTGAGTGCGGGGATGGGGTGGAAAAAAGTGGGATGCTAACCAATGGCACAGAACCAGCCCCTGACAACCTGCCTGTGTCTCACTATGCCTATCATCATTGTCAGTGTCTGCAGAGACACTGACATCAGTTTCCCCGCGGTTAGGACCACGCCCCACATCGCCATCTGTGAGGGGGAGACAATATATGTAAATGAATACCTGTACATTATGGTTTACTTACGCACACACACACACACACACACACACACACACACACACACACACACACACACTTAACAGCAGAGGTGGCACAAACATATTACACAGACTTCACATTATCCAACAATTGACATGCATGACACATGCCACTCATCATGCATTGCAGCCATTCTTAATCCCTGTTACTAACAATATACATCTCTGGGATGCATGAGTCATGTTAGTAGGTGAAGTCAATTTCCCTGAAACACACTGCACCCATGTGCATATTATTACTGTACACCTGTATAGCACACTGGCATCTACTGTAGACCATACCTCACAACTGTACAAATCATTGCTGAATGTGTAGATGTCTGGCAGTGATGTTTGCTCTGTTCCTCACACCCCCTATGTGTTTGTCTGACACATAAATGGGAATATATGAGGACTGATGTCACTAATAAATGACTGACATTTGATTTGCAGATCTCATCAACAGCAGTGCATGCATGTGCAATAAAATCCAGTTACATCAGAGCTTAATGTGGATACGAGGAGAGAACACACAACTGCTGACATGCCGGCCTCTTCTACAATATGAAATAGGGCCAAACTACTGCATTTGAAAACATTACACACACTGATATGTAATCTATGACCTGTGCAATCCAATCAAGAATCAAACAAATGTGTTAGTCATGAAGATACTGAATGGAATGCATACAATATGAGGGTTGCATAAGTGTGAATATCCTTAAACCAATGGTTTGTTGAAGTACCTGTTAAGTGAACTACAGCAGTCACTATTCCTGGGAAGGGGTATACTAGCATGGCACATCTTGATTTAGTATTATTTGGTCTGTCTTCCTTACAAAGGTTCCCCCAAATCTGCTAGATTGCAAGGCCAGCTCATGTGCACAGACCTTGGAGGTCACACAGGGGCTTTACTATTACTGTTGAGTCTAGGTTATGTCTGGCCCAATTCATAACCTTGAATGTGTTCAGATACAGCCATTCTTAGCTAGCTTTGGATGTATGCTTCAGTTCACTGTTGTGTTTGAAGCTGAAACCCCTCCCCACTCTCAGCCTTATTGCAGATGATTGATAACTATGGGCCACACGTGAGTGTTATTTTGCAGTGTACCAAATTCCTTCCACCATGTCTACAGGCCTAGTTCCAGCTAATGAACAGCAACCCTAAAGGTGTACACTGGCACCAGCAAGCTTCAAGTTGAGGATGGTGGCCCTGAGGTGAAGTGAGGTGTTGCTTGTGCATCACACATCTTTATGAATACTGTCTGTAGGTTTAAACCTTGGTGTCATGACACCATTACACATTGCAACACATGCCTTTGGGAGATTTGATGTTATGCTTTTGTTACCTGTACACAGCCCTGGATGGTGTTTCTTGTGGGGAAAATCTTCCATCTACTTACCCTACCAAATAGGCCACACTTATGCAAAATCCAGGTGATTGTTGCCACATGTACTACACAGGCAGTACTTGCTAGACATTCCTACAAATCCCTCAGTGTTGCTGCATATCTCCTGGCAGCCTCCCTGACCAGTTTTCTACATGTTTTGTCATCTGTTTTTCATGGGCATCTGGTTCTTTTCAACATCACCATTGTTCCATATTTAGTACAACTCTAGATCACTGTCTGCATTGTATTCCATGGTATATGCAATGTTGATGTACTGTTTTTTCCTTACTCCTGACTGCTACATTTCAGATATGGGATCCCTTTGATGCATTGTAAGGTGTGTGCAAGCCATGGCTGCTTCTGTTGCAGGCAAATGGGGAAATGTCTTGAACATACTTCTTGAACAGCAGACCATTACTTGGTGTGACATTGAGGCCTTGTACTTGATGGCAGGTGTGTACTCAAGTAGAGTGAATGCTGTCAGTACATCACAAGCTGCCTCCACAATATTATTTTGAGTGTGTGCACACATATGCATCCATTGTTTTGTAAGGTTTGTATACCCCATATTTGTTGCCCTAACATATAATCCTATTTTACATGTTAATTGTTCATGTTAGTATCACATTACAGGTTGTAAAAGGTGAGGAATGTATTATTCTGGTCTGTCGTCGTATATATCAGGAACAGTTGCCATCTTAATAGGTGTGTGTACACTGTTGTATACCCTATATAAGGGTAAGGTTTCATACATGTCCCTACTGTAGCCCATGTGTCCCAACATTTTGTTTGTCTCTGTCCACACATCTTGCACCGACAGGTTGTGAGGTATACTGCAGGAATCTTACATACCCTTCAGATATGACACCATGGTGATCACTGTGATGCAGTGCAGTTAACACAAAAAACTGAACATGTACATCATGCATTATGGATAAGTGTGATAAATGTGCACATGGCAAATAGCATGGCCTTAGCATGGCTGGTGTATTGGCAAACCTCAACAAAACAGTTCCATACACACCAGCTACAGGCTGCTGTCCCAGTTGTATACCAGAGGGACCTAAATAGTTGTTGGAGAGAGGTAATGTCATTAGCCACTCATGTGGCCTTGGTACAGGGTGAAAGCAGCATTTCAGCACATAGTACAACCCCCAATATTACAAAATATGCTGGCCATCACCATAGATGTGCATGTCTGTGCAGTACTAAACATCAGCAAGACCTACTATATCTTCTGACATATGCATGTAGATACTATACAGATAGAAATGGATAAGCAACAGTGTTCTAGTAATGTGCACTGGGGTCTTACCTGCATGCTCCTCTTCCATTGTCTGGGTGCAACTGATCTCCACAATGCTATCTTCAGCTTCATGGTTGTGTGTTGGGCGGGTGCCCCAAGGTTGGCGAGGAGCTTCTCAGTGGGTGTCAATGGGGGCTGGATGGCTGGGCCCCACCTGTGGCTAGCCAGTCCCTCGCTACAGCAGCAGCCCATTGATGGGCATGGTGGATGAGGTCACTGGCTCATACGTTCTGCTGTGCAGACCGACATCATTTACCCTGTGGACCAGATCATTCCACTGGGCAGTCTTCTCCTACACATCTTGTGCTCTCTGCCCAAATAATAGCCCATAATGTTCTGTCACAAATTGGGTGATTATGTCTTTTTCACCAACAGAGAATCCCAGGAGGTAAGGCCTCTGCATGTTACCTGGAAGACATAAACAGGAAAAAAGGTCACAGGACCTCATACAGTTGTCAAATTTCACATCAACAGAGGATATTACTTGCTAATAATCCAAACTACACCATAACCCTCTAAACTATCATGGCTATAGCAGCTTGCATTACACTTCTGGCCCTGAGCTATCTTAGTCCCCCCAATGTTGGACACTTAATTGCATAATTTTCTATTCTCCATTCATTTCTGTGTAGAGGGATAACAGTGGCCATCTTCCATGTGGATGGTGTGTGGATGGTGGTAAGTATGTGTTTGACTGTAGTGTGGGATAGAGCTGTGAGCACATGCCTGCGTTCATGTAGGAGGCAGACAGTGATGTTATTATGTTCCATGGAGACTTGCTGTTGTTGCCATCAGTAGGCAATATGTACATGCTTACCATTGCTGAGGGGAGGAGTGTGGTTGATGTGCATATCTCCCTATACAAATGGGGTGGACAGGGTGGCGATGTTCCCACCTAACCTGTCTGATACATGTCGCCTATATCCATGGCAAGTATGTATGAGGTGTGCTTTACTCCCAGTACAGGGTGAATTGTGTTGTTGCCTCTGAGACTGACAACATATGTGGAGACATTGTTGCAATTGTCCTTGATGGTGTGGAGATGTCTGATTTTTTTTAATAGGGTACCTATTGGAAGGGATGATTCAAAGGTGTCCTCGAGAAATGTAAATAAATTGAGATTCATAACCTCATTTAATTCAATGTCAGATGTTATTAGGAAAATAATAACTAAATATTGGAAGGTATTACTAGTACAAGATGACATTAAATTGATAGTAGGTGATAAACCTTATTTTAGTTATAGAAACATGCGAACATTGAAAAGTATACTTGGATATAAAGATTTTAATAATGTAAAACCTAGCCTGAATGTAACTACAAAGCATGGTACTTATGCCTGCCATAATTGTAGTAGCTGTGGCGATATAGTTAAACATAAAGGCTCATCCCAGTTAGATACGTTTACACACCCTGTATCAGGAAGATCATATCATTTTCGTGGTTATGCTACTTGTGCTACTAATAATGTGGTTTACTTAGCAACATGTGAAATCTGCCCATCTTTTTATGTGGGAAAAACCACGAGAAAACTCAAAGAAAGAATAATAGAGCACAAGTCTAACATTAGACATTCTAATGAGAACAATGCACTATTTAAGCATATTGCGTCTCGAGGTAGTAGACATCATTTTAAGTTCAGGGTGATTGATCATGTCTTAGCAACAACTAGGGGAGGAGATTTGTCCAATTTCTTGGACCTTAAGGAATATGAGTGGATAGTTAGACTTTCTGCAGACACACCCCCTGGTCTAAATGCAACAGTATCTTTAAAACCTATTTTAACTAGAATACAGCAGACTAGATTAAAATGATTTTGTATCATTAATATTTTTAACATTTATTAGTGTTTTAGGTTTCGTTATTACATATAATGTTATTATAGCTCAATGCTATATGTCTAAGTGAATATTTGATTGTATCTTGAACATTGGCTATAAATGTTTGTTTAAATGTGAATCATGTGATCATGGCTGCAGGTCATATGATTTTCTTTTTTGTATTTATATGGGCGTTTTTATTATACCTGTTGTCATACATTGAGAAAGGGTTTTTTAACCTGAAAGCTTTGTTGTTACTATAAAGGTCTTTTTTACTCAACTATTGTCGGTTCTTGGATTTACACAGACTTTGTATCAGTGCTTTGTTTTACTTGTGATTTTTAGTCATAGTCAGCCTTACAGGAAGTCACCTGCAAACTTACATGCTTGCTCAGATAGAGGTGGATTTGCTTCCAGGTTGTTGCCTGTACCTATGTGTCCCTGTATTGCTGCTGTCCACCAAAGGGGATTACTCTACCTTGGTGGAGGCTGGTTTTACAGGTCAGGTACTGTTGAGTCCATATAGCTACAGTGGATATAAAGTGTACACACCCCTATTACAATCCCTGGTATTTGTGCAATTGAAACATGACACCACAATAACTAATTTCAAAACAATTCCTACCTTTAATGTGACCTATAGCTTGTACAATTGAATTGAAAACATAAAATCTGGTCTTTGACAACATATGGAAATAATAATCAGTACAACAAGCCAGTTGAATGAGTATGCACACCCTTAACTGAGATGGTTACAGCTTTCATTCATCTTGCTTTGGACTCTGACATCATGGCACATCTTCACTTGGCAATAGTTTCTTACCTTCCTTGAAACAGCTTTGTTTGTTTTTCAATAGAATTGTGTAGGTTAGGGGTCACATTCAAGATGAGAAACATTTTGAAATTATTTTCTGTGGTCTCATTGTCATACAGCACACAAACCTGGCATTCTAACAGGGGTGTGTACACCTTTGATATCCATTGTATATAGCTGCTGATATAGCTGGTAGTGGCAGGCATGGACAGAGGGTCATAACACAGTTGGATACTTCTCTGATTACTACCTCATAATCATGGCTACTCTAGTACCCATGTCAGTGTCAGGGCAATGCAACAACCAGTAGGTGTACACATTTATGTCTGTTGTATGCACTGACACTGATATTACACACATGCGCAACATGCACAATCTATTTACCTGACTGCTTGAAACCCATGTTATTAGTTTTGTGCCTTCCAGCTGAACATACACATACATACATTTGCTCAGGGGATACATGGTATACATTTTTGTTCTATGTTAGTATGGCATACTGTATCTACAGTCTTGCTGCTCAATCATACTTCTCAACCTGTTATAGCAGAACGTCTGGACAATAGCACACATGAATGAGTGACAAAATGGACATCAGTATTGATACTGTATTAATATAGGTGTACCATATATTAGTAAGTTGACTGCACAGTAGGCTTTGCCATCACTGTGATAACCTGGAAGATGTCCAACAGTCATAAGTAGGCTATTATGTTATGTTGTCATTGCTCACAGAATTGCCAATGGTTTGGCTGACATAATACAAGTATATGTGTATGTGACTACAGATATCAGTCACAAATGTGCTTATTGTCCAGCAGTACACTGTACAGTTGAATGTTATTAATTCAATATATCACATGCAGTTCAACACGCATGTCTGCAACAGTACTTTACTATGCGAATGCCCTATATAGGTCTCTCAGATTTACAAGACAAACATGTATCATGCTCATATTCACAGGTAACATATGGATATGGAAAGCATCCCATTAACTAGCCAAGCAGTTGTCATATGTGAGCTGTCCTTTCCCAGCGTGAGTCAGGCTCCTGAGCTGTGATCCTACTTTGGAACCTCTTACAGCATCACATCTGGACAAGCCAAAAATGATGGGGGGATAAACAGGGACAGCTTTTAAATATTCCTGTTACAAACTTCGGAAGTTTGTAGAATAAAACATTTTGCATTACCATGAATATTCTTAAGGATGTGGAGTCTTAAACTCAAGTGTTTATCATCACTTAATGACTGCAATCCTCAGCTATTTGCCAAAAAGTACAGATTTCAGGAGGAACAGACAAAAAACTATGATGGGAAAATCTGGACATTCTGTGAAGATCTGTACAGTTGAGCAGTATGACTGTGATCTCTTCCACTGCAGAGAGGGCCAGATGATATGGCCATAGCAGCTGTTCAGCAGGACATTAGTATAGTAAGTCTTGTTGGGGTGTATATTCTTCCAAATCATATTTCCCATTATAACAGACCAAGTACTACATTCAATTACATGCTTAAATGTTTCACATATCTTTTTATTTTTTTTCTTCTCTTTTCTGTTTTCCAGTTTTTGTTTCTATTTGTTTTCTCATTTTCTCTCTCTCTGTGAATTACAGAGATAGAGCTGGTTTAAATAGGTGGCAGCATGGCTTTTGTAGATGATGCTCATGACCAGGTGATGGTCTGTGCACCAACTGGTGTTCCCCACTTGCTAATTGCTTGCAGAGCAGCTGTGTACTTCTTACAATAGCCAATGTCATTGGCCCTTTCCCTTACCTGTGAGGAAGACATCCTGGAGGTGTGTGAGCTAATACCTCTTACAACAAGACTTGTAGAAACAAGCCAAATAAATGGTGGAGAAGGTTCAAGACTTAAGGGCAGAATGTGACTACTGCTGTTATATGTTTGGAATACTGCTAGTTTAACAGGGTTTGTCTGAACATGCTACTTCTGCAAGGGTTTCAGTCTGACAAAGTTCTGTCTCTGTATAGCTCTCAACTGTAGGCTATCATAATGCTCATATGTTATCCTGTTATGTTTGGTCTGTTCCCCAGACAGGTGTTGTCCTTGGCAAATCAGTAGCATACTCTGGTGATTGTAATCAGTAAATGCTAACATCCATTTGTTTTTCTGACTTTATATCCCTCAGAAAAGATATGTTACAACATATCCTGTAACACAAGCAACTTTCTCAGTGTATAAGAGCAATATGTCAGGTGTGGCCATGTATTTGGGCCACTGTCCACCAATTATATCAGACTTTGTCAAGATTTCATACAGTAGGAGGTTGATGGGTATAATGGTCTATCATTATTTAGTGCTGTCATTCCTGTTGAGGGGGAAGGTGGGAAAACATGTTGATGTCTGTACATTCAAGAGGTTGGTGTATAGAGCATGCTCTTAGATGCCCTTGTAACATATTTTATGTGGGGGAGAGTAACACATGTTTTAAAACTGGGCTGTTAGAACATGTGGGACATATTACTGATAGGAAAGAAGACAGTTCTATAGCTGTATATTTGGATAAATCTCACCATGGGGACTGTAGTGGGTTCCAAGGTACTGTTTTAGAAAAAAGTCTATTCCACAGTTTGATGAAACATTCATAAAAAAAACAATTGTTATGTACAGAATCAACATATTATTATTATTAAATGTGATATTTTATCCCCTAGGGGGTTAAATAAGGAGTGTAATTTGAAGCTGTGTACTTAATTATGGTATTAAGTGTTAATTGCTTCTTGTGATTAAGGCAAGTATGTCTTGTAATGTTTTACTCCTTGAAGGCTTTGGCCAAGACATCAGAGTATAATAAACATGTGTAAAGTACTGGCTGGTTGTATTTCTCTTTGGTATGTTCAGTCATTTTAGTTGTTTTGCTAAGCGGTTGTTGTATGTCTGGCCATTGTGTATGGCCTATCATGATTTTATAGCAGTGTGCTGTTCACTTATTTATTTGGACTGTGGCGGGGGCAGATGTGAGTGTCGTGGGTCCTTTTGTATCCAACTGTGCATGCTGCCCCAGTTATGGGTGGTTTATAAGCAGCATATGTTTGTATGTATATATATGTATATATATGTATATATATGTATATATATATATATATATATATATATATATATATATATATATATATATATAAATAAAATAAATATATACATATACATATGTATATACATATGTATATGTGTATATATATATATATATATATATATATATATATATATATATATATATATACACACACACACACACACACACACACACACACACACACACACACACACACACCTCAGTATGTATTGGTAATATATCTATATGTTGTTATACACATATATGTATATCCATACATATCTATCTCTCTCTCTCTCTGTGAATATGTGTATTTTCAGATATATATTTGTAGATACCAATCATTCCTAATTGTATAGTGTCTCTTCCCTATTGTAAACTGGCTGTAAAGTAGAGTATGTTTGAGAAAACATCCTCAAGCCATATATCTCAGATGGTTTAGTGCTAAATTGCTGTGACTATGGTGTGTAGGGTCCTGGGTTCAAGACTTGCAAGGGCTGCTTAAGTTATTGCTAGGAAGAACAAAGACTGTTGGATACAGAGGGGGATTAAGGCAGTTTCGAGCAGCTTTAAGCATGTTTGCATGGGTTTGCACGATGGTAAGCAGTGTTAACATATGGTTAAATTACTAGGCACTTACACCATGTAGGCTTTGCTTACCAGTGTGCAAATCTGCTTAGCATTTACATTTAAGCAATGCTTAAACCTGCTAAGCATAGCTCAGCCCTGATAACCATTGATCACATTCCAGTCTGATAAATTAGCAGAGTAATGACATCTTTAATAAGTGTATTTAATGTCCTGTATATAACATGCTTCTATGTGCTGTCATTACAGCAGCAAAGGGTGTGACTATACTGTATGGGACACTTGGGTATACATGGGTAGTACCACAATCTTTTTTTTATTTGTTTTATACATGTGTAGTATCCCAGGTTATATACAGTCATACTTGCATGTTACACCAGCTACAGTGCACTGGTTGACAAAATTAATTTAACACATATTGTATTATTAAGTTAGTACTTTTAACAGTGATTTTCCAAGTAAAACTAGATTGCAGATTGTAGTACTTGAACCATACACCCCTGCATGCAGTGCTGGAACTCTGAGTACTAACTATCTTGTTCTTGGTGTTTGAGCTCTATGTTTTTTATGTATCTCCTATTGGATATTGATATGATATTGGATATTAACTGTAGACTACTATGTTTTTTGGACATATCAGTGAGGACTGCTGTCATGTAATAATGGCATACCTTTCAGTTTCAGACTTCTATCCTTCAAAACATTCATCCTAACGCATAACCTGCTGCTATCTTTTTTCTGTCTGTCTTCTGTACAGATGTGCAGATGTCAGGTTTTGCTAAGGCCATACAACTATGTAAGTGCCTACATAGTATTGTGCTGTGGGCCTGGACACTGCTGCTAGTTCCAACATATGGGGCATTCCTTAATGTGGGCCTTGACCCTTTTCCTTGCCTGTGTGAGGGACATTACAGAGGTGGTGGGCTACAGATTTACATACAGTAGGTGGCAATACATCACAGGACAGGACATGTGGAGACAGCCCAACAACATGGGGGACAGATCCCCAGAATCGTGAACAGATTCTATATCATCAGTGCTGTTATACACATGGTGGATTGATAGATTTACAGGGTTTGTGTGTGCATGCATTTAGTGAGTGACTTCACGACTGACAGTGATATGTCTCTGACATGACTCTCCACTGGCACACTGTCCACAGATTGGCCACATGTTTGCCTGTTATGTTTTTTCTGTTCTCCAGACAGTTGGTGTCCTAGGTAAATCAGTCATGGACTCTGGGGAATGCAGTCAGTAAATACTCACATATATTGGTATTACTAACTTCATATTCCTCATAAAGGATATGTTACAACAAACCCAGTAACACCTGCAGCTTTCTCAATGTATGACAGCAATATGTCCAATCTACCCCTGTGTTTGTGCCTTTGTCCCCAAATGATGTCAAGCTTTGTCCAGATGTCAATGAGGTTCAGATGTATTTAGTATCATTATTTCTTACCTTCATTCCTGCTACCATCCCAGTGATGTAGTAGACCCACAGACATGTCAGGGAAGAGTCCATAGTTATGGGTCCTGATCCTGTACACTCTGAGGTGAACTGTACATGTAGGAGGCCTATGTATATCTGGCCATTGTTAACAGATTGTCAGGATTGTGTACACGTGTCATATGTACATGTTATTTGGGCTGTGTATGGAGGGGGGTGGATGTAAGTGTTATGGCTCCTTCTTTATCTGACTGTGCATTCTGCTCCAATTTCTGCTGATCTATTGGCTGTATGTGTTTGTAGGGGCAGACTGAGACATGTCCTATACTAAGGTCAGGATTCAGACTACACTGAGAATTGGGACTGTATATGTAGGGCTAGTATGTGAGTGGCAAACAATGATGTATTTGTTCACACAGTCCATATAGTCTACTGTTCAGTTGACTTACCAGTATGTGACTGTGACTGTGGTGATATTGGGTCTGGATATGCACTTTCACACTGGTGTTTGTTTGACAGTGCTGTTACATCCCTGTAGAGCCT
This sequence comes from Protopterus annectens, assembly GCF_019279795.1. Lineage (NCBI taxonomy): Eukaryota > Metazoa > Chordata > Ceratodontiformes > Protopteridae > Protopterus > Protopterus annectens. The sequence continues at coordinate 65,279,336 of NC_056733.1, forward strand.
GATATATTTGCAAACACATGTGTAATTACCCATAGCATATTTCCTATTTCAATTACTTGTGCTATTTCACTAAATATATGTTAGAGCACGCAGGAGGGTGTTACTACAGCAACTCTGTTAGCTTATCTATGCCAGTACTTCAGATACATCCCCAGTTTCATGGCTTTCACCCTCCACTTTGTCAGCATTGGTCCAGATTAATTGCAGTAAGGGGTTCTGAGCATACCTCTCAACAGGCTGGATTGTTTCAAGATGTCCAGGTTTATTGCTCATATTTCTGGTCTGTTTTACAGATTATTCTCATTTATCTGGTAAATCACTGTGATGATATGATTGTTGTCAGAAAATCGGGACATACATTTCATTTATTTACCTCACATACATTGGAATGTGTATGCTGAAACAAATGGTGTCACTCTGTCAAGAAGAGTACAGGGGGACAATGTCCTCTTCCTTCCTGGATGATAATGCATTAGTACCGAGATGTGCCACATAGAATGACTTCCTGACCACAGTAGCAATGTGGTGGTCAAAAGAGACATTGCTGTCAACCTGTGTACCCAGATCTCTTATAATGCCTTCTTTGTCCAGAGGACTACCATCAATGTGGTAATGCATGGGAGCAGAGATTTTCCCAAAGGGGATGACAATGCATTTCCTGACATTGAGCTTAAGGCCATAGCTCTGACACCAGTCATTGGTCTCAGTGAGGCCTTTCTGTAGGATGCCAGCATCACTCAGGTAGTTAATAATAGCTCCCAACTTGCAATTGTCTCCAAACTTTGTCAGCCAGAATCCCTTTATGTTGGCATGGACTTCAGAGAAGTTGATACCAAACACGAGAGGACCCAGGACAGAACCCTGTGGGACTCCAATTATGAGTGCTCAGCAGTCTGACTTAGAGTCAGCTATTTTCACACTGTGAGTTCTATCTGTGACCCAGTTTGCAACCCACCTAGTGATATAGGGGTTGATTCCTAGCTTAGTGAGTTTTTGCATGATTCCTGAATGAGGAATGTTATCAAAGGCTTTGGCCAGATCAAGGCAGGCTGTATGTGCCACCTTACCTTCATCCACAGCTCAGGTGACTGACTCCTAGAAATTGACCAGGTTGATT
>NC_056733.1:65285452-65427952 GCF_019279795.1 Protopterus annectens
TGTTGGCAGTAGGGACCAGCAGCTGTGACAGCATTACACTTGAACATTTCTTGGGGGAGATTACTTGGTGTATGCACTTATCTTGCTATCATTTGCAGCCTTGGGGTTGCACTGTGGGTGTTGGACACAGTATAACTACAGCCCTCTTATAGCTAGTTTATACTTTTTCTTATCTGGCAGACCTGTGGAGGAAATTTCTGTTAACACTACCTGACTGTTTCGACACATATTCACAAAACCCTAGGTGAAATTAGGCATACAGCTTACTACCACACCCGGGATTCCAACTGTGCCTGTTTCTACATAAAATGCAACAAAAGTTTTTGTATTTCATCAAAACAAGCTATTGAGAAACTGCTGTCTCTTCCCTGAATGTTTTCTGTCTAATATTCTCTTGCTTGTACAACATGACCTTGTAATTACGACATTCTTATACATACATTCCTATACATACCTTTTGACATAGCACAGTGTGGAAAACAGTAGTTAACACAACATTACTATTCAGATATCAGATCCTGGTGCACTAACTTTGTCAGATGAGACTTGATTGTTTAATGCTTTCATAGCTATGGTTGCTGTGCATAACCTGTACACATTTCAATTCATACAATATCAAAGTAAACACAACCAGTCGAGGTTCTGAATTTTATTGACAGGCAGTTACAGTCTTATTTATATATAACCTATATGAAACTATGACTGTAATATTGTCTGGTTTATTCAGTACAAACCATACCCATTTTTAATACTGCAAGGTGACATTCTACTCCTTTATATTTATTTGATATGACTACTACAAGCTAGATTGTTGCTCACTAGCCTCACAACATAGCCTTAGCAGCCTACTTGCATGGGCTTCCTGGTTTGCAGCCCACTCAACTGGAGCTGCAAAGAAGATAGAGAAACATTTATGCATACCTATCCATCACATACACAGGCTGGACTTTGGTAGACAGTTATTGATATTAATGCATACACATGCCTTGGACATCCCCCTGCCATGCATCTTGTACCCACTGGTCCAAGAGCTCCCTCTTCCTCCTCTTCAAGTCAGCAAACTGGTGCCAGACCTACTCAACAGTCTGAGGGATGCCAGTGGCACTGGTGAGATCATGGGTGAGACTTTCCCAGGTCTCCACCTTGAATTGGGAGCCCTGGTACTGGTCCTGCAGCAGTCTCATATCATGCTTTTCACAAGGAGTCTGACCATGACCCTGGATTCCTGTATGCCGTAGCACTGCACCCAAAAGAGTACATCCTCTCCAACACCAGCCATAGTGCCTAGAGTGAGGAGCTACAACCAGTTATGAGCTGTATTTCCAGCTGCAAGGTTTAAATATGGTCGATTTCCCACCCTTTGCTGTGATTGGATGGTTTTGAATATACTAAGCTAAGCTAATCACCGTGCAAACCCACTTAGCTGGTATATGCATTGCTTAAAGGGGTAGATGCTAAGCACTCCTTATCAGTGTTCAAATCCACTTAGCTCTGCTAATTCTTGCTTAGAATTTATATTTAAGCAATGCTTATACTGGCTAAGCATAGCTGAGCACGAGTTAGCATTGTTCAGCTTTCCTTTTACAGACTATCAGCATTGTGGGGTTGATTACTCATAAATGACATTTTATGATATGTATGTCGACTTTCCATAACATCCCCCTATGTGCTTTAATTTCTATACACTCTTTTGTGGATATGCTGTATGGGACACTTGTGTTTCTATGGGGGTTTCACATCTGTACTACACTGACACCTCACATTTGGAACTGCTACACTACCGGCTGATAACAAAATATATTTTTGTGCTTTCTAACAGATAAAATTGAATGGACTGAATGGGGACTTGAACTGCGAATGCCTGCTTGCTAAGCAAAAGCTGTGATCACTACACTACTTCACTTTATACTTTTTTGGCTGTAAATTTGTATTTAGCTCATTGGGATATGTAAGCTAGGCTGAGCATAGCTGCGTGACACACACTCCCACTCAGGTATGCTTAAACTTTATTGCAGAGAGAAAAAAATACATATGTGTTTTATTATTATTTACTGTAGGGGGTTGCACATTGCTTTCTGCACCATTATCTGTGTATTGTTCTTACAAACTTAGAAAGTTGATAGGATAAACAGGTTTTGCATTAGCTTAATGTTTTGGTCCCATGGAGTCAGGGAGGTACACATTTTAGGAGGAACACACCAAAATATATGACTCAACTATCTGTACACATTTCAAGTATAGTTGAGAGGTAAGCTCCATAGACATACCTCTCACCTGTACAGATTTTCGTAGAATGTCCAGATGGTTGCTTCATATTTTGGTGTGTTCCTGCTAAAATCTGTACTTTTCTGGCAAATAGCTGAGGATTGATGTCATTATAATGACAAACATTTGAGTTTAAGACTCCACATTCTTCAGAAATTCATGCTAATGCAAAACCTATTATTCTATCAACTTTCTAAGTTTGTAAGAGCAATATTTAAAATTTGTCCCTGTTTGTCCCCTCATCATTTAGGCTTTGTCCAGATTTTTTGCTCTAAAAGGTTGAGAGGTATGTCCACGGACACTAACAGGTGTCCACGGACACTAACAGGTGTCTGCGGACACTTTCGCTACTTTTGTATTGCAGTACGGCACCTCTGGAATGCAGGGGGCATGTATATTGTAAGAGCACTGCTCTCAGACATGACCACTGTGCTCACACACAAACATGTGTCAGTGTAGGAATACAGCAGAGCGCCTTCATGCATATGCAAGACATGCTGCTGTTCTATACGGACAGGGGATGCTCTGTGTAAGAATAAGTTTATTCTTACATGGAGCATTGCTGAATACAGGGAATTATTTGTATTTGTATTCATACAAGAAAATGGGGGCAAGAAGATCAGTTGGATAGGGTAGAACAGGAGCTGGGGAAATACTAGGATATAATGGGGTGGACAAGGAGGTAGTAGACAATGTATTACTAAAACCAAGTGAAGAAAAGGCATGCGGTTTGGCGAGAACACCTTCAAGAGATTTAAAGAATCTGGTGGGAGAGTTTTCAACCTTCTGACATGCAATAAAAAATGAAAAACAGTGTAGGTGTTATAGGATAATAACCACCGAGGGATTCTGGGAGGCCTGGCACCACAGTTGGAGAACCTTCCTTGCAACTTCTTTCTTACAAGGCAGTGTTTTGCTAAGAAAGTGGTCTGCTTGTGAATATGTTTTCATATGTTTTGTGGTGTTTATTTTTAAAATAAACATTAAGTATGCAACAAACCAAACCAAAAAAATGATTGCAAGCCATGGTAAACACATTTAGAACCAAAAATAAAACCTCAGCTCACCAAACTTGTTGGAAAAATATCACTATATTTTCAGTATCACCAAAATTTATTAAAACAAAAGGTTAAGTGCTTTCATCTCCTATAGCCTTGGGCTTCATTAGCTGTAGATACAATAGGGAGAAAATGACCATTAGAATTCCTGAAAGCCAATAACTTTCAAGGTAAATGTTAGCTTGGTTTCATAGTCACCTGATCTTGCCAGTTTAGTCTTATCCAGTGTTGCAAACTCAGTAGATGTGATTGACCTTGACTTTAACAATGGGACTGTCTGCCACAAATACCTAACTAGCAAACTCCCAGGTATGGGGTATAACAGAAAACAGATTCACAGAGTGAGATATGATTAAATGAAAGGAAGAAAAATGAGGTGAGGTGAAGAAAAAGCATTATCAGCAGACAAAGAGATGTCTAGTGGAGCCCCACATGGGGTTCATCTTGGGCTGTCTAACTTCTGGGTTATTCATGCAGTTAAACTCCAGCAGTAGTGGGAAGATGACTGACCTATTCACCTATTCAGTGAAATATGGGAGATTAAATTAGAGAGGAGACAAGCATAAAGAGTCACCAAAACTAGTAAATTAGATGCAGAACCAGAATATGAAGCTCAGTGATGCAAAATCGAATGTCTTACAACTATGAACCAAGAATCCTAGAATGAAATAAAAGCTAATGGTTGAAAAAAATAGGTCTTATGATATAAATCTCTATGAGTCCTTGTTAGTGCCAAAATTAATTATCGGGCACATACTGGGAATGCTGTGGATAAAGGGAAGAGGAAAGAGATCATCTCAAGAAGGAGATGTGTAATATTCCCCTCAACAGACCACTGATCAAGGCCACATCTGTATCATCAAATACAAGCCTGCAGTTCCTTATGGAAACTAGTCAAGAAGATGCAAAGGGAAGCATACAGGAATGGTGAGGTGCCTGGAGAAGTAAAAAGAGAGGCTTGTGGGACTCCTTTAGTTCCTCCTGTGGTAGAAAAGAGCAGGATTGGGCTATAGAAACACAGACCAATGTGGGCAATATGAAGGAAAGATCCTGAAGAGAAAGAATGGGATAAAATTACCAGAGTGAGAGCTCCAGATTTAATTTAACATAAAGAAGAATTTCTTCACAAAAGCACAGTGGATAAAAGGAACATGCTACCACAGGAGTTGGAAGATTGTAGAATACTGAAGTATTCAACAAGGCATAAAATGGATAGTGGAGTGGGCTGGGATTTGAGAGGGGATGCACCAGAACTTTCTGGTTTAAAAGTCTGCATTTGCACTTGTTTCCCACCTTTCCTGTAACTAATCTAGTCCAGATACAGATTTGCTGTATCCAGGACTGTTTGTAAGCTTCTGAGACACCCAAGCCTTTCTGTGTTGGAGGGAAGCATTCTAACTTATTAGTGGGAGTGGTAAGCACTAGGAAGTCTATCTACCACAAGATCCAGGAACAGATTCTTAGTTTTAGCACTTGAATTTGCTTATTCGTGCTCAGCACTTGTTCAGAACTTGTTGTTAGCACTAAATATGCTACAAATTACTACAGCACTCAACCTTCCTCTTTACCTAGAGGAAAACAGTTTTTGTACTTACTTTCCTCACCTGCTTTGAGAAAAACAGCTCTTATACTCACTTTCCTCACTTGTCTAGAGGAAAGTAGTTTTTTTATTCAGGCACATCCAAGGGTCAGCTCCCAGTGTTCTCTCCTGTCTATCTGATGAATCTGGAAATCTTGGGGCAATGTAGCAATTGCCTCATGTACACAGACGACCCTCTCCTCCTACCACCACAACCTGTGAGAGATGCACTTATCTAGCCAAACTGGAGGTAAAGCTCTCTCCAACCAAGACTCAACTTGATAGTCAAGAGGAGGAGATAAACACTTGCACCCCACCACACTCATCACATAGTCCCTGTAAACATACACCACCAAAATCCACACATAGAAACACAAAAACATTTGCAGAGGCTTTCAATAATAATCTGCTCAAGCAACAGAGACCTCCAAAGCAGAAACGCAAGCAGCCTCCACCCAACACAACTGAAATGACACATAGCCCACAGACTTAGTGTGCCAATAAACCACAGCCCATAAGGCAAAACAACATACCCAACACACTAGTCATAGGTGACTCTATAGTCAGGCACACTGATGTCCCACTCACCAGGCTAAACAAGGAGAAGGTTACTGTCAGCTGCCTGTCGGGTGCCAGGATCCACCACATAACCCACGCACTCAGGTCACTCCACAACAAGTACAAATATGACCCTGTCATTGTCCATGTTGCTGTGAATGACCTGAGATTTACTTCCCTGGACTACATGAAAAGAGACATGGAAGAGCTCTCCAATCTTGTAGCCCAGGCAGGTATAACCCTTGCCATAAGTAGCATCCTGTCATCACCCAGAATGATACCACAGTACAAGGAAAAAATGATTGACTTCAACAATTGGCTAAGCTTCTGGTGTCATTCTAAGGGGATCCAGTATCTGTCTGCCTTGGAAGACATGGTCGACAGACCACAATGCTTTGCCAGAGATGGCCTGCACCTGTCACCCTTGGAATTCCAAAATACTGGCTAAGGGTCTTGCCACCCCTATAGTGCCTTTTTTAAGCAAGGTTCAAATGATAAATTCACCACCATAACAGGAACAGGCAAGAAAAACTGAGGGTAATGCTACTCAATGCTAGAAGTCTAAATCTCAAAATGCACTCACTCAAGGCACTCCTTAAAATGGGGAACGTCGATATCTGTGCAGTGACTGAGACCTGGTTCAAGGCTCTAAAGAGCACCCCTGCATTACCAGGCTATAACTCATACCACACTTTTTGGTGATCTAACCTGGACCAGAACACCAAAGGCAGAAGTGTGTCCATATTCATTAAGGATATCCACACCTCCAGGCTAGTTGTGCAGCATAATGCATCCGAGGTTATCCAAGTGCAACTAACTCTGGGCAAAACTGCAATCCAAACTGTAGCTTGCTACAGATCCCCCACCATGCCCCAGGATTCCCACTTCTCTTTTCTTGATATACTGGAAAATATTAGGGTTCAAACACCCTAATAATGGGCGATTTCAACTACCTCACCATTAACTGAGAAAACTACTCATGTAACAACATCTTCACTCAATGCTTTCTGAAATTCATAAATTCCAATGCCCTGGATCAACGTATCCACATCCCCACCAGGGGCAACAATATCCTAGAAGTAGTCATTACCAACATGAGTGACCGGTGGTCAGAACCGACCATAAGCTAATCACCTTAGATATCTGCATCGCGCCCCCACCCACCATTAAGGAAACCATGGTAAAAAATTTCTCCAAAGCCAACTTCATGCTTCTTAAGACAGAAGTGGTGAACTTCATGACACCCATGCAGTTGGACAATACAGTTATGACTGCTGAATCCTGTACAATTGCACTCTATAAGCACTTACTCGAGTGCATGAATCGTGCTATACCAAACAGAACCAAGACACTATCCTCCAAAAAAAGGAAGCCAATCTGGTGGTCCCCTGCCATAAACCAACTGTACACTAGAAGGAAGAAACTGTTGCAAAAGAGAGTAAAATCCCATGAGTGAAGGAGCTCCCTGGTCAGCCTCAGTAAGAAGCTGAGATCCCTTATAAGATCCTCCAAAGCTAGCTATGAAAACAAAATCGCCACTGTTTCTAAGGGCAACCAAAAAGCATTCTATAGCTATGTCAAGAATCTCAATGGCAACACCCAGATCTGCTCTGAGTTACAGCACAAGGGCATGAAAATTACAGAACCAACTGACATTGCCAACATCCTGGCAGATAGGTTCAGTGCTAACTTTACCCCCCTCTCACCCCCTAAAGGGCCCATATCTATACGGAAAGAATGCTGAGTCCCTGTAATCACATCTATGCAGGTAAAAGCTGCACTTTCTAAAACCAAAAACACAGCATCCATGGGACCGGACAACATCCCAGGCTGCATTTTACATGAACTTCAGAATGAACTGGCTCCCCACCTAAGCACCATGTTGAATCATAGTCTTACGTTAGGCTTTGTGCCCACTGAATGGTGCACAGCAACAGTTATCCCACTCCACAAAGGGGGAGCCACCACTGATCCTGGGAACTATCGCCCTATTAGCCTGATGAGCCTGGTCTGCAAGGCCATGGAATGTATCATCATGGAACTCATAAACATAGTCATTGGTAACCTCCAGACTCTGGACCCTACCCAGTTCAGGTTTGTGAAAGACAGATCATGTCTTCTGAATCTGATCAACTTCTTTGAGGCAGTCACCAAAGCCATAGACTAGGTTAAGGTGACCTTTCTTGATCTCACCAAGGCTTTTGACACCATCCCCCATTCTGGAATTATAGCTAAACTCACTAAACTAGGTATAAACCCCTACATCACAAGATGGGTTGCCAACTGGCTCACTGACAGAACCCACACTATAAAAGTTGCAGTCTCCAATCTAAATCTGACTTCAAACCAGTGACAAGTGGAGTACCACAGGGTTCATTCCTGGGACCTCTCCTGTTTGGTATCTACTTCTCTGAAGTACAGGCTAACACAGAAGTCCTCTGGCTAATGAAGTTTGCAGATGACTGCAAACTAGGAGCCATAGTCAAGTCCCCAAATGATGTGGACATCCTACAGAAGGGCCTCACTGAGACAGATGCCTGGTGTTAGAGGCATGGCATCAAGCTCAATGCCAAAAAGTGCATTGTCATCGCCTTTGGTAAAAACTCTGTACCCATGAACTACCACATAAACGGCAGTCTACATAATGCTGAATGTGTGATAAGAGACCTTGGGGACCCAGATGGACAGTAGTCTTTCCTTTGATAATCACATCGCCAGTAGTCAGGAAATCCTTCTATGTGGCACCCCTCATCACAAAAGGGTTCTGATCCAGGAAAAAAGAGGTCATTGTTCCTCTCTGCTCAGCACTCATCAGATCTATTATAGAGTACAATGCCCCATTTGGAATATACCTCACAAGACATCTGCAGCAGGTGGAAAGGCCACAGACGTACCTCACAATGAGGATTACTGGCCTCAAACAGATGCCCTACACTGACCGTCTCAAAAAACTCCAGCTTTATTCTGTAGCATATCGCCTACTCTGGGGAGATCTCTGCTTAACATATAAAGCTATGTTAAACCCAGCGCTGTTGGACATGCTACACCTAAAGAAATCCCAATCCCTCCGAGCTACACACTCTAGAGACCTAAACCTTGTCACCATAATAAACAGAACAAGCTGGAGGGATAGATTTCTGTCCCAGGGACTTTCTATACTCTAGAACAAGCTACCCATCTATGTCAAGCAAAGTTCCTCATTAGCACTCTTCAAGAAAAATCTTGATGAGTGGATGGGAAATAGGAAATGCACTCTGCGGATCACTTTTGTGACTCTGCTCTATAGAGGCACAGGAAATTAACTTTCTTGGATGGCATAAGCCAGGGAACCTTGTTGGCTAGGCTTACTTAGGCCCTTGGTCTGATAGCCTAGTACCTACCTATGAACCTATGAACATTTGTTGTATATGTTCTTGTGCATATGTAATGCAGTGGTGAGGTTGTAGGCATCATTCCCAGGTCTGTGGGGTGCAATTCATTCACATCTAAGTACCTTAAACACTATATTAAATTTTAATGCATTCCAATTACACTAGTAGAGTGCCCCCCATAAAATGTTTTATACTTTCTTCCAGAACAGTTTATCGGGATGCAACAAATTCTTGCAAGTTTTTCTCAAGCCCCTCACTTCCAGCTATTATTTGTTCAGTTTTATTCTACATTTCTCCCATATGGATGTTAAAAAAAATCTCCATGACTTTTCAGTATTTTGTCATGGGGTAGGCTGCTCCTTTTCTTCATCATCTTTTCAGTTATACTTTTATTATATCTATTTTAATTACATCCTCTTCTGCACCAAAATAAAAAAGCTTGCCATCTTGTGTTAAACACATTTATTTTAATGGAAACTGTACTCCTTCACACGAGACCATTCTGTGACACATTTTAAAATTTTGTCCACATTTATTTTCTTCCTTGTCTCCTCCAGAGAGCACATATAAAGATTCCTAAGGTTCATAAGACACTTATTTCCAAGTAACCTTTAACTTAGCCGTGGGATGCTGATAATGATGTACTTCTTAGATGGCAAAAAGAACTCCAGGGTGTTCCTTTGCAATGCACACAGGTCATGTATCTGTTTCCTAGAACACACTCCCTGGCATGTGCTATTGCTAAGATATCATGTTTAAGTTTGCAGTTTCCATGTAACTTGATGGTCTCTTAACACTGTGCCAAAAATGTGCATCTACGTTTACATCTCTGGATTGAAAGGATTCTTAGCTCATTGACTACATACTCAGTTTAACAATTTTATTTCCTTAATAAGAACTTCTTTTATTCTGGATCTATGCAATAAAATCATGTAATGGGACATCAGCCAAACTGTTGCCTTTTGAGATACCAGACTGGTTATTTATGCACATTTAATATTTTATAGTGAAAAGCTGCAAAAAGCATAGTACCCTGACATTAAGAGACAGTGGCATAATCTTAATTAATTAGCAAGTTTGCCCAATCCTGGTGAAGCCATTTACCAGCAAAAAATGAATGCATGCACAGATGGAAAGAGTTTTAGTGCAGGGTGCAATTATTAAAAAAAGAAACAATGCACACACACACACACACACACACACACACACACACACACACATATATATATATATATATATATATATACATATACACACACACAAACACACACACACACACACACAGACATACACACACGCGCACACACACACACACACACACACACACACACACACACACACACACACACATACATATAGACACACACACACACACACACACACACTCACACTCGCATATACACACACATAGATGTGTTTGTTTTTGTGCATTTTAATACGAATAGAAGGAAGTGCTAAATTTCTGACAGCACAAAGGAGTGCGTATTAATGCTATATTACTGACACAGCACATGAGGTTTAATGAGATTGTTATGAGAATTGCACATGTCCATGAAAAGTGCAAAGAGAGGGCTTAAAGTGTTAAATATCTCTACCCAAGACTTAGTATTTTCAAAATGAGACCAATATGTCAAGTTTCTCTTTCCTACCAGAAGCTCTTTAATTTAGGTGGAGGCAGATGTGAATACAGATATGCTTAATTAGTGTAAATTATGTTCAATGTTTTGTAAATGTTGCAGCAAAAGTACTACCACAGTAACAGCAATGCCGTACTTAAACAATAAACTTTATTCAAAACCGTACTTGAATCTTTGTGTCCTTCATGACTCAGCTCATGAAAATAGTTAAGTCTGGCTGTGTACAATGCTACGCTATGCAGTATGCCAAGAACATCATTGTTCTCTTTGGCTATCAGGATTACCATTTGCAACATTGTAACAGAAGCTACATACCACATATCTAGTTCACTCAAATATGTCTGCCTTCATGTCTTCATCCCATAAGAAAATAAGGGACAAAAGGGCACTTAAAACTATTTCCAGTCTATTTCCAGACCGTGGCTTTGGAATCATATCAGCAAGTAACAGCTTTTCATACTGCAAGCATTTATTTTGAAAGCTGAGTACCACAGATTTATGATTTTATCATTAGCTGTCCTGAGTCTTTGTATTTTTTTTCCCTTTTTTTATTAAATGCTCAGCCAGTTCTGTTAAGCTTACTGGTTACATTGGTAACTACAAAATTAGCAATATTTGCATATCTGCATAAATATAGTGGAATCGGTATGTGATACATTGCATCTCATGCAAGACACAATATGAAAATGAACAAAATTGTCACTGGTAATGGACATTCAGCTGTTGTGGTATAAGCGATAATGCACATTGCTTAAAAATATTTATTTAAAGCATAAGGAAAATGTCTATACTTCTGGTATGTGTCTGAAAACAAAGTATGCATATTTGACTTGCAGGACATCAGTGAACAGCTCTGCTACTAATATTATAGGTCTGGCAGGTAAGCATACTAAAATGTAACAGTTTATGTGCAAATCAAGTCCAAGGTACTCAGGAAAGACACCACCAGCAGCACAGATCAAACTGAAGCAGTTTTAATAGAAAGCAAAGCTTGCTTTTTATTAAAACTGCTTCAGTTGGATCCGAGCTGCTGGTGGTGTCTTTCCTGAGTATCTTGGACTTGGTTTTAGTGAATTTGTGGTGCTTTTTACATTTTTTTATAGTTTATGTGGAAATATTTTGGCTGCAATGTTACAAAAGTACGAAATTTCTGTTTTAAAAAAATAAAATCAGGATTAAGTTTTGGAGTTTAAAATTAATACCACTGCAAAGCTAAGATTTACCAGATTAACTATGCAGTTTTAATTTTTTTTAATGGTTTTGCTTTTAACTAATTTATTCTTATGTCACATAACTTGCACTGTCCAGCTGTCCTACTAAGTTGAATTAACTGGACTACCTAACAAAATTAAGTATTAAGACTCAGAGCAGTCCTATACAAGTAAAACATAAAATTATTACAGATGGAGGAATGTCTAGGTAGATGTATGATAATGACTGATCAGTATGAGGAAGGGAAGGACAGATAAGAATAATAAGAAAACAGCACAGAACTAGCACACTGTACACAGGTATAACAAAGTATGGTGCTGTGTAGGGTAACACTGTGTAGCTAACAAGGATAATAAGAAAACAGCACAGAACTAGCACACTGTACACAGGTATAACAAAGTATGGTGCTGTGTAGGGTAACACTGTGTAGCTAACAAGGATAATAAGAAAACAGCACAGAACTAGCACACTGTACACAGGTATAACAAAGTATGGTGCTGTGTAGGGTAACACTGTGTAGCTAACAAGGATAATAAGAAAACAGCACAGAACTAGCACACTGTACACAGGTATAACAAAGTATGGTGCTGTGTAGGGTAACACTGTGTAGCTAACAAGGATAATAAGAAAACAGCACAGAACTAGCACACTGTACACAGGTATAACAAAGTATGGTGCTGTGTAGGGTAACACTGTGTAGCTAACAAGGATAATAAGAAAACAGCACAGAACTAGCACACTGTACACAGGTATAACAAAGTATGGTGCTGTGTAGGGTAACACTGTGTAGCTAACAAGGATAATAAGAAAACAGCACAGAACTAGCACACTGTACACAGGTATAACAAAGTATGGTGCTGTGTAGGGTAACACTGTGTAGCTAACAAGGATAATAAGAAAACAGCACCGAACTAGCACACTGTACACAGGTATAACAAAGTATGGTGCTGTGTAGGGTAACACTGTGTAGCTAACAAGGATAATAAGAAAACAGCACAACTAGCACACTGTACACAGGTATAACAAAGTATGGTGCTGTGTAGGGTAACACTGTGTAGCTAACAAGGATAATAAGAAAACAGCACAGAACTAGCACACTGTACACAGGTATAACAAAGTATGGTGCTGTGTAGGGTAACACTGTGTAGCTAACAAGGATAATAAGAAAACAGCACAGAACTAGCACACTGTGCACAGGTATAGCAAAGTATGGTGCTGTGTAGGGTAACACTGTGTAGCTAACAAGGATAATAAGAAAACAGCACAGAACTAGCACACTGTACACAGGTATAACAAAGTATGGTGCTGTGTAGGGTAACACTGTGTAGCTAACAAGGATAATAAGAAAACAGCACAGAACTAGCACACTGTACACAGGTATAACAAAGTATGGTGCTGTGTAGGGTAACACTGTGTAGCTAACAAGGATAATAAGAAAACAACACAGAACTAGCACACTGTACACAGGTATAACAAAGTATGGTGCTGTGTAGGGTAACACTGTGTAGCTAACAAGGATAATAAGAAAACAGCACAGAACTAGCACACTGTACACAGGTATAACAAAGTATGGTGTTGTGTAGGGTAACACTTTGTAGCTAACAAGGATAATAAGAAAACAACACAGAACTAGCACACTGTACACAGGTATAACAAAGTATGGTGCTGTGTAGGGTAACACTGTGTAGCTAACAAGGATAATAAGAAAACAGCACAGAACTAGCACACTGTACACAGGTATAACAAAGTATGGTGCTGTGTAGGGTAACACTGTGTAGCTAACAAGGATAATAAGAAAACAGCAAAGAACTAGCACACTGTACACAGGTATAACAAAGTATGGTGCTGTGTAGGGTAACACTGTGTAGCTAACAAGGATAATAAGAAAACAGCACTGAACTAGCACACTGTACACAGGTATAACAAAGTATGGTGCTGTGTAGGGTAACACTGTGTAGCTAACAAGGATAATAAGAAAACAGCACCGAACTAGCACACTGTACACAGGTATAACAAAGTATGGTGCTGTGTAGGGTAACACTGTGTAGCTAACAAGGATAATAAGAAAACAGCACAGAACTAGCACACTGTACACAGGTATAACAAAGTGTGGTGCTGTGTAGGGTAACACTGTGTAGCTAACAAGGATAATAAGAAAACAGCACAGAACTAGCACACTGTACACAGGTATAACAAAGTATGGTGCTGTGTAGGGTAACACTGTGTAGCTAACAAGGATAATAAGAAAACAGCACAGAACTAGCACACTGTACACAGGTATAACAAAGTATGGTGCTGTGTAGGGTAACACTGTGTAGCTAACAAGGATAATAAGAAAACAGCACAGAACTAGCACACTGTACACAGGTATAACAAAGTATGGCGCTGTGTAGGGTCACACTGTGTAGCTAACAAGGCACTGCAGACTACAATCAACTAGTCAGTTAGGACCCTGAGGAAAAGCACATGCATGGATTTTAGGAAACTACCTGCAAACCTTTTCTAAACTTTGTTTAAAATATCATATCTCTTACAAATGGAGCAAGAAACAGGGTTGTTAAGGGTTTGGTTTCTCACGACATAACCCATGCCCGCATAGTTTAATAAGCTTATACTCAGAAGAGATTGTAAATCTCATACATTTACTATATAAATAATATAACTGTGTGTGGTTTTGATGGGTAGAAATACCTCTAGTACTTGTCAATATCCTGTGCAGTTGGTAACTTGCATATATATATATATATATATATATATATATATATATATATATATATATATATATATATATATATATATATATATATATATATATATATATATATATATATATACATTTCAGTGAAATGCCAGGAAATAGCTTTAAAGCCATTTTGCCAGCACATACAAACTATTAAATTACTTCATGAACACAGTCTGAGTTCTGACAGATCTTATGCACCTATTCAGTTATTTTACATTGGGGCACATGTTTACTTTTACTTAATTACCTGCACTGCTCAATGCACCCACATTGCCACAAACCTCACTTTTTTGGCTTATATAAATCATATAAATCAATAGCACAAATGGTATTTCAATCCTCATATCTGAAGTAATGTTTGTGCTACATGAACAAAACTAATCAGTCATTTATTGTATAAGAAATAGCAGCACTTGAAGTGCTGTTCAATGGGTCAGCTACCGAAGTGGATTCCTAACCTTTAGTGACTTTTGTAATTCTGTCACTGACTCGTACAACACTGGAAAAAACAACTGCAATATTCTCCTCAACAGCCTGTTGTGTAGACAAAGGAAACAATTCAGGATAAAAAGTGACTACTCCTCTTCATCTGGCACATTACTGTTTTGTGCTCCAAATTGTAGAAACAGGTTTCATTCTAACCATATGTGTGTATGTTGTAACTGGTCAGGAATCCTTCTGTAAGAAGTGACAGAATCAGTCCTGACATGAAACTGGACCTGTTTTGTGCACAACAATTCCTGGACTCCACTTAGACTCTCCTTCACACATACCTAGTGTTACACAGAATCATCTTCATTGAAAAATTCATCATTGCATGCTTGTTATATTTACAAGGGCTGTTTTCTTTGAACAGTCCTAATAAGAAAGTCCCCCCTGGGATTCATAAAGGTTACCACTAAATTAGAAACATCTCTACCACATTGCTTGTGCTGTCTACACACCCTGGAAGGCTACACTAAGTGTGCATTTAGTGTAGACTTAGTGGGAACCTTTATCAATCTCACTCTGATTAAAAGCAGTTTAGTAGGTATCTGCCCTGTCATATAATTCAGAGCTGCTCTGTGCAATAAATAGAGATAAAAAAGTTTATCTTCATCTTCAGATAAGATATTTTACTATTTCTTCATACATGTCTTGCTGGTTTGTAAAAATCGTTCTACTAATCCATTTATTGTAATATCCCATGGTGGATAGCAAAACAGACTGCTCAATTTTATCTAACAAAATAACAAAATCACTCCAATATAAACGGAGTTCTACTGTCAGTGACAATATGTTCAGGTAAATAATAATCAGCAGAAGGCTCTTATATATAGGAGCCTGAGATGTGATTTTAGACATACAAAATATTTCAAGCCATTTCAGATATGCATTAACTATGCTCATAAACATATTAATCATTACATGTCCTGCAAAAATCAGTGCATAACTTTTTCCAATACTCACCCAGAGAAACTCATGGGTATAACGGTGCTTTTCTTTTCACATCGTCTTTTTTTTCATTTGCTAGGTCACACAAGCCTTGCACACAGCCTCAGTCTCTTTGTCTGGTTTAGGTCACCAGGCTATCCTTCTAATTTTAACAATACCTGGTTTGACCTGTATAGAATTATTTCTCAATTTACAGGCATTAGAAGTGTGGTGCTCCTGAATACAGATCTAAAAATGATTTCTGTATTTCATCATTTATTTCTAGGTTTGGCAACCTTCCATCAAATAATTAAATATATGTAACCATTTGGCATCATTTCTTGTTAATAATGCGATTAAATATTCCTTATCAGAAATATTCTGAACATGTTCCTCAGCTGATGAAAGGAAGTATTCAGTAACTTGAGCCATAGCATTATCAGAAATTATCAGCATGGCTACAGCGCTTGGAAACTCTGTGTTCTGCTCGAAAGGCATAGGCTGACAATAGTATAGGTCTAGCTCCAATTTCTTGTTGCCATGTTAGACAGAATGCTTACCAGCTAATATTAACATGTTCATTGTACATAACCAGCTTATATTTCCTAACCTACACCTCCTTTTCTAACAATTTATCACAGCACTGGTGGTACAGTGCAGCCTTCAAATGATTGTTCTGTTTTTGAAATATATTTAGTATTTTTTTGCAATGCATATTATTATTTATATTCTTTTCTTGCAATTATTCTTTACTGTCATATGTTGTTTATATTGCTGATGCTTCTAAAGTGAGGTATTTATTGTTACATACTTATGGAGCATATCTTTTACTGTACATCTTGGCATTGCATTTTATACTTTGCAAAATATGAGTGCATTATTACTTTGTACACTGTATTAGCATGTGACTTGTACTTCCCAAACTGCTTAAGCAATACGAAATACCTTGGAAAAAGTTTCATTCAGTTCTAAATGTGGGTTTCTCTGTAAAGCTTCCGTGTAAATAACACCCATGAATCTGTCTCTAAATGCTTATGTAAACTTGAACCAAATTCACAGTACAATATGCACTGCTTCATTTCTGCAAAATATGACATCTCTGAATTGTTAGCCCATGACTGCATAGATTAAAATTAAATCCTTCTGCAATTTCCAATGATTTACGCTCAAAACAGTTCTCTCAACATTTTAGAAATCTGGTTATAAGATTCATCTTCACATTTTTGTGGCTAATGTGGTCCTGATGCAATCTACGTATGGACACACCCATAACATCAAATATGTTCACCACATTTCATCAAAGGTATATCACACAGTACAGAAAAATTGCTCAGTTCTCCCTATATATGCAGACTCTAACTGAATTCTAGGTTTAAATCATTTGATGCTTTAACAGTTGAACCACATAAATTCTCATCACCACTTTTTCTTCTTCACATGTTACCTGAGCATATAAGGAGCACTGACTAAGCTGCTGTGCCTGTGCAGTCACTTTACATAAGAGTACCTGGGAGACCTCACATTCTCAGAGCTATAGAATGACATATACATCTATTTAGCCATATGCAAACATATATTTATATAGAGAGAGATTTATCAGTGCTCATTTAATCTCCCCAGCAATCAATGAAGCACACCTGCCATAGCAAATAAAATCAAAAGCATAAATACTCAGATAAAACTATATATTATTGCCCCACATCCCTGTACATAATTACGCACACACACACACACACACACACACACATATATATATATATATATATCTATATATATATATATATATATATATATATATATATATATATATATATATATATGATGTATACTATCTACAAAATCACACACCAACAGGGAATGGGAAAATCCCCAATCGCTGATACTAACAAAGTACCGGCACCCGCAACCAGCTGATCCGTTAACCAAACAGGTTCAACTACACTGGGCACGACCAACTAGTTTGCAAACAATTTTATATAAATATATATTTATATCTATATATCTGTATCTATGTATGTCTATGTACTTATATCTATGTATATATCTATGTATATATCTATCTCTATATTTATATATATATATATATATATATATATATATATATATATATATGTGTGTGTGTGTGTGTGTGTGTGTGTGTGTGTGTGTGTGTGTGTGTGTGTGTGTGTGTGTGTGTGTGTGTGTGTGTGTGTGTGTGTGTGTACATGCATATATTTATGTGGGTGTGTGTATGTGTATATATATATATATATATATATATATATATATATATATATATATATATATATATTTTTTTTTTTTTTTTAATCTCTTGCTGTCTATTTTGTTTTATTTTTTTTTTAATTCTTCAACAGCTGATCTGTCAACTCTGTTTGGTCAACAGACAAGCTGATCAAAGGTGCAGTGTGAGACCCTATAATAACAGGAGGTGAGCCCTTTCAGCTATTGTGCAATATCAGAGTTGCTATACATATATATATATATATATATATATATATATATATATATATATATATAAATAATATTAATATATATGTATATGTTTTGGGGATACAGAGGGACTGTGGTTGACATTACTGACATCAGCTTTGGGTGTTTTGATAATATTTCCTCTATAAAATGGCAAAAACTGCTGTTAATATATGTTATCTCAGTAAACTGGTCAACAAACATCTGCCACTAAATGTTAAAAAATGTAAAGATCCCATTCCATTCTTTTGTAAATGCTTTACTCTTTCTTTCTCTTCCATAGCAAAAAGTATTTGACCAAACTTTTTAACATAGCTGGGATATTAGGAACCATACAGTAGATTATATTTAGTTTTTAAGTCTCTGTATAAAAGTCTTCTTAGTTGCACTGTAAATGACAAATCTGATTTGTAAAGATTTTTTGAACTTGGATACACGTTTTCAGTGAAAAAGATACATTGTTTCTGATTGTTTCTTCCTGCTTTGTGCTCTGCAGCAGGACCAGAACTTATGCATCGAGCTAGTAAGTGGTTTCATACATCTTCTATTGTGTACTTTTTTTGTATCTTTATTTCTTTTAACCATCTCTAAAGAGCCTGGAATGGGTTTGGTACTTCCTATGAATGACCCCCATTCAGTGAAACCACAATGTAAACCACTTTCTAGAACCCTGACATTACCCCATGCTCTGAAAGGTCACCGCCTTCATAAACTTTCCATCTATTCTATACAGTTTGAATATCAGCCTATCTCATTTTTGCTCACCACTTTTGTCATATACAGCTAGCTCTGCTTTTTAGAACATTAGCCTTTTTCTGTTATGGTTATACATGGAGCCTGTGCCAAATAGATTTCTTTACAGACATACAAATGGAGTTTAGTTCCATATAAACAAACCTCTGATACTGAGGTAAATGACATTTTTAAACTAGCTATTGGAAGATCAAAACCAGTGCACAGATTCTCGGTTTCATTATTTTCCATCATGATTTATAATTATCTGCTTATTTCTACGATTTTAGCAACTAGAGAATGTTGATGGATATCTGACTTACATCCTCATCCAATTTCATGTCTCCTCTAATTAAAAGACAATTTATCAATGAATAATTCAATGGATGAGACTAATGTTTGTCTGTTAATATGTGCAAAAATCCAGATTTCATAACTTCCATTTAAAAGTCTTAGGTATTATATAGAATTAAATGCAAAAACATAAGATGAAGAAAACATGGTAGTCTCTCTCCCCGTTGACCTGACATTGAATATATCTTACCAACTGATATACACCTGCCCATCCCTTCAATAATAAATTATCCAATAGATTCTGGATTTTAGTGAGACCAGGATGATTGTATATTATAAGTAAATTCCTAGGTAAATAAAGATTTCAGGAAGTATCAGGGTTCTGCTCACTTTCTTACTTTGCCTGTCAACGTATTACATCTAACAACAACATAGCCTTCTAATTTCTATCAAACCTTCTAGAGATTTTGCTTTATGTATACTACTAAAAACATTGTAATCCACTAATAGTCCTAAAAATTCTAGGTGATTTTCTTCCTAGACTGCTAGCCTTTCCCCATCTAGAGTGGACTAGCCCTGTCTTTCTCTTGTTGCAAGATAATCCTGATTCCTTCCTTGATTCCTTGTTAGTATTAGTATTACTAAGTTGTTAGTTTTCTCTTGCATTAATATGCAATTATCTGCAAACATTAGAAAAGCACTATTCCCTTTACAAACATCTGTTAGCTGTATTAATCTTGTTTGGATAAACCACCATTAAAGGCAAATTTGAAGACAAGAATATGATAAATTACTCTTATTCAGTGCATAAAGTTAGTTCCAAAAACCCCTACTCTAAATGACCTTAAACAAATAAAACAAGTCCACTGAGCTGAGCATTTCCTTACAATCAAAGAGAGATAAACCTTCTTCATTTGTGACATTTTATACTGGTAGGTGAGTGATGCCGTTAACTAGCAATTAAACAAAATTTCCATCTTTTCACAAAACCACTCTGCATGGCTAAATTAACTGAGGAAGAATCTTGACATCTAAATTGTTTAATGATATAGCACAACAATCTTCCATGTCTAGAGGATTCTCTTATCTTTAGGCAATACAGATATCACCGCCTTGGAAACTTGATGGATGGATGCTAGCTTCAGTGCAAATGAGGCTATATAAGTGATACAACTTCACAGGTAATTCATTCCATCTCCACTTATAGAAATCAACTGTAAGGCAACTTGCCCTACTGCTTTATGATTTTTTTCAAAATATTTTAATTACACAAATAACTTAATCTACTCTTGTAATTCTTTTTCTATGATCATTCCAGGTTTTTTGTAATCTAAAGGTGGAAGAATGCCACCTGCACCAAATACTGGCATCTATA
This sequence comes from Protopterus annectens, assembly GCF_019279795.1. Taxonomy (NCBI): domain Eukaryota; kingdom Metazoa; phylum Chordata; order Ceratodontiformes; family Protopteridae; genus Protopterus; species Protopterus annectens. The sequence goes on from NC_056733.1 coordinate 65,306,159, forward strand.
TTACAAAATGGAATGCTTAGGGGATCGAACACCAAAACATCAAACTTGTAATATCGAACCCAGAAACATCGAACGGCACAGGAAAACATGTCAGTCGGCCACAAAAAAAAAAACTTTACACCCAAACTAAGTGGAGGCTTCACCCTCACACCCCCGACATGGGGGGGGGGCTGTGTCCCCTACACCCCTAACTAAATATACCAACTCTGAGATCACTCTACAGTAGACAAAATGGCAAAATCCAACAAACGGCCAAGGGAAGTCTTTCCCTGTGTTAAATCAGCCGTTTGCTGTTTTTTGCTTTCGATATTACAAGTTTGATGTTTAGGTGTTTGATCACCTAAGCATTCAATCTTGTAATATAGACCCAAATACTGAAAGTATTCTTGGGCTACTTTGTTTAAACATGTGCTGAATTCCTGTTTAAATCATTATGCTAACTATTTCCCCATTAGATGTCTCCATTTCCAGTAAAGTTTTCTTAGTCGTTCTGTCTTTGAAACATCACATGATGAATTTATGATTGTTTTCCCCATGAAACCACCACACATTACTTTTCTCAGGAAGCAAAAGAAAACTGCAGATGAACCACACCAGTCTACTTCACAATCTAATTTAATAAAGTCCTTTTCGTCTTGCTTAATTGCAAGACTTCCTCAGATAAAAGACATTCATTAAAATCAAAGTTAAATACAAATTTACTACAGTCATGTGATATTCCTGAAACGAATGAAAACACACCTCTCAAAAAGACACCCCTTCTAGTTAACCCTTCATATAATACAAGTCAAGTCTAATATAGATCCCATAAATACAAAAATCATAAACCCATGTACTTAAAACCAAACAGAAAAAACATGGAGTAAAAAATATATGACAAAAAATAACTAATAATTATGTAAACAGGCCCTATTCAACTATATTTTTATCTATATCTTTGCCTTTATCTACATAAGCTTTTTAATTTCAGTACACAAAAAATGGAACATGTTTCATTCAACCCGGGGTAATCATAGGCATTAGTACGAAGTTGCCAAAGGAGTTCTAATCTTTCCAACAATAATGTTTCTGGATCACCTCTACTATCTGGCATAATACAATCAATTGCTCTAAATTTAAAAATGTGTTGTGGGTACTGATTAATGTGCCTTGCTAGGGCATTCTCCTGTTTCAATCTATTGATGCTATAAAGATGTTCATAAATTAGATCTCTAAGTCTTCTTTTGGTTTTACTGATATAAAAGGGGGGACAATTCTGACATAGGGTGGCATATACTACAAGCTTAGACTGACAGTCATGTTTAATTGTTTAATTGTACTAATTGCATATCTCTGTTTTTATGCTTGTAATCTCATTATACCTATGTTAAAATTGCATTCTTGTAATACTTGGTGGAGCTTTTCTCCCCAGGCCTCCACTGAAAATGGGTTTTTAACCCAATGGACTTTCCCGGTAAACAAATGTCAACAAATAAATAAATAACTACATCAATAAATACATTTTGTGATAATTTGTAGACTGACCGAAAAGTCTGGTCAGCTCTTTTTATTTTTACACCCCTCACATTATTCTACTATTTCATCCATGTACTACTTTGCTGAATGGTGCAAGCTTGTATATAATGAGCTGTATAAAGACTGCCCATTCTGTACTTGTAGTGGTATAAATGCAAAATGTATAATAATGTTAGAACAACTTAACTAATTCATAACCCTTATTTTATGTAATAGTCTCCTTATATAAAAATACCAACAAATCATGACATTTATTTTAAAACCTCCATGTTTCAGTAATGTAATGAATTCTTACAGATCTAACACTTTAATCCTTTAACTGGGTTATAGCAGAGTGAAATGTTCTATGTAATTTAAACTCTTTTTTGCCTACTGTAAGTAGGCAAAGCCCCCCATCCACTTTATCTTCATACATAACTTTATAAACAGCTACAAGCTGCGATGCTTGATAACTTTAATAATAGAGGTGTGTTAAAGTAACAGGTATGATCCAAGTTAACTGACTTAGTGCACTATTAGCATAAATGTAGAACAGAGTACAACACATCCATTTTAGTTAATATAATTCTTGCATAATTTTGGGAAAATTGCATGAGTCTCCTTAATGAGTTCTCTAGGAACATTTCCCTCACCCAAACATCTTATTACAAATACTGATTATGTCAAAAAAGGGAGTATAATGTGGGCCATTCTAGAGAAGATTATCACAACACATTTAAAGGAAAATAACAGATACATTATTGATTAAATAAAAAAATAACCAATTACCTAAGCTGAATCCTTACTTGTTTGTTTAATCAAAGATGGTCAAAGTAATTTCTGGAGGGAGAAATCTCTCCTGAAACTGCATTCAGGGAAGAAATACTCAGAAGTGTTAAGGCCCTGATATGTATAAACTACTGATGGAAGTTTCCTGTTCATTTGGTATTCCCAAGCTATTAATTGTTACCTCTTTGCATTCCATTAGGTTGTTCGATGTAGTTACACAGCACCTAATGAAAATACAATCCACCAGAAATAAATTGCAGTAAAAGAGCCCTAATGAAACAAACCCAAAACAACAAATTACACAACATTTCGAGTCATAGCAATTATTTACTTGACAGTAAAGAAAGCAAACTATAAGAATTCTATTTTTGTGGTATTGTGAGTTATTTGTCATATTGTCCAGTATTTTAACCCTTCTTGTATCCAACTTTGTTTACCTGCTCAAGTCAAATTTCCCCAGAAGATCTCAAATCAGGTCTTTCTATGATTCAGGCTACTCTTCTTAGGAAAGGAATTGTTTTCTTAACTGCTTCTTCTGTATCCTTCTTTGTTCCAAGCATGAAAAGTCTCTCCTCTTGGTTGAACTTTCATTTTCTCACAGCAGTCCCTGAGAGGAAACTTCTTGCATACAGAAGATTCCACAGATGTCTTCTGAGATGCACTAAAATCAGGGTTTTGTCACTTTTGCTAATATGAGTTGAACACTGATTTCAGTCTATATGTTGTTTCTTCTTAGCTGAGTCTAATGATTTGCTATAGGAGTCCTGTCTTTTCATATGGACTAGCTCCCAATCCACTTCCTTCTCAGATAGGATTTCTACCAAAGCTTGTAGTTGTTGTAGCAGTTTTCTGCTTTTTCACCAGAGACTGCTCAAATTCTGATTTTGATGAAAGTAAACTTTTACCTTCCATGATTTCTAAAATTGCAGGCTAAGTCAGACACACCCTATATTTCAAATGAACAATTCCAAGTTCAAGTGCATGCACATATTTTTTGTTTTAAACTAAGGACATCTTTGGTATAGTGTACAGTAAAAAAAATCAGCTGACACCTGTGACATGGAGTAGTGTTATGCATACAACTCTTGGCTATTGTCTGGTCTTATGTTTGTGGTGACTATGTGCCCATCAGGACCTTGCATGTATACTAGCTCTCTTTGTCTTTTTACCCACTGTATGCACCTTTTCAATAGCTAGTGAGAGATATGAAAGTGCATACATCACCTCAACAATAAACTTTTATAAAAAGTAAATATGTTTTTAAAAATATTACAAAGTTCCTCATCAGGAATTGTTCTGGGAGTACTATAATTCTAGTGTTAATTCTGCATGATGAGTCTTAAACTTATTAATTTTTATTTTTTTGAGTATGTGAGATATCCCATATTAAGTCCGTTAAGTCTGATTTTGCTGTATTCCAGTTCTCTTCTAATAATTGCAGTTTGATATTTAAAATAGTAAAGTAATGTCTTTCAGCTTTTCCTGGTTAGGGGTCGCCACAGCGGAACTCCAGTCCGCTAATGATGGGCCATGGATTTTAGGGTCTATATCAGGTCACTGAAATGGCTGAAGTTCGAACACAATATGTTCGAACTTCTAACCACGAAGTACAAAAGCATTGAAGTCTTAGAACAGAGATTTTTTTCCCAGGGAAAAAAATCACTGTTCCAAGAAACACACACGCAATACAAGCACACCAAAAAACAGCAATCCACACGCAAACATTTAAAATCCTACATCTAACCCTACACTAAACTGTACATAGACTACTATCTATGCACTTACCTTAACCCAAACCCTAACCCTAAGGTCCATCACTATCACACACTCACCTGAACTGTGCCCTAACCCTAACTCACCTATCCCACCCTAACCCTAAAGACTGTCACTATCGCACACCCACCTCATCCGCGCCCTAACCCTAACTCACCAAACCCGTGCCCTAACCCTAACATCCACACAATCCCACACTTACCTGAACCCGACCCGTAACTTTCCACCACAGTCCTTATAATTGTGAAGCCACAGAAATGGTCCACCAAATCCTTTCTCTGGGAAAGAATTTGGTGTTCCATGGCTTCACAATAATCAGTGTTCGAACTTCACAGTTTGAACATCTGGTGTTTGATTGTCAGCTGTTTCGATGGACTGATACAGACCTGGATTTTTCCAGTGCCAAGTTGACAGCCCAATGCCCAACCTTCAAAGAAGGCACACCCCATTTATGCCTGCACCTACCTGCATGTCTTTAAATGTCACTCGACCACAGGGAGGACATGTAGACTCCACACAGAAGGCGCTCCAGCTGAGAATTGAACAGGAAAACCTCTTGCTGTGAGGCGACGATGCTAACCACTGCACCACCATGGCCTCATGTTTGATATTTAAAATGAACAATGATATTTCAGTACTGGATAGGACTTACTGTTGTTCATTTATAGCAGTATGATAGAATGTAGAAACATATTTACTCCCAATACTTTGAGAGATAGGTACTTAAAAATACCATTTTTGAATCTTGAAAGGAATACTGAACTTTCTTGAAAACACATGTGATTAGTGACCCAGACACTATAACACTTGTGTAGATGATGTAAGTGTAAGCAGAAAACACTGGTTTGCTTAATCTGCAGGGTTGAAGTAGTGGTTAAGTGGCTATTTGTCCACATGTAAGCAAATGTTTGTAAGCAGAACAGCTTACCCATAGACAGGGGTTTACCAATCCAGCAATGACAACCTGTTAGCATGTGGTAAGAGCACTCCCATGGAGGGTGGAGAGCATAGTAGGCCCTTTCCATAACACAGTTGAACACATCAGCCACCAACAAGTGGGTTTAGGGCCTAATACAAAAAGTTAATTCTCCACCCACCTTTTCAAACACTAATTTGCAATTTTTCAAGCTCACATCCCCCCACCAAAAACGTGCTGTAGTCAAAGGTCAGTTTGTAAGGGCAGCACGAATGGTGACAGGGTTTGATAATTTTTTAGATGAATGTGAGACAAGAAAGAGTATGTTTCTGGCTAGAGGTTACCCCCTTGATATGGTAAATCAACTAATGTATGAAGTGAAAAATAAATGAGAAAGGGGCTTTTTTAATCCAATTTTAAGTCATAGTGAAACACCAAGACCTGAATTTTACATATCAGCAAGTGATTTAATGGCTGGTAATATTACCTCTTCTAGTGAACTTAACATCCCTGCACCCGTACATCATGTGGTACAAAACACAACCATTACAAGATCCTTTATCACAACTTATAATGCTGACAGTGCAACTATTAGGAACATTATCCAGAAGAACTGGGCTATTCTAAGGGAAGACATACACATTATCGAGAAAGTGGGGGATACACCGCACATAATACACAGAAGGGGTTTAATTTTAAAAGCATTGTAGAACGTTTTAACAGAACATCCCCACATAAGAGTAACAAAATTCATCATATGTCTAAATGTGGATGTTGTTCCATCTGACCCTACATTTTGATGAGTGAATAGTTTATTATAATAAAAGGAGCATTTAACACTCTGACATGAGGGGTAGTATATGGTGGACTCTGTCAACACTGCCCTGCTTTCTACATAGGCAAAACTGAGTGTAATTTCAAAGAAAGAATTGCTGAACATCTATACGACATTAAAAAAAGGAAAACAAACAATGCCCTAGCTAAACACTTAATGGAATTGCCAGACCACATTTTTAAATTTGTTATTATGAAAAAAGCAACCCCTAGTGAACGCAGTGGTCCACGGCAACTTAAGTTGGAAGAACGCGAGTTATATTGGCAGCTCACATTTAATGCAAGCTCTTGGCCAGGGATTAATGACCAGATTTCTATTAGCTGTCTTTTAAAACTAAGAGCTTTAGAAAGATGATATCACTACCTTTTTAATCAGGCAGGTTTTCTCAGTATATAATTTACTAATTAATGATTGCTCTTACATAAAACTTTTTATTATTGTTTGGTAAAAGAAAGTTTTACAGGTTGACGTATCCAGATAATCAGCCTTTGGTTTTTGTTGACTTCAATTTTGAACTTAGTGAATATGTTGCCTTAATGCATGATTTGTTCAGGGATTAGGCTGCCACATGACTTAAACCTGATCATATGATTTTACAAGTTTTTGGCTGTCACATGATTTTAAGCTGATCACATGATTTTACAGAAGTTATCACATGACCTATTAGAATTGTATTTAAACAGTGTGTGCGTTTGATTCACTTCATCTGAAGAAGTTTTGTTATAAAATGAAACAGAAGCGCTAATGTTATGTTTTAAATGGTTGAGCTGGATTTGTCAGAATCTCTGTGGCCTTGCGTGTGTTTTTTTATCAGTTTGTCTTCTGTTTGGGTTTGGTTTGGTTCGTGATACAAAAAATCCCTGATGGCCACATGAATGACAGTTGCCAGGATCATCCACAAGAGGGAATGAATGGGCTGACTGAGCAGCGAGGGCTGATGGTTGTTATACAATAGGAGGGAAAAAAGGCTAAAAAACCCTATCCTCCACAATGAATGATATAAAGACTTCAGGTCTGGATGAACAATTTCAATTTGATATTGAATTAGAAATAGCTTTTCTGAAGGAAGCTGAAGAGGTAAGTGTGGACTGAACCTCATGAATAGAGAAACCACAGCTGCTTTGGTCATATAGAGTTAATCAAAATAAGTTCTGACTTCCTTCTCTCACTCCACTTTTAGGAGGACTTTATGAATTAGGGGTATGGGAAAGAAAGCATACATCAGGCCCTTATTCCAAGAAAAAGATAAACTGTTTGATTTCCAAACATGGAGATGATGCATCAAAGGGCAAGACATTAAAACATATGCAGTGAGATGAGTGGCAAAAAGGACTTCTTTGGCCATGTCCCAAAAATGTAACATCACTTGGTTACCACTTTTGAGCTAGGGACACCTGTCTACTGAAGCATCTGCACACAGAGTGTGTTTCTCTGGAAGATATACTGCTGTTAAGATAAGGATGCAGTGCATTTTCCACTGTTAAACACATGCTGCATTTCTGCAAACCTATTAAGACTTTGTTCCTTCACATCTGTTGATGCAGCGCATTATCATAGTACTGTCTAAAATGGTATATGGAGAAAGAAACATTTCTAAATATTGTCTTGAAATGCTTCCAGACCTCTTACAATTGCATTTATTTATTTTATACTGATATGGGGATAATCCTTGTGGAGACCACTAATCCCAGCCTAAGAGATCTTGGATGTAATCTCCTCATATATGATCTGATGCTATTGTTACCAAGATTGTTCTCAAAGATAAGTTATGTAGATTTTACCACCAAATAAAATACTTACTGAGTTTTGTAACAAAACTGAATATACTATGAGTATTTTGCTTGATTTCAGACATTCATTAATATCTTCTGAAGCCTTTTCATTAATAATGTATGCATCTGAGACATCAGAATGAAGGAAGAATGTAATCAGAAACTCTTAGGTACTGTGTTACTGCTATGATTACTAAGGGAATCGTATTTTCTCCACAAAATTTAAATAAATTAAGTATGAGCCTCTCTAGTGGCATATAGAGATAAGGCCCTGATGCCCTGCCAACCCAGGTTTGATTAGCGGCTTCGGTGACCGACAGAATTGCACTGAATGCATACGTTAACTTGTTGATCGTGTAGTTTCTTCAGTCTAAACAGCAGTGTTTCTGATCTAATCTCAGGCTCAATGGTTTTTCAAGAAACACTATGTGGTAATCTATATCAAATGCTCTTCTCCAATAAATAATGATCATATTAGCTTGGACACCAAAGTCTTTGGCTGTGGCCATTAGATCCCAAAACTAATTAAGTCTAAACTACTTTGCTACACTGTTTTAAAGGAAAATTATGTAATGTGCCTATTTCCATTAGTATGAAGCTTATGCATCCATAGATGGCTTGTTTTTTGTATATATTCTTAGAGACAGCATGTAAAGGTTTATCAACTTATGAGAACAACTTTTGTTTTCAGACCCTTACCTTTGTAGACTCAGATAATACTTAGCACCTTCCATTAAGATATTACAGATAACTACTGTGCTGATCTATTATGAAGATAGCTAGGGATAGGAGCAAAGACAGCACATAGTTTTCTTCTAATTCCCTGTAGTCGTAGTATTGAGGCCAAGTCACTGTATCAATTTTCAAGGTCATTAGAATTGTTGTACCAGCTCTGATATTATTAAATCTTTACCATTGTAACTTTTTCCCCACTAGAAGACTCCCAAAAGTCATTTTTAATTAAGGATTTTAGCTGCAAAGCATAACACCCAGCCCTAACATTTTTCATAGGTTCATAGTTCATAGTTTAGTACTAGGCTAACTGCCCCTGTGAGCCATTTTAAGCCTAGCCAGTTATCCCTTGTGAGACTCAAACTCTGCACTTTGTGTTTGTAAGGCAAACACCTTAGCCATTAAGCCACCCTCCCTTTTTATTTAGTTCTTTGTGATTGTCAGCACAAAATCATCATTTAATCAAATTTCCTTTCTGTCATTTTATCTTACTCAATTCAGGGTAACTTAAAAGATCCTTATTTCTGCTTATTATGCTAGCAACAGGCTATTTAATTGTCAAACCTTAACTTTAATTATCATGCCCGTGCAACTCAAATAAAAACGAGCAATGACAAAGAACAAATGATTAAATAATCTGCTCACAAAATGATACGATTGTCAAGAGACTAACATATTTAAAGTGCAAGATGAACTATGTTGGAAGGGTCTATATTAGATGAACAAATGCTTAAAATGTCAAGTACGACAAGCTCGACAGCTTTTAAGCAAAAGTTCATCTAAACAAAACTCCATAATGTCGAAACAAGGAGTTTTGAAAAGTTATATTTGGCCAGCCGTCAGGAAGCCAATGGCTGATGGCTAAAATGTACTGTACACCATTAACCCCCCCCCCAAAAAAACAAAAACAAATCAACAAACAAAATAAAGTGGAGGGCTTCGCCCCCCCACCCCCCCCTACTTAAATATACCAACTGCAAGATCGCACCACAGTGGACTGTCATAACATTGCACAGGGTGAACGACCAGACTGCACCACAGTGGAGGACGATAAGAATGGCTAGACAAGGTGAATGTCCTGACGTCAGCTGTTGACTTCATGACAGCTGGTCAACTATACCTTTTCAAAACTCCTTGTTTCGACATTCTTAGGTTTTGCTTAGATGAACGTTCACTTAAAAGCTGTCGTGCATGTCGTACTTGACATTTTAAGTGTTCGTTCATCTAATATGGAACCTGTTGGAATAGGCCAACACCATGTATAGGATAGAATCATATATCATACATGTTAATGACAAAGTTGGTCTAAGAACAGTATTTGCCTTTGTAAGGAAACAGGACAGGTATAGGAAAATGCAAGAGTAAACCAGGAGTTGGTAGCAAAGGTCTGTGGTACAAAAACAATTCACAACGACAAACAAATTATGAAACCTCAGTCCACAAGGCTAAAAATAAGTACAGTTTAATGAGTGTTAGCGCTTTCAGGTACAAACCCTTCCTCAGACACAAATCATATAACACAGAACTGAGTTTAAATACAAATGCTTTTCACAAATTGTAAAATCAATTCTTCAATCAATCAATTAAATCCTAAAATTTCTGAATGTATGGCCTACGCCTACTTAAAACAGGCTTTAAAGGTACCATACCATTAAGCCCTGGATGCCTGTTAGCCACTAGTTCAATTATCCACCTAGTTTCACAGTATTCAGTATTACTTATGATATTGCCCTTTCTATCTCCTATGTTAACCTTTTGCAATGCTAAAAACAAAAAAATTATGTCCTGGATGTCTTTCAATAAGTTGGGAAAGTGCATTGCGTTTATCCTTAAGCCTAATGGCTGATAGATGTCTCAATATTCTGCCCTTAAACCTACAGTTAGTCTTTCCCACATAAAAGGAGGGACTATCTATGCAGGTAGCTAGATAGACTATATTCTGGGACAGGCAAGTAGCCATAGTTCTTGGGTTATATTCCCTCTGTGTAATGGAATGGACAAATATATGTGATCTATTGATATGCTTACAGGCTTTGCAACGTTGACATTGAAACGTTCCAACCTTGTCCTCTTTCTTCATACCTCTAGGGGACTTATCACAGAGAATCTGCTTCAAATTTTTATTTCTCTTATAAATTTTGGACTTTGCCCCACCAATTCTTTCAAAGAGTCATCAGTTTGCAGTATTCTCCAATTATCTGGAATGATGTCTTGCACCCATTTAATATCACTATTATAAGTTAACTGCAGGGGCACTTTGCTTCTTGCTCTATTATCATACCATTTCCTCCTTTTCTCATACATATTAAACCTATTTGACCTACCCAAAGAGGAGAACCAAGGAGCACCCTTAACATCCCTGGAGCCCACAACTTCACTCATTACCCCTTCTAACTCCATAAGTTTATATCCCCTTGTTAACAACCTGTTAGTAAAGATCACAAATTCATCCTGCAAAACCTCTTCATCAGTACATAACCTTGGCAATCGTAAAGACTGTCCTTTCACTATGTTACGAAAAACAAAACCTGGATGCATACTATCCTTAGCTAGAAGTCCATTCTTCCAGCAAGCTTTCCTAAACACTTTGGTGTTAAATACTCTATGGCCACTTTGCTCTATCTTTATATCCAGGAAATCTGTCTCTTTATAGGAGGAGTTAACTTTAAATCATAAAAAACTGGTGGTACTTTCCAAGTACTTAACAAAATGCATCAGGGTTTCGGGGGTACCTGTCCATAATAAACACATTGTCTACAGAATGAGTATAAATGTTGCTTCCAGTGATGTATGGCCTCAAAGATAACCTCTTTCTCCCATTGGGCAAGTACCAAATTGGCATAAGAGTTCGCACAGGGGGTCCCCATAGTGACCCCCCCATTTCTGCCAAAAGTACTGCCCTTCAAAGAGGAAGATGTTATGTTCCAAGACAAGTTCCAAAAGGCTGATAACCTGTTGGCTACCATGCCCATCAAAATGTACACTGCTATGTAACAGCTTCTTAACTGCTCCAAGGTCATAATCATTGGGTATAACCATTAATAAATCATGTACATCTAAAGTCACTAATAAAAAGTTTTCTTCATATACACAATTTTCTAAAAAAACATACAAATCTGTCAAAAAATGAACACTGCCTCTCAAAATCCTAGGTACATCTCTCATGGTAGATTTCATCCTACACTCTACCCACATGGAACAATGTTCTGTGACCCACCCCCTGCCTGAAACTATGGGCCTAAGGGGTGGGTCATGCAAACATTTATGTATCTTTGGCAGCACTTTAAAAACAGGTACTGTCGGACATTCAACAATAATAAAATTGTATATTTCATCATTAATAATACCCGTTTCCTTCAAATCAAATATTGCACTTTTCACATGAGAAATAATGTGATTAATGGTTACTCCATCAATCTTTACATAAGCTACATTGGTAGTAAGCAGACATTCTATCTTGTCTATATAGAACCAAGTGTACATTAAGACAATGGCTCCACCTTTGTCCACTGGGCACACTGTTAAATCTTTATTATTTGGTAACTCCTTCAGGGCTCAACTTTCTTCACGGGACAAATTATAGAAGCAATTACTATTCTTATATCGCTCCTTTTCACGTATTTGTTGTTCACATGTCTTAATAAACAAATCCACTGTTGGATCATAGTTAGGAGCAAACAAACTGGGTTTACATAAAATACCGTCAGAAGGGGCAACTCTGTCCCCTTCACCAAATAATTTCTTAAGCCGTAAATTTCTACCAAATGCTCCAACTCAATAATGACATTAATGAAAACATGTTTAACTGCTGGTATAAAGTTAATTCCACAACTTAACAGTCGTTTTTGAGTAACAGATAACTCAATGCTGGAAAGATTAAAAGACAAGTAATCAGTACCTGAAGTCACACTGAGACCTTCCTCCGTTTCCTGTCCCTGCTGTATGATCTCTTCGTGTCTCTTCCCCTGCTGTTCCAGCCTCTTCTCCTTTTTCTTTCTCATAGGTACGGGGAGTGGATGAAAAACCATCTGCGAATAGAGTGTTTTAGGTTGAGCCCCCAATTTGACGGTATCAACAATGGCAATCTTCTCAACATTCTGAGACTGCCTGGCTCTCTCAGAAGCTTGCAATGGATGTGCTTCATCAACATTGTCTCCGACTATATCAACAGAGCTGGCAGACTCATCAGTGATTTTTCTCCCCCATCTTGCCTGCTAACACTGTGGGAGGTGTAGCATCAGCTGAGTCGCTCAGTTCCATCACTGGTTGGCTGATAGCATAAGGAAAATGCTCAGGTCATCCAATCGTGGTTGCGCTAGTCTCGGCATAGAAGAAACCACTCCCTTCATCTGAGGATCAACTGGGCCATTGGATGTATGTGGAATAGTAATTCCCCGATTCCGTTCTACTGGTCTCATGGCCCCAGTTCCTTGTGTGGTGCTGATATTATGTTTAGTTCTTGCACAGTTGTTTCTCGGCCAGACAAAAAGACTGTTGCAATTGCAATCAACATCAGAGGGGGAACACGAGGGGGAATTACAGAGGGAGGAACCATACCTGGAATTAAATCCTAGACAATATCCCACAATCATTGAGAACGTCACTAAGGACTTTAAAGTATTTAACTATTCTGATGTACCTATCTGTGAAAAATGATGTGATATTTTTTTCTAAGGGTCTATCTTTTGTACCTGAACAAAAGTTGAATATTAGTCAAACACTGGTAGACCTGAAACTCTTTGTTAGAAAATTGAATTTAAATATGTTGTTTCAGAATGTCAGTTATACAGGGCGCCCCCTATATGTACCAAGTACTTATAACCCTCCCATACACCCCTCCCTACAGTTATTCGAACATCTCTGGAGATTGATCTTCGTAGTTTAAATACACTGAATTCTATGGATGTAGCCCAGAATTTGTCTAGAGATGAAAATGAGTTATTAAGGTCTATTCAAAGAAATAAAGCAATCAGGGTTATGAAACCAGACAAGGGAGGTGGGGTTGCTATCATGAGCATGGAATTGTACAACATAAAAATGAAAAATATACTTGAAGGGTGCTTCTATAAAAGGGCATCACTAAATGAATTTAATGGGGTATTGAGAAAAATAAAAAAATGAAATTAATGACCTCTTTACAGAGGGAAGCATTTCTATAGAAGAACTGAATTACTTGCTTGTTTCCCACCCAAAAGTCTCTTGTATGTTTGGTTTACCTAAACTGCATAAAGATCTACATAACCCCCCAATGAGACCCATTGTACACACCCGTGGTTCTGCCATACAACCCATAGAAAAGTACTTAGACACCAGATTAAAGAAGTTTGTATCTGAAGAGAAAAGTATCTGTAGAGACTCATGGGATTTTCTACAAAGAATACATCAATTAGATTATAGCAAAGGTGGTTATTTTATTGCTATAGATGTGAAAGACCTCTATACTGTTATACCTCATGAGATAGGGGTAGAATGGTTTTGTGAGTATCTTTTAGAAAAGAATGTACCACAGGTAAAAAATAATTTTGAACATCTATTAAGTATTGTTTTGCATAACAACTTTATTCTATTTGATGGAGTGTACTATTTGCAAATGGAAGGTGTATCAATGGGTTCAACTTGTGGTGGGACATATGCTAACATCGTAATGTTACAGTGGGAGAAAAAATATTTATTTAATTGAAATTATTTCTCCCACTGTATATGTTATACGAGATTTTTGGATGATAATTTTATGTACTGGGAGGATCAGGTGAGACTATTCCTGAGTTTTTAGAATATTTGAATGGGTGTACCCCTTTTCTTAGATTCACACATATGGTTGGGGTTGATGAAATACCATACCTAGATGCGAGGCTAATAAAAGATAGAGTATCTAAGGTGTTTAAAGCTGAAATTTATTGAAAACCAACATATTCAAACAGCGTTTTACATTTTAGTAGCTCTCATCCATTTAAGCAAAAGAAAGTTGTATTAAAAGGTCAGTATGCAAGGGCTGCATGAATGGTATCTGAATTTGAAAGTTTCCTAGATGAATGTGATCGCCTGAAAGACATGTTTCAGAAGATGGGATACCCCAATTCACTAATAAATGGCGTGATGTTAGAAGTGGTAAATAAAAGAGAGAGGGGACTTTTTAAGCCATTACTAGATCAAAAATGACACAAAGAGATAGAAGGGAATGACAGGGAGGTCATAACTAGCATAAGTATACAATCACAGACTCATGAAATAGGTTAAAATACTGAGACATCTGAGGAGAAGAAATTCAATAGTGCATTCATCACAATTTTTAATAAAAGTAGTAAGAATGTAGCTGACATCCTATTTAAAAATTGAGTGGTATTAACTAATAATAGGGACACTAGAAATACAGTAGGTGAACTACCTATTATTGTATATAAAAAAGGCAGAACTATAAAAAATGTTTTAGAAAATACAAATGTGAACCAACAAAATGGCTCCATGAAAAATGTGGGACCTGCAACTATTGTTGTTAATCTATGAGGGTAGTTCATTTAACATCAACAATACCATAGTGAAGATTACCAGTAAAGGCACATGCACAACAGAGAAGGTAGTATATTGCTCAGTTTGCACAAAATGCCCATGATTTTATATAGGCAAAACAGAGCGGAAATTAAAAAGTAGAATTAACGAACATGTAACAGATATAAGGAACAAGAAAGAAACAAATGCCTTAGCCAGACATAACATTGAATATCCTGACCATACTTTTAAATTTGGTATTTTGGAGACAATAAAACCAGATATAAGGGGTGGGCCATGGGCACTAATATTAGAAAACCAAGAAGCCCTATGGCAATTACGGACGAATTCCCTGCAATGGCCAGGATTAAATGATAGTTTCTCACTTGCATGTTTTTTAAAACTAAAAGCTCTAGAAAGATGAAAATTACTGACAAATGTTTTAAGTGTATTATATTTTAAAAATAAAATTTAAATAGTTGTTTTAGTGAATGTTTTAGGGAGCATATTCTATTTTAGAGATGATATAAAGTTTATTTATTGTTTAAGATATATTTTACTAGCAGTGTAGTAAAAAAAGGGGGCGTGTTTTTTAGGATTGATTGAATGCCTATTTAGTATTTAAATGAAGTGTGTTTTACTGACTGCCTATTTAGTATTTAAATGAAGTGTGTTTTACTAACTGAATTACTTTGAAGAAGTTCCTGACTGAGCAGGGACAAAAGCTTGTGCATATACTTTGTGTGGAATAAATTGTGTATACTTTGAATCTACTGGTGATATCATCCTTATTTTTACTGCATCAGCTGCTCTCCAGCTCCGTGTGTGCCATTTTTTGTATTATATAGACAAGACAGAACGTATGCTTACTACCAATGTAGCTTATGTAAAGATTGATGGAGTAACCATTAATCACATTATTTCTCATGCGAAAAGTGCAATATCTGATTTGAAGGAAATGGATATTATTAATGATGAAATATACAATTTTATTATTGTTGAATATCCGACAGTACCTGGTTTTAAAGTGCTACCAAAGATACATAAATGTTTGCATGGCCCACCCCTTAGGCCCATAGTTTTGGGTACGGGGTGGGTCACAGAACATTGTTCCATGTGGGTAGAGTGTAGGATGAAATCTACCATAAGAGATGTACCTAGGATTTTGAGAGATAGTGCTCATTTTTTGACAGATTTGTATGTTTTTTTAGAAAACTGTGTATATGAAGAAAACTTTTTATTAGTGACATTAGATGTATGTGATTTATTCACGGTTATACCCAATGATTATGACCTTGGAGCAGTTAAGAAGCTGTTACATAGCAGTGTACATTTTGATGGGCATGGTAGCCAACAGGTTATCAGCCTCTTGGAACTTGTCTACAAAATGAGTATAAATGTTGCTTCCAATGATGTATGGCCTCAAAGATAACCTCTTTCTCCCATTGGGCAAGTACCAAATTGGCGAAAGAGTTTGCACAGGGGGTCCCCATAGCGACCCCACCCCCCATTTCTGCCAAACGTACTGCCCTTTAAAGAGGAAGATGTTATGGGGACCCCCTGTGCAAACTCTTACGTCAATTTGGTACTTGCCCAATGGGAGAAAGAGGTTATCTTTGAGGCCATACATCATTGGAAGCAACATTTATACTCATTTTGTAGACAATGTGTTTATTATGGACAGGTACCTCCGAAACTCTGATGCATTTTGTTAAGTACTTGGAAAGTACCACCAGTTTTTTATGATTTAAATTTAACTCCTCCTATAAAGAGATAGATTTCCTCGATATAAAGATAGAGCAAAGTGGCCATAGAGAACTTAACACCAAAGTGTTTAGGAAAGCTTGCTGGAAGAATGGACTTCTAGCTAAGGATAGTATGCATCCAGGTTTTGTTTTTCATAACATAGTGAAATGACAGTTTTTATGATTGTCAAGGTTATGTACTGATGAAGAGGTCTTGCAGGATGAATTAGTGACCTTTACTAACAGATTTGTAACAAGGGGATATAAACCTATGGAGATAGAAGGGGTAATGAGTGAAGTTGTGGGCTCCAGGGATGCTAAGTGTGCTCCTTGGTTCTCCTCTTTGGGTAGGTCAAATAGGTTTAATATGTATGAGAAAAGGAGGAAATGGTATGATAATAGAGCAAGAAGCAAAGTGCCCCTGCAGTTAACTTATAGTAGTGATATTAAATGGGTGCAAGACATCATTCCAGATAATTGGAGAATACTGCAAACTGATGACTCTTTGAAAGAATTGATGGGGGGGGGGAGTCCACAATTTATATATAAGAAAAATAAACATTTGAATCAGATTCTCTATGATAAGTCCTCTAGAGGTATGAAGGAAGATGACAAGGCTGGAACGTTTCCATGTCAACGTTGCAAAGCCTGTAAGCATATCAATAGGTCACATATATTTGTCCATCCCATTACACAGAGGGAATATAACCCAAGAACTATGGCTACTTGCCTGTCCCAGAATATAGTCTATCTAGCTACCTGCATAGATAGTCCCTCCTTTTATGTGGGAAAGACTAACTGTAGGTTTAAGGACAGAATATTGAGACATCTATCAGCCATTAGGCTTAAGAATAAATGCAATGCACTTTCCCAACATATTGAAAGACATCCAGGACATCATTTTTTTGTTTTTAGCATTGCAAAAGGTTAACATAGGAGATAGAAAGGGTAATACCATAAGTAATACTGAATACTGTGAAACTAGGTGGATAATTGAACTAGGGGCTAACAGGCATCCAGGGCTTAATGGTATGGTACCTTTAAAGCCTGTTTTAAGTAGTCATAGGCCATACATTCAGACATTTTAGGATTTAATTGATTGATTGAATGACTGATTTTACAATTTGTGAAAAGCATTTGCATTTAAACTCAGTTTTGTGTTATATGATTTATGTCTGAGGAAGGGTTTGTACCTGAAAGCGCTAACACTCATTAAACTGTACTTGTTTTTAGCCTGGTGGACTGTGGTTTCATACTTTGTCATTAGGTATAGGAAAATGACTGGACAAAGACAACTTTATTGATGAAGAAATCCAAATGTTATTGTTAACTTTTGCAATGACCCTCACTTAAAACAAGATCTATGATTATCTATATTAAACTGTACTTGTTTTTAGCCTGGTGGACTGTGGTTTCATACTTTGTCATTAGGTATAGGAAAATGACTGGACAAAGACAACTTTATTGATGAAGAAATCCAAATGTTATTGTTAACTTTTGCAATGACCCTCACTTAAAACAAGATCTATGGTTATCTATATTCTAATATATAGAAGTAGCACGGTAACATTCTTACTTGTAGTAACTGGTTAGCACCAATGTCATTAATACATGCGCAAATCAAGACAAATTAGATATTATGCACTTTGGTCCAGAAATGGAAGTTAACAAATAATCAACTGAAAACACATTCTACTCATAGAACTTAAAAAATAAATAAAAATACCTATAATTTAATTCAAACTCTGCTTTTCTCATATTCATAAAATCGAACTTAATAGATTAGAATTTGTTCAAAAGCCCTTCAACAAGCCATATGTGTCATATGGTACACATTGTTCTCATGGCAGTCAAAGTAAAGATATTATGGAAGCTAGGCATATCCATTCTGATTCTTAATTGACCATCCCCAATAGCTATTACAAAAATTACATGGTATCAGAAGTAAGTAAGTGTAATCATTTATAGTTGTTTATTGTTTTGTAATTCTGAAATACAATTTGTAGCTCAGAATTATTTTATTTTATTTCAAAAGGGAGTCTTTATTATTTTTTGACTCTTACAACATACAAGAAGCTCTTACAGAATTTTTTGTCAAAAGATGGTCCAACTACAGCTAACAGGAATTCTGTCTGCAATTCAGTTTATGAGAGAACTGAAACAATTGATCCAGAAAATTGCTTTTGTCTTCACTGAAATGTGAATAGTTAAAAGCCTAAAAAAGTAATATGTGCCATTTTTCTACACATCCCATAGAATAAAATGTGAAAGTGTTAATGCTTGCATCCTTTCAAGGAGTGGAAAAAAGTGAAACAGCAATAAGAGAGAAATTCAAAAATGATTATATTCTTAAGAAAACGTTTTCATTTATCCATAATTTTCTTTTGGCAGGAAACCAAAGCTTACTGGCAACCAGAGATACATATTTTACAGGGCTAAAAAATATAACTTATAATTGTGACTTTGGTGAGGTGCATTATCCACTGAGAAGAAAATTGTCTGAGGTATAGAAAATAATTAGAGAAGATGCAGGCTTTAAAAAGAAGCAGACCTGGCTATATCTGGAGCAAGTTAAATTATAAGTACCACCAACTTGATGATTTAACTGAAGAAATGCAAGATAAAATGTGCATCAAATAACAGAGAAATAATGACGCCTAAACTGAAATGCTCAATAACAGTCATTTTGACATTAATGGGATTCATGAGTTATACAGGAAGTAAATTGAAGCCTCATGTGCTAGGTGCTGCTATATGCCTGAGACAGACAGAGAGAGAAAGAGAGACAGACAGGCAGCCAGAGAGAGAGAGAGAGAGAGAGAGAGAGAGAAAGTGCAAGAGAGAGAGAGAGAGACAGAGAAGCAGCTATAAATGGTCGATCCATATGCAAGTGGTCTGTTTCCTGTAAGATCACACCTCCTATACCATTTAAGTTAACACTCATATGATTTATTCATATTATAGTATTTCAAAGTAGGTGCTTCTATCACTAATTTTTTGAGTCTTCCAAAACTATTTTCCTGTGCATATTGACATTTTATGTTACAACTTGCTCCAAAAGCTTTTAATGGAGCAAAGATTTTATTATGTGTTACTAGACCAAGACTCTATAGCAGTCCCAAATCTGATTCCCAAAGCATCCATTTACTCAGCAAGACAAATAACCTGATATTTTTCTAATAGGTATTTATTTTTTTAGTAAACTGTTGTTGAAAGAATCATTTCAGTAATATATGTAAAATTCATGTTACAGAGTCAAAACATGAAAATAGCATACTTGTAGGTACTGTTAGAATGGAAAAAGTTAGTTCTATTAAGTTGGAGAATGCAAAGTTAGTGCAGAAAGATACGCAGGTTGCTGTTAAGAAATATTTTTAATAAACAAAGTACTAAATTAAACTAGGAACAGGTGTGGTGTACATTTTTATCAGAAAATGTTTTTAAATTGAGGCTGAAAGACTATGAAAAGAAAGCACTGTATACGTCATGTACTGATTTGGGACATAGAGTACAGCCACTGAGTCAGCAACTGACATATAAATATAAGTAGAGAAAGTGTAACATCCTCTTTCAAATACTTGCACTGGCTCAGCAAAATAATAAGCCTAATATTTCACAGAATTTGGCATGTTAAAAATTTGGCATGACTAATGAGACTTGCGCATCAGTCATGCATAGGAATAATTGCACATTCAGCTATCTTGAATACTTTACAAAGTCATAACAGATATACCTTGCATGACTTTACTGATTTATTTGAAGGCTTGGGTTACTTGTCAGGCTATATCATATGGAAATTCCAGTTACTATGCCAGCAATACATTTTCCAAGGAAAGTACCAGCAGTTCTCAACAACTATGCAGAAATTATAGCAAATTATATCATTAAGAAGCAGACAGTGAAAAAATAGATGAATAGTACATCCACTTTTGTGAAGCACTCCAAGTTCTGCATTTGTAGAGATCTGCAAGATCTGAATAAAGTATTTAAAAGAGAGACTTATCCATTGATAACAGCTTAGGAAGTGGCTGACTATAGAGCATTTTAAGTTCTTTTCAGTATTAGATGGAAATCAAGCATTTCAAAAATACATTTTGATAAATGTGCCTGCAAAAATACATTTTCATGAAGGTGTCTGCAAATTGTACATATGCAGTACTCTTTTATAAAGATAAACATTTCTGAGATTTCAGTTTGGTATCTCATCACCACCAGAAGCATTTCAATGAGCAGTATATAACATACAATTGAAGAAGGTATTCTGAATATAACTGATTATCTGTTATCATGAAGGCAAACTCAAGAAGAGCATGACAAGAAGCTAATGTTTCTTCTGGACACACTGAGACAGGACAATTTAAACAGGTTCATGGGTTCTTACTAGAATATTGATCAACAAGGATCTTCAGAAGTCTAATCCTGCATTTTCATGACGTTTTTAGTGCTTGTAATTTAATCATGAATAAATCAGAGCTGGGCAAAACATTTACATGTTACCCCTATCCACAAACCAGGGGAACATCTGTGGTTTCCTATCAATTTGCCTAGATTATGCTTGAATAAATTAAATATGAACATATGTAAAATAAATAAATGTGATATATCTCAATTATGTCAGCATTATTCTAACCTCAAGGAGAATGAAACCATAGTCATAAGTCAGAACAGTTCAAATGTCAAAGACACAAGGCAAATATTGATGATATTTCTAGGAACTTGCAAAATGTATTCCTAGTATGTCTGAGATAAAAAAAATGTTTTTAACTAGTTAAACTCATGGGACATGTAGCCCCTTTCAATGGAGGCCCTGGAGTAATGACTGGTTGAATGACTTGCTCAGAACAGCAAAGCAAATGGAGGTTGTGAAAATCAAACCCTGGATTTCTGCAGGGTCTAGGGCTAGCAGCATATATTCTTATACCCTTGCAGCATGGAAAGCTTTTGGAACATGTTGTATCCAGGAAATGGCAATATGCACAGGAAAAAACATTTCTGAATGCTGAAGAATTAGTGGAAGAAGCACTGCACTGAAATACGAAAGTGTGCACAATCCAGTAGTGTTGCAAGTGAATGCTAATCCGAATGGTATAGGAGATGTGACCTTACAGACAGCTGCCTTTAGATCAAAAGTATCTACAGATGTTTAGAAAAAATATGCTCAAAGGAAGAAATCTTAGCAACTGCGAACTGATGTGAGACATTCCTGAAATTTATTTATGACAAATAATACAAGAAGAAACAATCCATAAAATCTTCCAAAGCTTATCAAGACAGTTTTTGCACAAGGTGGCCCTAAGACTGCAGAAAATGTTGCTTAATCTAGAAAAGTATAATTTGGAAGTAAAGTACAGATTATGCAAGTAACTGCATGCAGTAGATGTGTTGAGCAGAGCATATGTACCAGAAAAGAATGGAAAAATTACTTCAGAAAGAATTAGAAGGGGGAGGTAATGCAACAGAAAACAATGAAAGGACTTCAAGGATGAATTGACAATGAATAGGAAAGCAGTCACTGAAAAAGAGCAATGAGAGACTGGCCTAAGAAAAAAAAAAAACATTATTCCAAAAGGGCATCTAGAGTCACTGGAAGGGGAAAAATGTGTTCAAGGCTTAATGTTCAAACCTGGCAACATTACCATACCTAACTACCTAAAAGAAAAGATGTTGCAGAATAAGAGAATCACATCTTAGAACAGTGAAGTGCAACACAAGAGGAATAATATTGGCCAAGACTGACAAGACAGATAAAATGATGTAAATTGTAACTGGCGCTCTATCAGATAAGATATTAATTAAATACCCTTCCTTATAGTGTATGGCATCAATGCATGGGCATAGATCTGTTCCAGTAGAAACAGGCAATGTGCATAATATATTTATGTTTTACAGCAAGTAGCATAAATTGGTCAGATTAACAATATGATGAGTACACTAAAGTTTGGTTTCTCAAAACAAAGCTTATCTGATGATCTGTGAGATTGTGGATACAGTTCAAAAAGACAGAATTTAATAATATTAAGTAGGAGTTCATGCATGAGGTTAAAAGCCCAAAATGTTCACAGGTGGGCAAAACTATCCAAACAGTAAAAATCCAGATATAGAAGAACAGTAACAGTAGTTGTAGGAAAAGACATATTGACATTTGAAATATATGAATATTTTGTTGCAGAAATATCAGTCTTTTGTCAGCTACTTACTAACAGGAAGAAAACTCAAGAAACAAATTACCAATATCTGTTATTTACTAATGCCAAACAACTGAGATATGATAAAAGAAAAGCTAGAAAAAATCATATAAGACAGAACTATCAATATAACAGAGATACCAAAAGACATTCAGAATAGCTGAGAGGAGATGGAGTGAGAATATAATATCCTGTCAAGGTTAAGATCAGTGGGCTGAAACTGT
Source organism: Protopterus annectens (assembly GCF_019279795.1). Taxonomy (NCBI): domain Eukaryota; kingdom Metazoa; phylum Chordata; order Ceratodontiformes; family Protopteridae; genus Protopterus; species Protopterus annectens. The sequence continues at coordinate 65,329,110 of NC_056733.1, forward strand.
AGGAGCTGGGCATCACTAGTTGTACAAAAGAAACTGGAAATATCTGAAAGATAAGGCCACGTGTCCTAGGAAATTGGGCACAATACAAGAAAGTGGAGCAGTAGAACGATATACTGGAGCCATTTACCAGGAAGAATACAATTAGGCAACCAAAACTACTTTAAAATTAAGAGCACAAGTCCAGAAAGAGCAGTGGTAAGTACTGTTCTAGATTTTAAAGACAACTGTAGAAGCAGCCAGATACAGGAATAGTTATATAAGTAATAAAAAGGGGTATGTAGTTACTGGGCTGTATATCTTTAAATATTAAAGAAGTCACAGACAGGAAATCTATGTCATATGGTAAATAATTTATTAGATGGCATTCACAGTACAGATGCCACCCAGGCTGGTCACAAATCTAAGCTGTTAGTCTATACTGAACACTCTAATAGGCATTAAAATATTATACTTTTTTTGACAAAGCTTGGAAGGTGCTATTAAATGTAATGTAATAACATTATAGAAACAAATTGAGATATAACATGCATTACGTTCATACAAATAACAGAGATAATATTTGTTCATTTGATGCATGAATTACACCAAGACGTAATATTATTTTACACTTTATTTTGAAATCTTCACTAAATAATCAGGTAGACATCAACCAGTCTGTATATAATATAAAAGAGTATTCATTACTAGAGCACTATGTCTAAAGAAAATGGGACAAATTATAAACATGTCAATTTATAAGCCAATTCTGTGTAAATCTAGCCAAAAAGATTATACTTTGTGCATAGAAATAAAAAAATAAACAACCAACAGTTTTCTGAACATGGTAGTTAGTAATTTATTTGTTGAGGGAAAAAAAAATCAGTTTGTCGTTATTGTTAACATTTAATTGCAGGTTTATTAATAACATTAAACAGCTGAAGGAATTTCTTGCTGACAATGCAAGTGTTTTATTTTGCTTCAGGATTGCATTCCAAATCTCCAGCTTTTTTATATTATGCTTATTACTTTTTTGTATTTAAAACAACGAGGACTTGTATGAAATTTCACATAGGCTTCCTCCTCTAAGGATATAATTTAGTATGTCGTCTTTCTCTCGCTCTGATTTTAATCCAGCTCATCTGTGGTTTACAAAGTGAACTCTTGGCTTCAGTCATCTGTGTATACTTGAAAATATGTTGCATTTCATTCTCAAAGCGTCTCCCTGCATGACAGATGGTGAATATTTGCTGACTTTTAAATACGGGAGAGTTGGGACTCTTTTATTTCTGGTGTTAGAGCCCACTTACTATTTTCATATTATAATGAAGACTGCCCATGTCTTGGGAAACCGAGAATTGCACATTATTTGACAGGCATCCCTGACTTCGTGTACTTATTTTAGAAGATTTTAATGGGCTGTATGTCTACTATTTCTAGGCCTCTAAGAAGTGGGTATGCTAATTCAAGTTCATTAAGAAAACCCATGGGGCCACATATGGGAAGTACAATGATCTTTTTCTTTGTAAGATGTTTCATTTGTCTTCAGAAGGAGCAATGATCTATCCTCTGCCCTCCTTAGCAGCATAATCCTTTGCGGACATAATCAAGTGATATATCCTAGTAATGATGTTTAAATACAGAACTAACTCAAGTGCATTTGAAATATTGTGACTCCTTAAGCATCTGCAAAAAAAAAAAAAAAAATTGCCATCACTTCCCTCTTGTTTCTGCAAATGTAGCTGACATTAAAAATTACGGACACTGTGACAAATGAAAGCTAGTAGGCTAGCAGTAGACAATCACTGGAAACCACTCTATGACAGCTTTACTCTGTCATATATCGCCTACTCAGAGGTGATCTCTGCCTACCATACAAAGCTATGTCAAACCCAGAGCTGTTGGACATGCTCCACTTTAAGAAATCCCAATTCCTCCGAGCTACATGCTCTAGGGACCTAAACCTTGTCACCACAATAAACAGAACATGCTGGAGGGATAGATTCCTGTCCCAGAGACTTCCCATACTCTGGAACAAACTACCTATCTATATCAAACAAAGCTACTCATTAGCACTCTTCAAGAAAAATCTTGATGATTGGATGAGAGTTAGGAAATTCACCCCAGGGATCACTTCTGTGGCTCTGCTTGACAGGGGCACAGGAAAATAATTTTCTTGGGTGGCAAAACCCAGGGTACCATTTCGCTAGGCTTATATAGGCCCTAGGGCCAATAGCCTAGTACCTACCTATGAACCTATGAACCTATGACATACTTTGACTTTGAATGTTAATGTTAGTGAATAACACACTTATTTTTTATTGATAACCGGAAATGGCACATTGAGAAAGTTTTTGCCACATATTCATTTGTGATCATGACTAATATATATATATATATATATATATATATATATATATATATATATATATATATCTTGTATACAAATACTTCTGTGGTAAAGAAGAGGCATAACAAACAGTGACAAGAAAGTCAGAATAAAACTGAAAAAAATAATCTAATTGTAACTGGTACAACCCCTGTACAGACTAGAAAACGTTATGCTAAATAACTAAGAGCAGATACTTAATAAGCATGGAGGGATAAACAAAGTAAGGAAGACCACAAAGACATTTCATAAAATCTAGTTATGTGGCATAGAGCAATAAAGCCCTATCTATGGCCCAACCGAACCAGATTCAATTAGTGATCCAGGTGTCTCAGGCACTGGCAGGAAAAGGCAGGTGTGTTCATCTTGGGGGAGGGTGGCTTGAGTATTTCCTGGGATGATCCAGGGTGGGGGCCAGGGATGTTGCTTGAGGGGGGATATTTCAAAGAGGGGGAGGGGTTGTGGACCAGGTTGAGCTGTGACAGAGTTGGGGGTAATATGCCACATATCCCCATTGTATACACAGTGTCTGTGCATAAACATGGAGTCAGAAGAAAGTGATAGTAATGGGGTAGTTCATAAAAGGTGAAAACAATTCAAGCTTAAGGTTGGTGTTACAACCTTAGAAACTGTGCCAACCTCAGACTGAATTGGAGCTAGTCTAGGGGTGTGAAGACTGATAGGTGCTGTGGTAGATGAGGCAGAGGAGCCAAAGAAAAAGCTCCAAAAAGGAAAAAAGTCATTACAAAAATGGATATCTCTAGAAAAAGAAGCAAAGATAAAAACACTAATGAGACAAGATCCAGAAATTTTCAGTAAGTATAAAAATAGGCTAACTGCAGTGTCTGCTTATATACAGATAGAAAATGGGCAGACTTCAGGGCTTAGTCATACTTGCTTAGTGCCTACATTTCTTTCCTTAATTGAGTTAGTTAGATAATTCATCTTTGTTGACTGGGTAAGATGTATTAGGAAAATCTACCAGTCTTCAGAAAAGATGTAAGAGGTGGTGCTTAATTAAGTGATTTAATCAACTTTACACAGTATTCAAATAAAAAGTGTGGGACATACCTCTCAACTGTACAGATTTTTGCAGAGTGTCCAGATTTTTGCCTCATATTTCTGGTCTGTTTTTTTATAAAATTGTGGTTTTCTGGAAAATAAGTGGTAAATTATTAAAGATTGCAATTAGAAAATAATGACAGACATTTGAGTTTCAGACTTCACATCTTTCAGAAAATTCATACTAATACGCAACCTGTTACTCTATCAAATTTATAAGTTTGTAAGAGCAATATTTAAAAATTATCTCTAGCTTGGCCTTTGTCCCACTTTTATTATGGCTCTGTCCATACCACACAGCTGATTTGATGCCATGGCCTCCTTTCATTACTAGTGCACTATTCTTATGACTGATCAGCACATTTTAAACCCCATAACTGATTTCTTCCCATTGGCTATGAGTTATTAAAATCCTCACTGCTCATGCCACTTGTCCATTGCGTGTTGGTCAGTTAGCACAATGGCAAGAAAATGTGGTTCAGAGACAGATATAACAGCAATAAGTAAGACCTCATTTTTGGTTCACTACCATGTCTTCATCGAGCACTGTTCTGTCACACTTGACACTGCTCGAGTTTTCCCTAGCAGCCCATTCATCGAGTTAGCATGTATGTACATGCACACAGATACCACACACACACACACACACACACACACACACACATACACACGCATGAATAAACACAATCCTTATATCCATTTATCTAAAAAAAGCCCCCCACATTCATTGACACTCAAAGAATTGCTCACCCATTCACCTGCATGCACACTCCAAAACACACACACACACACACACACACACACACACACACACACACACACACACACACACACACGCACGCACACACACACACACACACACACACACACACACACACACACACACACACACACACTCACACACACACACACACACACACACACACACACACACACACACACACACACACACACACACAACACATACAAAGACTAACATACATCCTACCACCATGTTTTTGCTGAACCTTGCCTGCACTATGAATGCTCCCACAGAAATGAATGGGTAGCAACCATGTTTTTTGGTGGGAAAATTTGGAGCCACTGAAGTTTCTTGGGAAAAGCACATGGCTAATTAGCATTAGCCACTCCCACAGACTGCTGCATTAGCATATGACTTCAAACTCAAGATTGTTATCCACATTGTGGAGAAGGGGAAAACCTTAATGATATAGTGGTCTTTTGATCCAACAGGCTTATCATGATGTGGAGGCCTTCTGAGTTAAGGCTTCCACATCGCACTAAGCCTTTCTGAATCCTAGGGTTATCTCTGCAGATAGAATGCCATTCAAACCTGTTAACGTTCATGTAAAGAAACCTTGCGTCACATTTACATGATCGTACACATACACATATATTCAGCATGGTGGCATGACATTTCAAGTAGCCATACTTCTCAACTGTCTAGATTTTCACAAGATGTCCAGATTTTTGGCTTAGATTTTTCATCTGTTCCTCATAAAATTTGTGGTTTTCTGGCAAATCACTGGGATGATCTGAGGATTGAATTCACTAAATAATGACATTCATTTCAGTTTCAGACTTCACATCCTTCAAAAAATGTATGTTAAAATAAACCCTGTTACTACAGTAGCTTTCTAAGAGCAATATTTAAAATATGTCTCTATTTTTGGGACTTTGTCCCCCCCATTTGTCGGACTTTGTCCAGATTCCTTGCAATAAGAGGTTGAGAGGTATGTAAGTAGCACAAATTTCCTTTGAGAAAGTTTGTCTCCTGTAAACCTCAACCAAATTCATACACTTTCAGTATTTAAAAATTTTACTTGAACTGGAAGTTCTTCTATTTTGCACCTCTAATATGTACATAAAATGAAATTATTTACCATGTCATTAAAAATGCTTGCATTGTTTTATATATATATATATATATATATATATATATATATATATGTATGCATATATATTATATTAAACTCATGGTGTTTCTCAAAAGCAGAATGTTCTGCAGCACTGGGAGCATTTAATGCAGCAGTTGGTCATGAAGAAATTATACATGGAGGGAATCTTGGTCATTTGATTGAAGACAAACTCACTGAAGATAACTTAACTGAATCCAAATCAGGGGCATATCCAGCAAAAGACGACCTAGGCAGCTACCAATAATCTATTGCTGGCTGGGGACATCTGGCCTAGCCATGAAAAAAAAATGAGACCCTTATTACCTACTCTGTTCAGCTGCTCTCTGTGTAATCTGTGACCTTTCGGATACTTGCAAACATTCATCATCAGTGATTGTATTTTCTGAGCATTTGCCCAATGAGATAGACTTCCAGGAGCTCAAACCAGAGAAGTGTTGTATTTTGAAGGGAGAATGCACAACATGGTTGGTCTTCTATATACAGTGAGATTCTGCTTGAACAAACCTCTGTAAGTGGAACCTCATCCAAGAATTTTATTTTATTGTATTTATTTCATGTTTGTTGACTGGGAAAGTCTTACTGGGCACAAGCCCTTTTTCAGAGGAGGCCTAGGGGAAAAGCCCCAAACAGAATAAAGATTCTTGCAAATAACAAATTATACAATACATAAGGTCTTACAGTAGGGGCACATACAAGGATAACAAGATATAAATAGAGAAACTCAGGAAAAGACAGAATAGATAACTATACATGAGAAGGATGGCATGAAGTAGATATTTTACTTTGTTTAGAAAGGAGTGATTAAAGTAAGAGAGAAGTGAATTTACAGTAGGATGTAGCAGAGAAGTTCGCAAAGAAAGAGAAAAAGGATGATGCACAGAGGAATAGACAGGAGATCTAGAGAGACAGTGTAGAAGGGGGAAACAGATGGAAGGAGAGACTCCTATCAGGTTGAGTAAGTAAATGTCAACAGAGTTGTGTAGTGAATGAAAGTCTATAAAGATGGCAGGAAGAGGGGGGAAAGAGTCAGGTGTAAGGTAGGGCCAGAGCCAAGAATTAGATAAGTAAGATTTGAGGAGTAATTTGAACTGTAGGTGATTTGGTGTGGTAAGTATGTTTTGGGGGCTAGAGTTCCATGTTCCGGCAATGCAGATGGAGTAAAGAGAATCACCAGAAAAGTTGTTAGCTTTTGTGACTTTTAAAACAAATTTGTCAGAAGATCTAAGTAGTCTTATTAGAGTGGGACTGAAGTAGATTGCAGACTGCAGGACACCTGTCTGGGAGGTAAAGTATGCTGTGGGCCATAGTGAGCTGGGTGTATGGCAGGTAATTGGGGAGCTCTGGGGTGCTCAAGCCAGTTTAGATGGCATAGGGCAGTACAGTGATGGGATCTATGAGGACAGCTGGTGGTGAATCTGGCAGTTTTGTTGTAGAAGACATCTAGTTTTGCCAGGTCAGTTTTGTACAGATTAGTGAGAATGGATGAGGCATAAAGAAGAGAAGAGATTAGGTGTTTTCTAGCAATAGATTGTCTTGTGGAGTCTGTGAAGAAGGGTTTGACTCTGTAGAGAGATCCAGATTTAATGTGAACTTTTTTAATAGTTTGGGTAATATATTTGTCAGCTCTCATCTTGTTGTCAGTTGTAACACCAAGAAGCTTAGTGTGAGAAACAGGTTCTATTTTTGTGTTATTAGAAGAATGAATCATGAAGGGGAACATGAGGTCTGATGGCTTGTTGTGCGAGAAAATCATAAGTTTAGTTTTATTGGGATCAAGGATCAACTGAGCATCAGACAGCCAATAATTTACCTCTATAAAGGATTTTTGAGTTATTTCTTGGTGTTTAGAAAGACAGGGGGCTGCACCTATGAGTGTGGAGTTATCAGCATATTGTATGCTACTGGCCTGGTGGGTGCCAGTGTGTAGCTTGTTGGTGAAGATGGAAAATAGGAGAGGACCTAGAATGGATCCTTGCGGGATGCCTAATAGGATCATAGGATCATAGGAGGTTACTAGGCTAATGGCCACAGGGCCCTTACAAGCCCAGCCAAGTTCAAACCATGCTCCCAAGGGTATCTGGTTCAAGCAGACACAAAAATCAACACTTATTGCCCCTGTTCAAGAGGGACACAGGTGAAACCCCTGAAGCAAATTTCTGGTTACCCATTTAATCATCCAAATTGCTCTTAAATAGGGCCAACAAGGGGCTTTGTTTAACATTACTAGGAAGCTTGTTCCAAAGGTGAAGCAACCTCTGTGAGACAAATCTGTCTCTCCAGCTTGTTCTGTTGATGTCGCATACCAGGTTAAGGTCCTTTGAGTGAGTGACCCACGTGTCATTTGACTTGTGAATGTGCAGCATTTCCACTAAAGCTGGGTCAGAGATTGCACTGCATGCAAGGCACAGGTCACCTCTGAGCAGTTTATATGACACACAGTAAAGTTACAATGATTTCAATCTGTCTGTATAAGACAGATCTTGAAGACCCTGCATTTTATTTGTAAGGAACCTTTGTGGTCTCTCCAATTGCTGCAGATGTTTGGAAAGGAACATACCAAAGGCAGCACTGTACTCTATTACTGGCATGATGAGGGAACAGTACAGGAGGATTATAACCTCTTTTTTTCTGGTGACAATGCCCTTACTTATGAGATGAGCAATATAAAATGCCCTTCTTACCACTGTGAAGACATGGGATTGAATTTAAGGTTGCTGTCAACCTGTGTGCCTAGATCTCTCACCACTGACTGTGTGCTTAGAGTATTTTTATTAATGTGGTAGTTTTCAGGAACATCACCCTTGCCAAAGGGGATGATAATGCATTTTTTTGGCATTAAGTTTAAGATCATGACTTTGGCACTAGTCATTAGTCTACATAAGACCTTCTTGCAGGACGTTGACATCGCTAGGGGTGTCAATGACCACTCCCAGTTTGCAATCATCAGCAAACATTGTCAGCCACAGTCCTTTAGTTTTAGCCTGTACTTCAGAAAAGTAGGTAGGGGGTCTCAGAACCGATCCCTGTGGAACATAAGTGGTTATGGGTCTGCTGGAGGAGGTGTAGTCCCCTATTTTGACAGTTGAGTTCTATCAGCGACCCAGTTTGCAAACCACCTGACAATATATGGGCTGATACCCAGTTGTCTGAGCTTATCAAAGGTGCCTGAGTGGGGGATTGTGTTAAAGGTCTTGGCTAAGTCTAGGTAGGCCGTATGCACAGACTTTCTTTCTTCTAGGGCTTTGGTAACTGTCTGGAAGAAATCCACCAGGTTTAACAGACATGATCTCCCTCTGACAAAGCCAAACTGGGTGGAGTCGAGCATTTGGAGATTTCCTATATCTTTGTTAATAAGGTCCAAACCCCCGACTTCCCAAATCAAAGTTGAACACATTCTAACCAAAGGTTATAGCATTATTAGATATGGCAGACTAAACAAATGAGGTGGAGGCACTGCTAGCATGTTTAAAGACGCCCTCCAACTTGCCCAACTAAATTGTACTCCACCAGATCTCCCCAGCTGCAAAATGATAACCGCCTGCCTAAAAATCAACTCCCACAAAACTTTAATAATCATTGATACCTACTTTGCCCCCTGGGAATAACCTCCATTTCATAGAAAACCTTCTGCCCTGGGCCTCAACATATTTCAGTCAAGAAACAATAGTATTAAGTCATTTCAACCTAGATTAGCTTACCTGCTCCTCTAATAACCCCTCTAATTTCATCAACCTTTACTGATTCTCCCAAACAAAAAAACACTGCTAGATGTATTGATAAGCACTCTAAAAAAGAAGCAATATTAGACTGGATACATACAAACTGGCCTAACCTAATTTGTCAAACAGGCTGAATACCAGACACTCTCAGTGATCACTCCTCACCCTTTCTACTTAGCAAACAGCTTCACATAACCAATAAATAACATCATATTCAGAAACATCCACAGCAAAAAGAACTTCTCCCCCACTATATTTAATACACTACTGCAACAATGTGATTGTCAGCATTAAAACCCCTCCACTTAGACCTTGCTGTGCAATACTTTAACAGAACATTCCTCAAAATACTTGACAATCTCACTTCCTCCAGAAAAATGTGTGTTAGAACCAAACAACTCCCTTGGTTATCTAAGGACACCATACAGATACTTAAGCAAAGGGATAGAGCCTGGTCACAATATAAAAAATCCAAAAACAAAGACTACCTCACCCAATATCAACAATTGAGAAACCTGGCCAAATATCACATCAAGTATGACACAAAACTTACTTCCAAACATGTCAACAACAGGACTAACTTAACCCCCAACATATTGGCAAAGCATCAATTACCTCCTAAAACCAGGTAAGCCCTCTACCCCTGCTCCATCCACCAAACTTTCCTCTTATTCCATAGCATCTCAATTCAATAGTCACTTTTTCAGTTCTATAACCTCCATCATTAACCACAGCACTAACCTACCTGTTTCAGTTCCCACCTCAACAAAACATAACCCAATCCCATTCTCATTCAAACCCATTCAAACTAACTACAAAAAACATCTCTTAAACAAATTAAAACCCTGTACTCTCCCAGCAGACAAGCTCCCCAGTAAATTTCTAAGACTAGCTGCACCATCCATGCCTTATCCCATATCTATTTTAATCAATTGCTCCATCTCAGAACAATATGTCCCTCTCCTCTTGAAGATATCACATCATTCCCCTACACAAAGGCAGCCCCTCCATAGACCTCACAAACTAGTGACATATTGCTATTCTCTCTCCCCTTTTCAAAATCTTAGAAAAATGCATTCATCGGACACTCCTTGACCATCTCCATGACAACAATCTCTTATCCAACTCCCAACATGCCTTCTGACCTAAACATAGTAGCAACACAGTACTCACTGTTTCACTAACACTGCGTATCTCCTCAAAACTGATGGTCTACTTGTCTCATATGTCTTTCTCGATATGTGCAAAGCTTTTGACACCATATCCCACCAAATACTGCTCAACAAACTAGCAACTTATGACCTCAGTGTAACATCCCTGACTTGGTTTCATAGCTACCTCTCCAACGGACAGCAATCTACCAAATGGGAGAACAAACTGTCCTCCCTTTTACCCATCTCTCTAGGAGCTCTCCAAGGCTCTATCCTTGGACCCCTCCTCTTTATCATATTTACCAATGAACTCAGTTACTCCACCCAACTAGCTACTATATTGTACAATACGTCAGTGATGCCTCTCTTATCTGCTCTGCCCCCTCACTCCAAGAACTACAAGAAAAAATACAAACTTATCTCCAAGACGTAGAAAACTACCTCACCAACCATCAACTCATTCTTAACCCAAATAAAACTAAGCTCATGGTCTTCTGCAATGAAAAAAAAAAAAACTAAAAACTAAAAGTAACCAAAGCCCTTAGCATCTGTTCCTCCAATGGCACTAAATCGAACCAGTCAAAAAACTACACTCCTAGGAGTAATATTAGATGACCATCTAAAATTCGACAAACAGATAACACTAGCAATTAAAAAGTTCACATCAAACTTGGTTCACGCTCTAGAGCCAAACCTTTCCTAACTATGCTAGATTCTCCATAGCCAGATCACACCTACTCTCCACCCTTCTTTATTGCTTACAAATCTTCACCAACCTGCACAAGTCTGACCTAGATAACCTTGAGACCTGTTACAACAAAATAGCAAGGTTTGCTGTGAATCACCCTTATAAATCCCACCCTTGTATTACACTCTGGAAAATCAGTTGGTTGAATTATCCAACCTACTGTCTATCAACCAACTCACCATTGCACATAGTATTATCCACAAGCCTAATCACTGCCCTGCTCTCCTCAATCTAGTCGAGGCAAACTCAAACCCCAGGTCCCTGAGATCATCAGACAAAGTAATCCTAAAAGTAAAAAAAATCCCAAAACTATTACGGAGACTCATTGTGATAAAATATCCAAATCCTGGAACCTATTGCCCCAGGACATGCTTAATAATCCTGACAGTCGTACATTTAAACTGCTTTTAAAAGAACATCTCACTAACCTCTGGCTATGCTCCTGTACCCACCCAGGCTGACTCCTCTAATCTGACTGATCTGCTCTAATGTCAGATGTATTTCCAAGCTATTTCATACTTGCCCGGCTTTAGCTCCTCTTCCAACTCATTATACCTCAGACTGTCGTTTCCTTTCCTCTTACCCTTTCAATAAATAAAATAGAGAGTAAGCAGTACTTTTAATCTTGTTGCATTGCTAGTATCCTGTATATTATAAATCGCCTACCTGTTTTCAATGCATTTCATTTTTGTAGCTACCTTTATCTTGTTTGAAACTTGTGTATCTTTTATTTTGTCACAATGTTTGTTTGTTGACTATTTGTCTTGGAGCTTTTCTCTCCAGGTCTCCCCTGAAAATGGGCCCTTAGCCCAGTCGGAGTCAGACACTACCCAGTAAACAAATGTAAAATAAAATAAATAAATGAGGATTCATTCCATGGCCTTGGAGGTAAGGCTGGTCAGGCTAATGGGTCTATAGTTCCTGGGGTCCATGGATGCACCCCCATTGTGCAAAGGGATGACACTAGCTGTTTTACATTCTGCTGGGATGAAGCCAGTGCTTAGGCTGTGATTGAAAAGGGTGCTCAATGGTGACACTAATTCCTGTCTTAACCCATGTACAACACTTCCCAGGATGTTGTCTTGTCCCATAGAGGCTGTGTTTTGGCATTAGAGAGGGCATTTAACACCTGCCCCCCAGAGATACTATGTGGGAGACAGGTGTTAGGGATGCTTTGGGGTATATGTGGCAAGGACAGGGGGATGAAGTTTTCACTGAACCTGTCAGCCAGCAGGTTTGCTATATCCACAGGTTCTGTATATGTAGTACCATTAACTACAACTTCAGTGCAAATCTGGGCCTTACCTTTGAGGTTACAGATGTAACTAAAGAACATCTTGTGGTTATCCTTAGTTAGGGAAGCTAATTTGGATTTGAAGTTAGCTTTGGAGGACTTCATTAGGAGTCTTATTTACTTGTTTAAGTTGAAGAGGGAGTGTTTACATTTTTGAGACTGTTCCTTCCTACTCTTAGACAGCAATTTCTATCTCCAGTTGTACAGCCTATTAATAACAGTTGTCCAACAGGCAGGTTTGTTTTTCCTTGAAGATCTTGCTTTGGTTCTAACAGGTATGGCAGAGTCAATACAATTGTACAGGTGCTTCTATAAAGCATTGGTATATAACTCAACATAGGTGTCTGTTCCATCAGTGGGGGAGAGGTGATGATGCTATTTATACCATCATGTAAGCAGTTGTAATTGGCCTTGGAGATTTGTTTTAAGTCTAGTTGTTGCTAAGGGGGTGTCTTGTGTTATAGTTACTTCTAGCGAGACTGATTTGTGGTCATATCTCACCAGGGATGGCCACACACTGGGGGTGGTGCAGTGATCCCCCATGTTGGTGAGCACCAGGTCCAAGATGTTTGAGCCCATTGTGTCCAGGACATTGGAGTTAATAAAGTCCAGGAACCTTTGGGAAAGTGAGTTAAAACACGTATAATTTACCCAGTCAATGGACAGGTAATTAAAGTCAACCAAAACCAGGGTGTTTGGTTCTATGTTGATTGACTTGAGTAGATACAAGTAGGCTGAGTGGATGTCCTGATTCATGAAGGGGGTCCTATAGCTATCACTATCTTAGCTACAGTCAATTGCACCTGAAGTAATTCAAGGGAATTGTGCTGTTTAACCAATCTAAAGGTGTATTTACCTTTAATGAATATTGATACACCACCTCCTTTAGTTCTCATGCCTTCATTTTGTGGTCTGAACGTGTGAAAGGAAATGTAACTTGGTTATATGGGGTGCTCTCCACAGACTTAAACCAGGTCTGAGTGACTGCACAAATGTCAGCATCTTCCAGGTTGAGGACTGCTTCCAGTGAGTACAGTTTCTGGTTTAGACTCCTAGCATTTAGCAGCATAACCTTCAGGTTGTTTTTAGAGGGTATTTTTATGTCAGGAATTTTGTTCTTGTGATGTTGCCTAAGGAAGGCACTATGAGGATGGCAAGAGCCTTAGCTAATAATCTAAATCCCAGGGGTGACAGATGAAGACCACCTCTAGCAAACCATCGAGGTCTGTTGACCATGTCATCCTAGGCTGACAAACTCTGGATCCCTTTGAATGACACCAGAAACTAACCCAATTGTTGAAGTCAATCATTTTTTGTTTGTATTGAGGTATCATCCTAGGCAAAGGTAAAATGCTGCTTAAGGCCAGGGACATACCTGCCTGAGACACATAATCTGAGAGCTCAGTCATGTCTCTCTTCATATAGTCCAGTGAGGTATGTCTAAACTCATTCACACCAACTTGGACTATGACATAGTCATAACAGTGCCTGTCGTTGAGAGTCTTACGTGCATGTGTGATGTGGTGGTTCCTGGCACCTGACAGACAGCTGACCATGACCTTTTCCCTATCCAAACTTGTGAGAAGAACATCTGTGTGTCTCACAACTGAGTCGCCTATGACTAAGATGTTTGTGTTTGTTATGCCTTAGGGGTGTGACTGCTGAGACACTGGTGTGTGATATATTATGTATTACGTGAAGTGTGCTTTTGTTTGTGTTTGGGAGGTCTCTGATCTTTAGGTAGGCTTCTTGTAAGCATATGTAGGTAGATGTAGGAGGTGAGGTGTGCATGCTGACAACCTGTTTAGTATCAGATGAACTGACTGGTGAGTGAGAGAGCCTGGATTCTAGGCTCTTGATATAGATGCATTTCTCACATAATGAATTTGTGTGGACTAGAAGAAGTGGGTTGTTAGTGTACATGAGACAATTGCTACATTGTCTCAGGATGCCTATGTCGACCAGGCTGGCTGGAGAAACTGTGGAAAATTGTCCATCAATAATGCTACGTAAGTTGATGTGGTCAGAAAACAGAGAGAGGACAGGAAGGACCAGGTAAAGTAGAGGACAGGAGAACTGGACAAAAATACAAAGAGCTAGTGGTTAGGATCTGTGTTGGTACCTCAGGACTTTGCTGAATATATCATATGTCAGTGAGGGACAAACAAGAGAACTCACCCATGGAGCACCAGCAGAGTACTAAGGGAACATTTTCAGGTAAAAGTGTTTGCATCTATAACCACCAATGGTGCCCACTGCTGTAAGGCAGTGCACTATGTTGCAAATGAGCACAAACTGATCTGAACAAATTAACCAATAATACAGCACAAAACTGAATCCTGTTCCAACAGTCTTTAATCATATGAGCTCTAACTGCACACTCCTGTCACTAGGATACAAGGGAACCCTGTCCAACAAAAGGTATCCTGGTTTAGTGCTCAAGCTGTACAAACAGAACTAGATTCAGCAGGTTTGAATCTAGTCTGTGCTACAGCAAACAGAGTGCAACAATTTCAGAAAGAAAAATAGTTCAGATAAGCAGTGATATGGCAGAAATACAGTTCAAAAGTGCAATATACAGTGAAAAATTCTACTTAGGTTTTGCAGAGCTCAGCCGATAGCTTGGATTTGATTGTGTAGCAAATGAGAGCAAACAGATTTAAACAAATTAACTAATAAAAAGCTCAAAACTGAGCCCTGTTCCAGCAACCTTCAATCAGATGAGTTCTAACTGTACATTCCTGATACTGGGGTGCTGAGGAACCCTCTTGAACAAAATATGGCCTGGTTTAGTGCTCAAGTTATATAAACAGAACTAGATTCAGCAGGTATGACTCTAGTCTGTGCTATGCAAAGTGCGACAATTTCAGAAAAACACAGTTCAGATAAGCAGTGATGTGGTAAAAATGCAGTTCAAAAGTGCAATATATAATGAAACATTCTACTTACATTTTGCAGAGATCAGCACATGGCTTGGACTTGCTTATGTAGCAAATGAGAGCAAAGTGATCTAAACAAATTAACTAATAAAAAGCTCAAAACTGAGCCCTGTTCCAGCAACCTTCAATCAGATAAGTTCTAACTGCACATTCCTACCACTAGAGTGCTGGGAATCCTTTCAAACAAAAGGTGGCCTGGTTTAGTGCTCAAGTTATACAAACAGAGCCAGATTCAGCAGGTCTGAATCTAGTCTATGGCACAGCAAGCAAACTACAACAATTTCAGAAAAAAATAAACTGATTTAAACAAATCATCCAATAAAAGAATCAAAACTGTGCCCTGTTCCAGCAACCTTCAATTGGATGAGTTCTAACTCCACACTCCTGCCACTACGGTCCAGGGGAATCCCCTTAAACAAAAGATGGCCTGGTTTAGTGTTCAAGTTATACAAATAGAACTAGATTCAGCAGGTCTACACCTGGTATATGCTACAGCAAACAAAGTGCAACAGTTTCAGAAAAAAACGTTCAAATACACAGTGATATGGTAAAAATACAGTTCAAAAGTGCAGTATACCGTGAAAAGTTCTACTTAAGTTTTGCAGATATCAGCAAATAGCTTGGATTTGCTTATATGGCAAATAAGACCAAACTGATTTAAACAAATTAACCAACAAAAAAGCTCATAACTGAGACCTGTTACAGCAACTTTCAATCAGATGAGTTCTAACTGCATACTGCTGCCACTAGAGTACAGGAGAAACATTTCCAGCAAAAGATGGCCTGGTTTAGTGCTCAAGTTATACAAACAGAGATCGTTTCAGCAGGTCTGAATCTAGTCTATTCGACAGCAAACAAAGTGCACCAATATTCAGGAAAAAAAGCAGTTCAAATAAGCTGCCACAATAAGCCTTCAACCAGCAATTTCCAGCTCAGAAGGCCAGAAACTATCCTCTCCTTCCACAAGAGTGTAGACCACAAAGCGTAATGTAATATAACTAGCCTGAAGCCCGAGTGCTTAAATCAGAAATAAGACACTTTTAGAATAACAGACACACTAAGTCTTCAACCAGCAATTCCTAACTTAGAAGGATGTAAGCTACCTCTCCTGCCACAAGAGTGTAGAATACAAACCTTCTTAATGTGAAACAACTGTCACAAAGCCCAAGTGCTTAAACCAAAGCTAAGAGGCTTAGAATAACATTTACAGTTTAATCAGGCTACTAACATGCAGCAGAATAAATGCAACTGAAACTTTTAAGAACAAGCAGCAAAAACAAAATAAAGTAATAAGGTAGGAAGAAACAGAAATACAGTAAAAGCAGCTGAATAAAGTGTTTTTTTCTTTTAAGGTTAAGTGGGAAGGGAAGAAACAAAAGATAATTCAAGGTCAATAAACTAAGGGGGGTGATGGCCTTCTCAAATGATCTCTCTGTACTCAGTAGAATGAGCTTATGAGATGGGACTAGGAGGAGTGTCCAAAATCAGATTTATAGTATGGATGGGCAACTCAAAAGTCACCAAGTTTAAGAAAACAACAACAATTGGGCAGGTGGGAGGGAAAAATAAAATGCATCAGCAATATTCAGGCAGAGTACAGCAAGCAGGAAGCAGAGAAGAGAGTTCATGCTGCCATTTTACAGCCTGCTGATGGTCAGATAAGTAATTGTGGAGCCATGTAAGGGCAGTGTGGCTTAGTTTAAAGGATGAAAGTTCATTTTCTAATGGGAGAGGCATTGAATGATTTAGACATGTCAAGAAAAATGGAGGAGACTAGATCGCCATTGTTTTTGAAATGGTTGATACAGTTTGTGAAGATTAAGAGAAATGTACTGGTACTGTGGTTGAGTCTAAAGTAGTGTTAGGAATTAGTCCGAAGTTATTGGAAATTAAGTAAGGCATGAGTTGGAAATGGATACATTTCTGTAAAATTTTGGATAGTGGAGATAAGATGGCAATAGGCATGTAATTGGAGAAGTCTGTAGAGGTACCACCTTTATGTAATGGGGTAATGTAGGAAATTTTCCAAATCTTGGGAATATATTGTTCTGTTATAGAGCAAGTGATTAAGACAGAGATAGGGTAAGAGATTGTGTCAGCAGCTAGCTTGAGATATTTAGAAGGGAGATTGTCAGCAGTGAGAGGAGTAGGCCTAAGTTTATTGAGTAGTTTTTTTATGGTGTTGATTTTTACACTTTCGAGGGAAAAGGTATGGGAATTTGGGAAGTATTTCAGGATCTGTGGGAATGGTGAGAGGAGTATTGTTGGATTAAGGTTAGTATAGAGTTTGTAAAGTAGGTTTTAAATTGTGTGGCTATACTGACTGAAGAATTTTTATGGTTAGGTGTTGGGGTTTTGAGTTGACCTGGTTTTTAATAGTTGATTTATAGAAGTCTAGAATTTTTTGGGATTGTTTTGGTATTTTTGTTGGGCAGTAATGTAGTAAGATTTTTATTGTTTTTGACCTGTTTTTTGGCTTTGTGTCTTAGATGACAAAACAAATCGAAGGAGGTTTGGGTTTTGTTGGACTGGTATTGAGCCTAGGCTTTGTCCCTGGTTTTGATTAATAGTTTAGATTCTTTTGTCAGCCAGGGAGCATAGCTTGTCTTGATTCTAATAGTCCTAGGAGGAGTAGGCCTACGTTTATTGAGTAGTTTTTTTATGGTATTGATTTTTACAATTTTAAGGGAAAAGGTATGGGAACTTGGGAAGTATTGTCAGGATCTGTGGGAATGGTGAGAGGAGTATTGTTGGGTTAAGGTTAGTATAGAGTTTGTAAAGTAGGCTTTAAATTGTGTGGTTATACAGACTGAAAAATATGTATGGCTAGGTGTTGTGGTTTTGAGTTGATCTGGTTTTTAATAGCTGATTTATAGAATCCCAGAATGTTTTGGGATTGTTTTGGTATTTTTGTTGGGCAGTAATGTAGTAAAGTTTTTTATTGTCTCTGACCTGTTTCTTGGCTTTGTTTCTTAGATGACAAAACAAATCGAAGGAGGTTTGGGTTTTGTTGGACTGGTACAGAGCCCAGGCTTTGTTTCTGGTTTTGATTAATAGTTTAGATTCTTTTGTCAGTCAGGGAGCAAAGCTTGTCTGGATTTTAATAGTCCTAGGAGGTGCTAAGGTATTTAGAGTGTTTAGAAATGTGTTATTGAAGTATGATACGGCAGCGTCCACTGGGAGTGATAATAGTGGAGACCAGTCGCATTGTTGTAGTGTAGATAAGAATGTTTGGGGTGAGAAGTGTTTTTTGTTGTGTGTCTGCTGGAATGTAGTGTTTTGGTGATGTGCTGCCATTGTCTAACCAGATAGGTAGGTAGGTGTTCACTAATGCTATCTGGGGGGGCAACTTGAGTGGTAGGTGTGTGATGGTTTGGTGGTTAATATCCAGTCTAGTAATGAATGTCAGTCACCAAACCATCACACACCTACCATTCAAGTTGCCTCCCAGATAGGTAGGTAGGTGTTCACTAGTGTTATCTGGGAGGCAACTTGAGTGGTAGGTGTGTGATGGTTTGGTGGTTAATATCCAGTCTAGTATTGAATGTCTATTAGATGTTTTGCCCACTCTAGCTTGTGATTATATAAGCTGGGAGAATCCTAACAGGTGCATGAAATTTGATGGGCTGTCAGCAGAACAAGTGTTCCAGTCTGTGTTAAAGTCACCTATAACAATGATTTCTTGGGAAAATGTTAAGGATGTCCAGTGGAGGAAGTCCTCAATTATGGCAGGATTGTTTCCAGGTGGGATGTAGATAACTATAATAATTATAGATGTTTTGGAGTTCATTACAAGTTTGGAAAATAGCAGTTCTGCTTTATTGCATTTTGGAGGGTTAGGTTCAAGGAGTTGAAGGTTGAGATTATTTTTATATGTGATAGCTATGCCTCCACCCTGTTAGTTTAGTCTATCCATTCTGTGGATGTTGTAGCCTACTGTGAGTATTTCACTATCCCTTATGTTGAGCTTTAGGCAGGTTTCATTCAGAACTGCTTTGTCAGGAGAATAGAGTTAGAGAGCTGAGTGACTACTGAGGTTAATGTTTAGAAAAAAGAGGTTTGATTTATTGGGAGTGGCAGTGATATAAATGTTAGTATTTGCATGGGAAGTGTGTTTGGTTCCAGTGGATTGTTCTTGGTACCTGGGTTTGGGTGGATGTCTCTGCTAAGTTTGGGATTGGTGTTTAAATGAATAATGGAGTTAGGATGTTTAAGAGTAAGTCTAGTATATTTATGAAGAAGTTGAAGTGAGGTATATTCATAAGTGCATCTGTATGTGTGAAATGCTGGATTGGTGATGGTTGAAGAGGTTAGGTTTTATAACATACTGTGTGAGTTTGGTATGGTGTAGTGAAGGGATTGAAAGTGTAGAGGTGCGAAGGAGATGTTGAGAGGAAGTTAGAATAGAGGATAAGAAAAGAAGAGCTAGTAGAGTAGTGTGGTAGAACAGCATGATGGAGTGGGGAGAAGACAACAGGAGAATATTAGGTGATAAGGATAGTTGGAGAGAAGGAGTCTAGGTTGGACAAAAGTGAAGAATCTTTTAATCTATGGATGACAAACAGAACATTTACCCAAGGACTGGCCCCTGTATTGGACAGAGGCAGCTCCTAAATGCTTTATCCCATGCATGGGTCCCCTCAAATTATCTATGATATGATCCCAGCTATTCTCATTAGGGGTAATATATAATTATCAACTATAGGATGGGTAATTCCAATCTCTAACCAAATGGGACAAGTTAATTCAACTATAAAAAGGAAAAATGGTTCAGCTTAAAATGGTCCACAAAGGCAGCTAGTCTCCTACTTACCTATGAACCTATGAACAGACAATCCCCTCCCTGTCCTTTACTTTATCACAATTTCTGGCCACAGTTCAGTAATCAAATATCCCCGCGCCTTACTGTCTTTTCTTTCTCTGTACTTGACAGCATTACATCAACCATCTTTTTTTATTTTACTCTGAAGCTTAGGATTCTCATGCATAAAAGTTACTTATTGCTACCAGAAGTTATCTATAATATTATTGAGATCATCTGCATTTTTACCACACTGTTTTTATGTTTTATTTCTCTGTCCTTCCATATTGCTGTGTCTTGCACTACAGACATTAGTACTTTCTACAGAAAGCACACCTTTGCTCTATGTGCTTGCCACATCCTACTACTGGCATTAAAAAATGTGCAGTTCAAATACTGACCCTGTGGCACTTTGCTGTTCACTGTCTTTTCTTCAGATCACGCTGTATTCACCACACTACTTCATTCTTCTTCTTCTTCTTTCGGCTGCTCCCATTAGGGGTCGTCACAGCAGATCAACTGTTTCCATTTCTTCCTGTCCTCTGCATCTTGCTCTGTCACACCAACCACCTGCATGTCCTCTCTCACCACATCCATAAACCTTATCTTAGGCCTTCCTCTTTTCCTGTTACCTGGCAGCTTCATCCTTAGCATCTTTTTCCCAATATACTCTGCATCCCTCCTCAGCACATGTCCAAACCAACGTAATCTTGCCTCTCTGGCTTTGTCTCCAAACCTTCCAACCTGGGCTGACCCTCTAATATACTTATTCCTAATCCTGTCCATCCTCGTCACACCCAGTGCAAATCTTAACATCTTCAACTCTGCCACGTCAAGCTCTGACTCCTGCCTTTTTGTCAATGGCACTGTCTCCAACCCATATAACATAGCTGGTCTCACTTCCCTTTTGTAGACCTTCCCTTTCACTCTTACTGGTACTCGTCTGTCACAAATCACTCCTGACACTCTTCTCCACCCACTCCATCCTGCCTGTACTCTCTTCTTCACCTCTCTTCCACACTCACCATAACTGTTGATCCCAAGTACTTAAACTCATTCACCTTCACCACCTCATCTCCCTGCATCCTCACCATTCCTCTATCCTACCTCTCATTCACACACATATATTCTGTCTTAGTCCTGCTGACCTTCATTCCTCTTTTCTCTAGAGCATATCTCCACCTCTCCAGGGTCTCCTCCACCTTCATTCCCTCTCCTCAAAAGCTTCTGAGTAATTCATTTTTTATCTTTGGTTTTATATATGGGCTAGCTGACAATGTATTTATTTGTTTGTTTATTAATTTGTTAGCCAGGTAAGTGGATTGATCATTCTTGGATCCTTTTCAGGAATGACTCAGTCCACAAGGACAGAAATAAATGCAGTCTCTCTCTCTCTCACTCATTCTCTCTACCACTCTCTGTAGAGGGATACTGTATCTCCATATATGGCTATGTAATGCAATACAGAATACCAAGTTATAGAATTTAATTTTGCTTAAACCATATTATTTAAACATCACATTATCAAAATGTCATCTGATTGCAAATATCATTATGTTGAAATAAATGCAAATGGACAAACACTGAAAAAATTCACATGAACATATTGTAAAGTTCCACCAACTATATATCAGGCAACAAAATATTTTCTGTTTTCATCAAGGTATTGCAACACCATAGTTTATTCATTATCCAGGTGAGTGGGATGGCCCATGGGCCCTTTGCCCTTGAGCTTGGTCATAGGTGGGATGAAACAATGCATATCAATTAGTGTATTGTGTTATTATATATGTGGGAGAAGAGTGCCACTGCCCGGTAAAGCAGACACACACACACACACACACACACACACACACACACACACACACACACACACACACACACACACACACACACAAACAGCTCTCTCTCTCTCTCTCTCTATATATATATATATATATATATATATATATATATATACAATTAGTATTTTTCTTAATACATGCATTTTGCTTTTTCAGTATTGCTGCATATGTGTCTTTTTTTACCATTATGTTCTCAGTTATAATGCAATTCAGTAATATGGTTTAACCAAAAAATCTGTAATTGGACATTTTACAATTCATTATTATCTCAGGTTTAAGAAATGCTGATATATACTGCTGCTGGTTTTCACTTTTACACACAAACACATGCAAACACACACACACACACACACACACACACACACACACACACACACACACACACACACACACACACACACACACACAGATGCGTGCATGCCTGTGCACATTCTAATGAACACACATTTGACCCCAGCTCAGCAAACAACTCACTTCAATGGCAGGCACACAGACTAAAATAAATATTTTCATCATATTGATCACTGCTGCAGGAGCCTTAGCTAAATGAGTTATATCCTGGCAGGGATAAAACAGCCAGCCAATTTACAAAGATTTGGGGCAACTTCCGCATACCCAAACTGTAAGGCAGCTCGACCTGTACTGACTAAAAACATGTGTGGGCACCAAACCATTCAGAGCTTTAATGCCACTGAAAAATATGCTCCTCTGAGACTTTCAAAGATTGACAGCTGGTTTGTGTTTTTTTTTGCTGGACAGATAAGTTTCCTTTGGGGGAAAAAAACTTTCTGTGTAATAATTTTATCACTAATGCTTTCTTCTAACCTTCCGTTTAATAATTTTGTTTATTACTGATACTTTCCTCTAACCTTCCATTTACTCATTTTTTTATTACTGATAACTTTCTCTTCAGCAAAGTTATTTTAAAACTTTCTGTTCAGGAAAGTTATTTTAAAACTGGGAGCTTGTGTTTTAATGGACTGTCAGGAGTCTGTACTGTACTTTTAAATGGGAGCACTCTTTTTTCCTGTCAGTTTAAAAGTTGTTTAAAGTAAACTGAAAAACATTTTTTTCCTCTGGAAAAATTATATTTATTTTACTTTGTGGGGCTGACAATGTCTTTTAAAGTGGTTTTAACCGTGTTTGTGAAAAAAATGACTTTTAAAGATGTTTTGTTTTTACCAGCATTTATTGCTTGTTTCTCCCTGGAAATGGACTTGTTTACATCAGCTGCAGGTGGGTTACTCTCCTGTGACCATTAGTTGTACCTCAGACCATTCATCTTCAAATATGCCTTCAGGCTGTAACTGGAGATTTTTCATTTTTTAATTGATCATATGTTTTAATTTTTTTTGTAATTTTTGTAAGATATATATATATATATATATATATATATATATATATATATATATATATATATATAGTGGTTCATTTAATGTTAAGGCTTTTTTATGGCCATTGTGTTATATTTACCATTCATCTTCAACCCTGGATACCTCTGGTTTAGCACCTACAGCCACTATGGACAAAAAGTTAGCCACATTCTCTGTGGCTGTTGTGGTCCCCTCAATGAGTAGGGGAAAACCAGTCTTGTTAGTTCTGAGAGAACTGGGAAGACTTCCCTGTTTTGTCAGAATGTTTTGCCCATCCCTGGGGAAGTTGCTGCTGCTATTAATAATTCCTGTGAAAAAGAAACATAAAACGAAACGTGTCTACTCCTCCTCAAATTTCCTTCGAGAGGAGTAGTTTACTGTGTCTGGATCAGAGTTTAATTCAGGCTATTGATCCTTCTTGCAAAGTAGTTTCTGGCAAAAAAGAGGGATACCTCCTTTCCTGAACAGATTCAAAATTCTGAATCTGGACAGGAGGATGAAAGGTCAGATACAGGGTTTTCTCGTCAGATTTTTGATTTGGACTCAGAGGAGAGCTCAGTTTCTGACTCTCCATGTGGAAAAAGTATATGCTTCTGCAACTTTGATTTTCATAATTTTGAATTATTAGGTTCATATGTTAAGGTTTGTTCTGACTAATTGCAAAAGTATGAGGGATTTTTTTTATCTGCAGTTTCTTCTTCTGAGTAAAAATCTGCTTTAAATAAGTTATTTTCCTTTCAGTGTTCAAGTCATTACTCATTGTATACAGTATATGTATGGCTCTGTTGAAACTTCTTCAAAAACTATGGCCATGATGAGGTTTGCATGGCTGCATTGTCAGAACCTCCCAGATGCTGTTAAAATTAGATTTTAAATTCTCCTTTGTTTAGATATTAAGTTTTTGGATCTTCTGCTGCAGAGTTGATCAGAAAGTGTGATGAAAGGGGTAAGTTAATACAGGTAATCTCTAAGATTTTTTTAGCCCTCCTTTTCCATATTTTCCAAGAGATTCTGTAACTCCTCATCCAATTTTGGTAAGAAGCAAAACAGTCTCAAAAATGCAGGTAAACAGAGGTTTAAGAAAAAACAAGGGGATTCCTAAAAGAATTCTGGAAACTCCCAAAACCACGGGTAGTCCAATAAGTCAGAATGGCTATTTAAGAGAGTTTGCCCTAACTCTGATAGCCCCTTTTTTTCTTCCTGAAAGTATGAATCTCCACTTTTCTCTTTGGCAACAGCTAGTTTCAGACAACTGGGTTCTGAAGATAATTCATCAAGGTTACAAATGGCAATGGGATGAAATTTCTCCTTTCCAGGATGTAATTCCTCATCCTTCAGACCAGATTCTTTTGTTTCCTCCTGTTTTTCATCATATGCTGTCCCAGGGAGTGATAGAACCAGTTCCCCAATTTCAAGGTAGGAAAGCGGTTATATTCAAGGATGTTTTTAGTGCCAAAGACAGAAGTTGCTTGGAGACCAGTTCTGGATCTTTTTAAATCTGTTTGTGATAATGCCCAAATTGAAAATGATGTCACAGCATGTTATAACTGGTTACCTCTTTTGTGTCATTCAAGTTTCCTGGTAACACTAGATTTAAAAGATATTTATAATCACATATCTATTCATCCACACTCCAGATGTTTCTTAAGGCTTTGTGTGTCTGGATCACTTTATCAGTTCTTTGCCTTACCCTTTGGACTATCCACTGCACCAAGAGTGTTTACAAAGTGACTAGCTCCAGTTATAGCTCATTACAGGCTACAGGCTATCCCCCATTTTTTCATATTTATATGACTTCCTTATCCTTGCAGAGTCTTTTTTAAAGTGTTAAGAATCCGCCTCTTGTGTAAGAGACTTCTTATAATAGCTAGAATTCTAAGAGAACATTCAAAAGTCCTTCTTTACTCCTTCTCACAGGATTGTGTTTCGGGAATGTTAATTACACCACAGTTCAAAAAGCTTTTATTCCTCATGAAAAATGTCTAGATCTAGATCTATTTCTAAGGTTTCCCACTCAGACTTTGGTCACTGTGAGTTAATACCTCAGGATTTTGAATCTCATGGCTTCTATGACTCTCATGATAACCCTGGCAAGAATCCACTTGAGAAAGATACAGTGGTATCTGAAGTCTCTTTGGCCCCAATACCAACACCCCTTGCCATTTCACATCCCAGTACTGGGGTTTGTCAGAAGAGAAATCACTTGGTGAAGACAACATATATATACCTAAATCCAGGTCTTCCCTTCCCCCTCTCCGTTCCAAAGAAGTCAGTCAGCACAGATGCCTCAGACTTTCGAGAGCAGTTTCAGGAGGGAGAAAAGTGCAATGTGTGTGGGACACCAAGGACAGATGCAAACACATAAATATAAAAGAAATGCTTGCCCTGATCAAGTCACTCAATTCTCTGAATTATCTTTGGTCCACAGGACCTCTTCAAGGTGTTACAGACAATAACACAGTGATGTACAAGCGAAGCAGAGCCAGGATGTACCCCCACTGCAGCCATGTTAGCTTGGGATATACATTCACAACACAATCTCATTCTACAGGCATTCTACATTTTGTCAGAACAAATCTTTATGGCAGACAAGCTGAGTGAGACAAGGGCAGAACCTCACAAATGGAACCTAGATTAATGGAGTCTTCCAAGATATGATCCATTTGTGAGGAGTTCCTCAAGTAGAACTCTTTGCCTCCTCTATGGAGAATCAACTGGCAAGATTCTGCTCCAGGACTCCATGCAAGAAGACATGCAAGACAGATTAATTTTCTTTTCTTTGGACAGGAATGTTTCTGTATGCTTTCCCACCCTTTCCACTAATATCCAGGTACTTCTAAAGATTCAGAAGGCATCCATCAAGATCATTGTCATCACTCCTTTCTGGCCAAAGCAAGTATGCTTCTCCCTCCTTTTGGAAATGGCCCAGGGCAATTACCACAAGCTTCTTCACAGACTGGATCTACTCACAAAAGAACAGGGGTGTCTGATACACTCCAACATCAATCAACTTCAATTAACTGCCTGGATGTTAAGTTCTTAATTCCTTAAAGTCATCTCTTTACTGAGGATGTGCAGCTGGTACTAATGGAGACAAGAAAGCCTGCTACTAGAAAATCATATATTAGAAAATGGAAAAGGTTTTCTCGGTGTCAACAACATAACCAGCACCCATTCAAGGCTAGTTGTTCTCTGGTTTTACAATATTTGTGTGAGTTACTATTTTAGACTCTTTCTTACTCTTCTGTCAAGGTTCATTTATCAGCCACTTCAGCATGTATGTCCATAAATCCTCCTCTTTTTTTTTTATTGGTTAAATTTTAACAAAATTATATCTCACTAAATTTGTATGAAACTACAATAACCAACACTAGAAAACATATAACAATCATCATCAAATGAAAAAGCAACAAAACTATGTATGAAACAACTATACAGGGTGTCTACATTTGTATGAATAGTAACATTTGTCATACTAAAGTACCACTTTTGTTATTCATGGCAAAGAGTCCTTTTGTTCAATAATATTTTAAGTTTCATCCAATAATTTAAAGAAGAAGTTATTCTTGTGGTTCTTCCTTTAATTGCTAATATCTCCATCTGACAAGTTTTAGTTGCAATATTATAAAATTCCTTCATAGTTGGTATGCTTGTATTTTTCCAGTTTTTTTGTTATTGCTTTCCTTGTGATTGTAAGAAGTGTCCAAAGAGAGTAATCAACTTTTTTTAACACATATTGGTACTGGAGCATTAACTAAAATCAATGGCTTATTTAGGTTAAAGTTATATGCAAATAAAGCCTGTAAAAAATTATTGACATCATTCCAAAAGGGTTTAATTATATCACATTTATAAAACATATGTTGCTAATTAAAATCAAGTTGGAGGTTGCAGGAGCAAAACAGGTCCAAAAAATGAAGAGTATCTCAAGACCAACTATGTAAAAAGAATTAGTATTTATTTAAAGATGAGCGCTTTCTCTGTTAACACAGCTTCTTCAGATCTAAGTTAAAATAAATAAAAACGTAAAATGGTTCTTTTATATGATCACCTCTAGTGGTCAAACAAGTAATTACAATGAAGAAAACATAAACTGATTCTTTTGTATGATCACCTCTAGTGGTCAAACAAGTAATTACAATGAGGATACATATAATGAATGAATAACAAGTTGGATATACATCATAAAATCACAATTCAAATAAATGTTAAATGCTCAAACAATGCCTGTCCTGAAAATACAGAAAATCCCAGTCAACTACATTTCCAAATGAAATGACATGAAAAATATATATAACCTACATAAGAAATATCATGAATAAATGTGAGTTTAAATTGAGTTGAAATTGAATCCCTTCTATTTCTATATTTTCTCATATAATTTACAAAAGTTTCCATAATTAAAGTGAACAATAATGGTGATAAGGGACCACCTTGTTTTGTACCCTTAGTAATAGGGATTGATTGTGATATATATGTACCAATTTTTAGACAGGCTAGTGATTTATCATGAAGATTTTTTATAAGTTGTTGAAATGCTATTGGAAAATTACATTCTTGTAATGCAACTAAATGAGTCAAAAGCAGAACTAATGTCTAAGCTTACTAAAGTTATATACTCTTTTGTATTATTAGTATAGTCAATTATGGTTAATATTCTTTTGATTTTATCATATGTATTTCTGTTTTTTTAAGAAGCCAGTTTGATCTTTATTAATTAAATCTGGTAAAATTCATTGAAATCTATTTGCAATGATGAACATAAATCATTTTTAATCATCATGTAATACTGATATTGGTCTATAGGGTCCTTATTTGATTTCAGTATTGGGGAGATAAGTGCATATTTCCATGAAGGTGGAACTGTCATTAATTATTTGATTGGAAGGTATAAAGTAAAATGTTAAGGACACTCTTAGGCATCATTTTATAAAGTTCTGTTATGATCCCATCATTACTAGGAGCTTTGTATAGTTTTGGTTTTAATATTTGATTAGTAGTTATAAGTTTATTTATTATATTTAAATGCTGTTTTGTTAATTCGTTTTTAGTATAATTGTTAATGAAATGTTTTATTGCCTCTTGGGAGTCCAAATTAGAATTTTCAATATTTATTTTTTTTAAATGCACTTTGAGCTCATTAAGAATATCTTCTATTGCTGTGACTTTTTTCCTTTTTCAATACTATATATTTCTTTAACATGATTAGATTTAATTATTATTTTTGTTCTTGAAGCTATTTTATGTATATATTTTGGATTTATAGAATAGTTTATTAGCTTTATCTTTTCCATATTAATTTTGACTTTATGATTTAGAATCTCTAAATATTTACTCTGTAATTCATTCATTTTTTCCAGTTGGGTGCTATTATTCGCTTTAAATTCTGCTTTTATCTTGTCAATCTTTTCTTGTATTTCTTTTAAATTGTTATCCCACTGTTTCTTTTTTATTGAATACCAGTTAGCAATTCTTCCATATAAATATGATTTAAGAGCATCCCATATATATGCTTTTGAGGTTTCTGTTGAATTATTAAACTCTAAATAGATTTGGATCTCTTTATTGAAAAACTCTCTGAAATCTTTTATATCAGTGCTATATTATGGAATTATTTTAATATGAATATTGTTATTAATATTTATAAACAGATCAAATTTTATGGCATTAAGGTCTGAAATTGAGCATGAAGTTATTTTAACTTTATCTATTTTTAAGACTAAATTATTTGATATAAAAATTATATCAATTGACTGTGTACCATGTCTATTTGAAAAGTGTGTGAAATGGAGAGAGTTTCCAGTCAATAAGTCATTGGTGCCTTTAATATTGCGTATTTTAATAAAATTTAGTAATGCTTTATCAGTGGATGTAATTTTCCTTCTTCCTCTGGAATTTGAATCTTTTTCATGTAATATAAAATTAAAGTCCCTAGCCACTATAAGGCTACCCTTGGAATGTTGTAAAACCAAATCTGAATGAGACTTAGCAGTTTTAACTCCTATTGCAAGAATACAATATACGTTTACGAAAGAATATATCTTCCTGTTTACAATGATAACTAAACAAAACATACCTTTATCATCATTATAAGTATTTAAAATGTGTGACAAAGACAAATAATTATTCCATAGTATGGCTACTCCTCTTCTTATTTGATTAAACGTAGAACTAGCTATAACTGTGTATTGTTTATTATTTATTCTATAAATCACTTTTGTTATTAAGTGAGTTTCTTGGACAAATGCAATTTGTGGTAAGGTTAATTTTAAATATTTATAAAAATGACCTCTCTTACAATCATTATTTAAACCATTTATGTTAATGAATAGACATTTTAAACTTGTCATCTAACAGAGTTCATGTTTTCTCTATAAATTAATTTCTGAATCATGTAATGAAAATTTTTTATATAAACCACAAGAACGTTTTTTGTAGTTTTGTAGTAATACATTAAAATCAGATTTATAGGATTATGTACTTAGTTTTTAAATGTAGATATCAAAATGTGAAGATTTAAGTTCAAATTTATAAAGTATAGTGAAATTTTAACAACATTACCCATCATGGAATAAAAAACTCTAGACTAAGACAGAGAATCCATCCAAGCCATTCTAACTAACAAAAGGAGCAGAATTAAGTCAACTCTACCATTCTGTATTTATGATGTAGTATTAAACCTGAAACTTAAAATGATTTAAATTGAATGCTGAGTGCCATATGACATTGTTCGAGGATAAAGTATTAATAATTATGCTTGTTATTATAAAATGCCCTTTTTTAGATGTCATAAATCAAACTGATGTTATTATTTATTATTATCTGTGTGCATACATCAAAATATTTCAAGGTAGTTCTTTTCCAGTCTTTTCATACTCCATATGTTTCATTTTAATAAATGACCTAGCTATTTCCTAACAAACAAATCAGGAATTTTCTTCTATAAGATTTAAAACCTGAACTAATGGGAGACAAAAGTTGAAAAGGATGCATTTTCAATTCAAACACAACTGCATAAGCATACAAAAATACAGTTATATAAAGATACTAAAACAACTGGACTTAGAAGGGGATAAAGCTCAATGATATAAAATAGGACATTCTGTTATTAAAATTCAGTGCTTTGCAAATGAGTTACAACCCGTTATAAGAGACATCCAAAGTATATGTACCATATATACTATTCATCTACAAAATTATTAATATAATTTCAAATATAAACAACATATTTAAACATAAAGACTGTGAATATGAATCATAAATCAGCATAGTTCTGATGTTTGTAGATCCCTTCTGAATTTGTTTGTAATACAATTACTGAACATATTTTTATATGCCACTTCTCTTCTGATGATATATTTGAGATGAAACTATGGTAACAAGAGTAATTCATCATTTATACATTTAATTTTGTATTATTTTCCCTTTTTTTGTTTTACTTTCAAAAGTATTTTGCTAATAGTTGAATACCTCGTTTCTATGCCCTTTCACCCCATGTTGCATTTCCTGTCATCAAGCATACTCGTGTCCCTATTATTTTAATTAATATGCAGACCAATCCTGTTCAAGGTGGGAAGAAATAAAAGGTAAATCCTTACAGAGCTCATGCTATTACAGAAAGCTTCCTTGTTTTCCTCTTTGTTATAGCTTGAGACACACAACCTTGTTAAGCTAATTTTTCGGATAGTTTTAAGCCATCGTTGCTCAGTGAATGTTCCTTGCAATCATCAAGCACTTCTAAATTATACACTGAAGTCAGCCCGTACACCAAACAACATCCATTCAAAGTCCTACATTCAGTAATATCAAGTCTCGCCACCAAGACAAATTGCCCTCACCTCCTTCCTTCTCAGCAGGTAAACAGTGGCACTATATCAAACAAGCACATCTCATATGGTACTAAATAAGCTGCTAAATAGTATATCTCTGTAAGCAAAAACTTAAATAATCTCCCTGCAGCTCTTCACCTTCTCCTCTAGGTTCAAAAGGAGCTCCAATAGCTTATACAAAGTTTGTAAGCATATTACTGTCTGCGACTACATTGAGGATCCCACCACATTTCCTTTGCAACTCTTTTAAATTCAGAATCAGTTCCATTAATACAGCCCAAGCTGTTCTCCAAACTCTAGAAACAGGAATCAAATGCTAGCATAAATTTCCTGTGACAATCCCCTTCAACGATGTGAAACATAATAAAACAGAACAAAGGTAGACTTATTCACCTCACATTGCTTTAACTCATACACACACAGCATCCACATGCATCAATCCAATGCAATTATCAACCATTTTTTTATCTAAATGTCTAATCCAAACTGCTGTACATTTTCACCTCACATTAAAACTTACTCAGTTTCCATTTTGAAACAACAAGCATCGATTATGCAGCCAGAGATCCCTGTTCCCAATCTAATAACACCATAGAAACTATGCAGACAAAAAAAAAGCCACTGTAAACAATGCAGTTCCGGTATCACGATTTTCATGTATTCACCATATTTAGTATCAGGAGACCTGGAACTTCAAAGAATCAACATCAGAGCAACTACAAGGCAGTAACTAAGTGTAAACTAAAGTGACCAAGTTAAAGAAACAAATTATAGATTTACATTCACTCAGAATACTAAATGTTTGGGCACGGTATGCTACACCGAGATATATATATATATAATTACTTGTCTAGAAAAAGAAAGCTGTCAACAAAACATTTTATTCTGTAACTGAGTTAAATGAATGTAATTACTGAAAATAAACCTTTTTGTATATTTATATTGTAATATATTAACCAGACTAATCAAGATGTTGGTCAACCTATAACTGAAATGCCATGCTGCGTACCAAAAATTAAGGCTTATTTCAAGTAATATTGAACTTACAGAAAACTAATTGTTTAAACTAACATTTCAAATGTATATCAAGTTAGTTATATATATATATATATATATATATATATATATATATATATATATATATATATATATATAGGCAGTTCTATATTATTGTACCTTATGGAAATTAATATTATAGAGTTACCTTGTGGGCGATGAAGTCTGGAATTTTGTTCTGGATCCAAATTATTATCTGTACTGATTTATAAAAGTTTGAAAATGTGCTGCAAACATCAAATCAACAAAGCAAAGATATAGACCAATACTGAAGTTCTGCAATTAACTAAATAAATTGTCAGTTCTCTTTTAGCTTCTTCTTTTTCTCCTGTGTTTTCCAGCCATTTCTCTCAGCCAATCTTTTCAGGGAACTGCTGCTCCATTCCATTTCTTCACATTGTTCAAAGACTTTTTTAGTTTTTAAAAAAGAAAATGCAGAGTCTACGTCATCAAGTATTTTTGTTTCTTCAGTTATAAATATTTTCAATCTAGCTGGAAAAAGCAATTGTACATTAATCTGTTTTTTTTTTCTTTAATTCATTAATGACGGGTAAACATTCTTTTCTTTTAGCAATTACTGTAGTAGAGTAGTCGTTATCAAATCTCATTATTTTCCCAACTACTTTGATGGGAGACTTTGACCATGCTGTTTTTAAAATTAATTCTTTGTCAAGTGTAGAAAAAACTCTTACTGTAACTGACCTCGGAATAGCATTTTTATCTGATGAAAACCCTGTGAGAGACCTGTGGGCTCTTTCAATTCCAAATGATATTGCTTCACTCAGCTTTAGTATATTCGGGAGCCAGGAGGTTAAAAAGTTGATCATATTATTCCCCTCAATTTTTTTCTGGTAGTCCAAATATCCTGATATTGTTTCTGTGTGACCTGTTCTCCAGATCATCTAACTTAGTCAACAGGAAGGTGTTTTGTTTTAGTAAAAACTCAGTATTATTTTCATTCTCCAACAGTCTTTTTTTCCATGTCATTTAATGACTCTTCCATTCGCATTATCTGCTGTTTTTGTTGACTGAGTGACTCTTGAAGCATTTCCATTTGTTTGGTGGATCTGCTCATGAAGTCTTTTGTTTTACTGTCAGTTTTATCCATTTTCAGAGAAAGTTCCTATATGTTTGTCAAAACCATCTGAAGTTCCTTCTTTGATGCAGAATCATGAGATTTAGCTTTACTGTGGCTTATCTTGTTTAAGAATAGTATATCCTTTCAGGTAGTTTTTTGACAGGAAAAGTATATATATATATATATATATATATATATATATATATATATATATATATATATATATAATTTTTATATGTTATCAAAGTAAATCTTTTGTTATTTGGATTTAGAAGAAAAAATAAAAATGATAACTTAAAAATAAAATTTCCTGTCAGAAATATGTCAAGAGCCGGGGAGAGCAGAAGAACTCTTCCTATCTTTTCAGCATCCTGGCCACACCTATGAATCCTCCTCTTTCAATGCAATCTCAGGTCAAATTGTTTCTGAAAGGGATTTTACATAAGAGGCCTCCAAGAAAATTGGTGGCCTCTCCTTGGGACCTTCATTTTGTGTAGGAGAAGCTAACACTTGCTTCATTTGAACCAGGTAACTCGGCTGATTTACAGTTCTTAAAATGGAAAACAGGTTTACTGATTGCTCTCTTACCTGTCAACCTCTTAGTGTAAGAAATCTGGACAAAGCCCAACAAAATGGGGTGAGAAAAGCCCAAATATACAGACATTTTTTAAATATTGCTCTTACAAACTTAGAAAGTTTCTAAAGTAACAAGGTTTATACTAACATACATTTTCTGAAGAATTTGAAGTCTGAAACTCAAATGTATGTCATTATTTAATTATTTCAATCCTCAGATCATCCCGGTGATTTGCAAGAAAACCACAGATTTTATGAAGAACAGATCAATAATGTGAGCCAATAATCTGGACATTCTGCAAAAATCTGGACAGCTGAGAGGTATGATTGCTCTGATGTCTGCAAGATGGGTATCTGAGTTGCAACCCCATCTCATTTTCCGCAGAGACAGAGTTTCTTTGAGAACATATCTTTCTTTTATGCCTAAAGCTGTATTTGAGTTTACGTTAAGCCAAACAATCCATCTCCTCATTTTCTTTCCTGAACCCAAAAATGAGGGGGAAAGACCATACCTTGGCTATCCACAGCCACCTCATTTACAGTCTTGACAGAACTAAATCATTCAGCTCTTCAGCTCAATTGTTCATTTCTTGTGAAAGTAAGAAGAAAGAACAACCTGTGTCAAAACAGACTATTTCCAAATGGTTGTCTAAGGCTATTACTTTTGTTATCCTCAGCACAACAAAACTATTCCAGACATGGTCAAGGCCAAATCTACCAGAGCCTTAAATTCATCTATGACTTTTTGAAAAGCATTGGATTCTAGAAGTTTTTTAAAAGCTGCTAGTTGGTCCCCTGGGCATATTTTAAAAAGCACTATAAGCTTGATTTGTTAACTAGGTCCAGGTCAGGCTTTTCTAGAACCATTCTCCAGCATTTCCTGGACTCTTCTCCTTCAAACTCCCAAATGTAGTAAGCATGGGTGCTCTACCCATATAGCTATGGCTACTGCAGCAGTGATCAATATGATGAACATACAGTTGTGCAAGTAAACCCATCATAACAGTAGATGCTTGAATGATCATTGCTGCAGTAACCACTCCCTTCCTCTATCATCCTTAATCGTTGGTATGTTGTTTATGCCACAGTGTGGTCATTTATTTTTTGTTCTTCCTAGATTTGCTCTTTCAGCGCTCAGCCTCTCTCACTATCTCTCTCCCTCTCTCTCTCTCTCGCTCTCTCTCTCTCTCTGTTGGCAGGAAAGCTCTGAAGGGCTTGGCACCCAAACTTGTCTTTTAGTCAGCTCAGCTCGAGCTGCCTGACAATTTGGTGTGGAAGCTGGCCAGCTGTTATTTCCTTGGGAGGATATAACTTATATAGCTAAAGCTATTGCAGACATGATCATTGTGACATTTACTGTTATAGAAACTTTACTTGCACAACTGTACTTTGTCATTATTACATCACTGGAAACAGGCATAACAAATCTAGCAACACTTCAGAGCTAGGTATCTCCCACCTGAATCCATATATATAGCTGCATATTATTATTGTGATATTTGCAAAGCTACACATTTAATGTTTTACACAAGTACTACATAGTTAACGTATAGATAACTATAGCCACTCCAATATTGTCCCTGTGATGTTCCCCTCAAGACACCTGTGTCCCTCTTGGCATGGATACAGTAGCCATACCTCCCAACCTCTTACCACAAGAATCTGGACAAAGCCTAAAATAAAAGGGGGATCATCTCAGTCATCCTGGCAGTCAGCATCTGAAACTGGCAGCCCCTCCATGATGACAGGACAGCCGTCACATAGATACATGTCAATCATGCATGCAAAATTTTAGTTTTAGAACAGCCGAGCAACTTTTTTAGCTAAAACTGAAGTATGCAGGAGCCCCGTCCCATGGTGCAGATGGATAAAGTCTTTACTAAAACCCAGCTGACCTGTAGTTATTGAGCATGGGAGCTGGAGGGAGAAGGTCTGGGATGATGGGAGTGAAGCAGCATATGGCTTGCCCAGCTCATGGGGAGGGAAGCAGCTTGCATTGCTACTTGGATGACTCACCATGGGTGTTCTGGGTGATGCACCCCATGAAGCCTGAGCCAGGGGGACATGCTGTCATTGCTTAGCAGCATATGTCAGAAGGGATCACCCAGGGAATGTCATGTGCTCCACGTAGAAGAGGTGTTAGGATCTCCTGGATCTGGAAAAAGAAACCCATGATGTCTGCACAGATGATGTCTGTGACAGATTCTCACATCATGGAGGCTCGAGGGATGGTTAGGCCTGCACCCCCATGTAGGAACAAATGGGCAAATTGGTCATCAGAGTGATGACTGGCAGAATAAGTGGGTACAAAAAAGCTGAAGCACATAGAAAAAGCCCAGATACCCAACCTGACATGGGGAGAACATACAGACACCATATGTAGAATGAATGGAATCAGGACTGAAAACACTGAACTCTGGAACATATAAATTTAATCTTACTCACTGAGTGAGTCTGCTGTTTATGATCTAATATACTAAACAGCATTGAACACCCACCTAAAAACTGTGGAAACCATATCCATTGCCCTTTCCTTTCTCTCTCCCTCTTTTACATAGCCAAATATCTCCACACATATTTGAAATTATCTACTGTCACTGAATCCCTGTTGGACCCAATCTGGACATTACAGTACTGCAAATTTCAGGTTCCTTACAGTAAGTAATAATTTCTGTTATTATTACATTTCCTGTTAGGACAGTCAAGCTGTTTTTATAGTGACTGCAAACATCAACAACTGTGTTTCCAGCATAATATTAAGCATGTGCCCCTTCCAACTAGTAGAAGCAGTTGTGGTTGCAGTGAGGAATCAAAGGTCAGATCACCTGCTCAAGAACATCCCTAACTCTGCTTGCATGTAATACTCTGAAACAACTGTTAGTGCCCTGATGCTTAGCTGTGGTTTTACTGTTTCCTCCCTCTATTTTCAGTGAGTGAAATTGATGGGGCAAGATGGCAGCTACACAAGGATGCCAAGGGATATGTATGGGTTGTGGTAACACCACTGCAGGTGAATTCAGTGGCCTACTAGAAACAATTCAAAAAGTGACTTCAAGAATTCCATTTTTTTTTTATTTATTTTTTTAATATTAACTTATTTATTCTCTAGCAGATAATCTTAGGTGTTTTTGTTTGTTTGTTTGTTTACCAACAAGTGGGAGAGATGTTGATTAGAATATTAAACAGATTCTTACATATTTGTGATTGTGCCTTGGGATCTGTCCAGCCAGGATAAAGCAGACAAGCGTTTGTGGATTCTGCTCAAACAGCTTTATTATTTACAAACACATCAGGATTGAGGCTTAATAACTTTAACTGAATTTGCATTTCAAACACTTGGGGTCTTCCCTTGATTCATTCTGTACAACAATATGACAATTTTCATGTTCTCCCTCATATACTGCTGGTGCATACACAAATGAACAGTCTCTTTCAATGGCCTTTGACCCAACTAGGTTTAGCAAAATGAATGCCCTGGTGCGTGCATCTTTGTCAGAATAAGCTGCTTGTATAAAAATATCGTACTCTTGCTCAAATATTCTCCAATTCTCTGCAATATTCTGATCAAATACAACTGGTGATGGTTTTTGAAATCCATCTACCATATCAACACATACCAGTGAAGGCTTTTGCAAGTATGCACAAACACACACATATATACATATACCAAAAATTTATGCCCGGATTTGTAACTATGCCCAATAGGACAACAAGCCTCTGAATAACTGACCTTTACGAAATAAGTCTCCTGGGCACAGGAATACTATTGAAATTACTGTACTTTAAGAAATCATCTCTTATCAGTGTATGAAACATTTCAAAATAACTGCACTGTGTTAATAAACTGGGCAGAAGAAGCTCAGAGTAAAAAACATTTCGAAGTAATTGCACTTTGTGAATAAACAATACACAGCACACTGAAACTTCCCCAAAATGGTGGTACTTGCTAAATAACTCTGTACAGTTCAAGAAACACTCTGTAATGGTGACACTCTGCTAATAGACACATCCAGCACAAGAAACTTTTTGAAATGACAGTTTTCTGACTGCACTTTACGAAATAGTTGCACTTTGCACACAATAAACTGTTTGGAATAAATGCAAAGTAATAAACATGCACTGTAAGCACTTTTACACACTTTGAGATACTTCAAATAACTAATTATGCACTGAATAGCTTCAATCAATGCAAAATAGTAGTTTATGACAAAAAACACTACTTTGCCAAAAAACATGTAGTCGCCATGCTTTATTTATGCTTAATGTTTCCTTTTTGCTCTTTATTATATTTGTTTTGTTTGTTTAATCTTTTTCCATACCCATTATACTTTTCTTATGCTCATTTTATTCTAAACATGCTCGTTTTATTTTAAACATGCTTGTTTTGCAATGCTGAGGTAATTCTGAACACCTTATGTGCTTTTCTGATAGTTATTTTATCAAATATCTTAAATTTAAAAATCTTGTTTAATTAATAAACTTTATGTGCCTTCTGCTTGTTTAATAATGTGTTTTGAACCCTTGTAATGCTCCATTTTATCTTTTTTTAATAAATAAATTGTTTGTGCAAGTTTTCATTATCTTTAGTTCATTTCTGGCCTGTTTTTGTACTTGGTTCACTTAGTTTACCTTCACTGTTAACTCTACACCTCACTTTGAAAAGCAGCCTCTGGAATCCCAGTTCTGACAACATGTTGCTCGTCCAGTCAGGATAAAATGGATGAGTATCCGTGGGTTCTGTTCAAGCAGCTTTATTATGTACAAACACATCAGGATTGAGGCTTAATAACTTTAACTCGGATAACCTTACAAACAAATTAGTTATTACACTCATACATGCTCACTCTCTGTCTGCACTCTCAAAATGGCACTGAAGCTAGCACGTGCTTGCTATTTATATGCACGTGCTGTCCTTGAAATGCTTCTTAAAGGTACAACACACACACTATTCTACAGGATCTTTGACATACATGAAGATGACCACCACCAAAAAATGTTGTCTCATCCGAACAGGGATACCTCAAGACTGCAGCTATGCCTCATGGCACTCTGTCATAACTTGAGAATGAATCCATGAACAAGACATGTGACAAACCCCCTTAGATATATGTTCTTGACATAAAAGCAAGTGTACAGTCTGCTAAGAGATAATATGTGATTTTAAATTACTACTCTAATGAAACAATCTGATGCCCTAATATTCAATGTTATGTATGCTGTGTATTATTTACATCAATGGCTCAGTTTAAAAGTAAGAAATTATAGCAGCAAGAGTTTTTTACAAGGCAATATAGGCAAACTGCATAATCAAAATGGCAATAAAATAATATTAAAGCTGGGCTGGCTATCTGATTCATGTATGTTTCAAATGAACACAGGCTGGTGAGCCATAAAAAAATTCCACAAAAGGGGAGCTACATATTCCCAGGTATTTGTGTTTGACATCCATCTCACAAAAAGAAGGTATATTTTCCTGAAAAGTCCAACTTCAGCTTCTTACCAAACATATTGTGCATGGTGAAAAAATGTACTTAGTTTTTAGTAATTTACTAAATTCTCATTAATGGGAGGGGGGGTACATGTATGCTTTAAATTTTAGCAAAGGCTGTACTCTGAAGTACTTCTAAAACCAGAGAATAAACAGGACTTGCAGCCATTCTATCACATGTATAAATGCAACAGTGACTCAGATGGATCGAGGAGAGATTCATTTATATAAAATTAGTAAGGAATTCACAGATCAGATACTAAACTTCATTAAGATATTCAACTTCAATTTTCCAAGCAAAGATGAAAGCCAGAGTTTATAGATCATTGAACTATTCATTTTTAACAAAGAAATCTCAGGAAGAGGTTCCTGGTTGACACAGAACAAGAACATCCAGTAGATTTAAGACATCATGTATAATGGCAAAATAATAAAACTGTTAAAAGTTGAGTGCTTTCATCCCATATATATCAAAGTAGTTTATGTGCCTGGGCAATATTTCTGGACTAGGCTTGTAAAGGCTCCAAGGCCATTAGCCTAGTACATACCTATGAACCTATGTGTTTGAATAACAATAAATGGTTGCTAGTTATGGTAGATGTGGTTAATCTCTTTTCCTGTATACCACATAATACAGGACTTGAATAGTTTAGAGAGGCATGTATAGTCTGTAATGATATTTTCAAATGTGAACTTAATTTATTGACAGAGTTTATGGAATTGGTGTTGTACAATAATGGGTGCAACTTGTGGTCCTCTGTATGCAAACTTGGTGCTCTAGTATTGGAAACAGGAATTTGTTTTTAAATCCACATACACTGACTTCATAAAAAACATATTTACATTTCTTAGATGATGTGTTTATTATTTGGAAGGGAGCAGTTAAGAACTTGGAAGATTTTATTGCTTATTTAAATGGTACCACAGAATTTCTGAGGTTTACTTTTACCTATTCTAATGATAGCATTAATTATTTAGATGTAACGTTGATTAAGGATAAAAATAAACAAATTTTACTTCCAAATTATAGAGGAAAACAACATATTCCAACAATTATTTACATTACACTAGTAATCATCCTTACTATCAGAAGAGGAGCATTGAAAAAGGCCATATGGTTAGAATTTATATGATCATTTCAGATGATGAAGACTTTTTGATTGTATTGCTCAATTTGATTGAGGTGTTAAAGAAAAGAAGATATCCCCCTAAGATGTTACTAGAAATTTAGGATGTAGTCTGTAAAAATGACAGATTCTTTTCACCCTAATTTGGGTATGGGTTTACAAGAAATTTTTACTACATCTGAGAGCCCTAATAATTTTGACCTTATGATTCTCATTATGTACGATATTAAGTAGCACTGATATTAAATAGATTCTTGCTAGTAATTGGAAATTGATATAATATAATGACAAAGTACATAAGATTCCAGGAAATCAACTACATTGTGTTTTTTAAAAGGCATTTTAACCTAAAAAAATGGAAAGAGGAAATAGTAATAATTTGATTATTTCACATTCTGTTGTTTCTAATGATATGTTACAATGTGGAGTGTGCCAGCAGTGTAAATTTACACATGTGAGAAACAATCTAATACTAAAAAAGTAATAAAATGGTCTTCACATTAAATATTAAATGCGATTATAATTCTAGTGGAGTAGTTTACTCGGCTTATAGCAGTTTCTGTCATTACATCTATATAGGTGGACTGAATGGGCTCTAAAAATGTATTTATGAGCATTATTACAACACTAATAAATGCAATGAGAATAATGCACTATAGGAACATAAACTACTTTGCCCTAAAAGCAAAAAATTATACCAAATCCAAGGAGAGGAGCATGAGAAAACAGGTTGGAATACCATGAGATATTCTGGCAATTAAGATTAGAAACTAAAAAAGTTCTGCCTCGTAGATAAAGCTGATTGTACTAAGTATAAAATAAATGTAAAAGAAAAAAATAAAATTGGCACCAAAGCACTCAATAAAACAAATAAACTTTATTGACTTACTGCTGCAGTCAATAAAGTTTGATTGTTTTATCGAGTGCCATGGTGCTGATTTTACTTTTTCTTTTACCATTAAGATTAGAAGCCAGTTCCTCCCTGGGAATAAATGAAATGGTGTAAATAGCCAGTGTTCTAAAATTGCAAACTTATAAGCTCTAATCTCCTTTTATATTATAAAAATTAAGTTATTTTATGTAATCTATTAATGAATTTGGTCTTGGAATTTTTTGTGAAAGCATGTTAACATTTTTTTTAAACAGTTACTTCAGATGTATATTTTATAATATTTAACTCTTAATTATACTGAGCTTTTTCTTTATTATTTATGGCACGTGGCAGTTTCAATGTTTTATTTAAATGCAGAGATTTTATATGATTCATTTGTTCTGATGAAGTCTTGATTAGATAGGATGAAAGTGCTAAACTTTTAACAGTTTTATTATTTTGTCATCAAATGTGTTATCTTAAATCTACTGGTTGCTCTTATCCTGTGTCGACTGGGACCCTTTCCCTCAGATTTTTGGTTATGAGTTGTTAGACTCAGGGAATACTCTTTTATTTTGATGGTTTGCTATTTATTTTTATAAGCCACCTTTTAGTTTTAACACTATTCCCAGTCAAGGCTTGGTTATGTATTATTATTTTATTCCGTGAAACTTTGAGTTATTTAAGTCTCAATATACACAGGCTACTTGGCCAAACACTTCTCTCTGAATGTATCAAAAACAATTAGACCACAAAAAGTTTTCATTCACAAGCCAGAAGGTGAATAAGGTATGACAAACAGTCTTGGAGTTACAGAATCAACCACGGGGAGTCAAATGGCTAAGAGACAGCTGCTCATTCTTGGAGAAGGATGAGAGCAAAAGACTGGATACTGCAAGGACTATTTGTTATGGATTGCTAGGAGAGTCCATCTTTTCATTCCTGACACAGATGAATGCTGTGCAGATGAACATATGTTGATGTGCTCATGCTGTCTGCATTAACTTCAGTTGTATCTGGGAGATGGGCACATGTATGCCAGTGCAAAAGTTCTTCACAGACCATAAGTAATGTAGTATTCCATCATGTATGCCAGCACAGAAGTCCTTCACAGACCATAAGTAATGCAGTATTCCATTGTTTCTACACCACTGGAAGTGGCATTTTAGCTGTTGTCTATTACCAGAGATTTCAGAATCAGCTCTGTGTATATAAGGTGGCTGCATTCTCTTTGAATTCATTTAATTGATGCTGCCATCAGCACAAGGTAAGTATTGATGGGGACAATATCTAGGAGTGCAACTGAAAGATGATAAATGATTTGAGGCCCCTTGAAGAACCATAAAGCAACTAAATTTAAAATAAGTTCACATAAGACATTCAAATAAAAACAACAAAAAAGCAGTATTTTCAGGTGCAAGCAAGGTAAGATGTTCATAGGTTCATAGGTTCATACTAGGCTATCTGCCCTAGGGCATTTATAAGCCTAGCCAGAGTGTGTTTGGCTTTCGCCACCCATTTTAAATTAATTTTGCTATGCCCTTTTTTGAGGTTAGTATACTGTGCCTCTGTCTAACAGTGACACAGAAGTGATACCCGGGGTAAACCTACGATCTCCCATCCACTCATCAAGATTCCTCTTGAAGAGAGTCAATGAGGGACTCTGCCTAACCTGGACTGGGATTTTATTCCAGAGTGAAGGGAGCCTCTGGGTTATGAATCTGTCCCTCCAGCATGTCCTATTTATTTCAGTGCTGAGGTTCAAGTCTCTCGAGCGCGTAGCTCGATGGGATTTGGATTTTCTGAGGTGCAGCATGTCCATTAATTCCGGGTTGGACATGGCTTTATACGTCAGGCACAGATCGCCTCTGAGCAGGCAGTATGCAACTGAGTAGAGCTGGAGTTTCTTTAACCGGGCAGCATATGGCATCTGTCTGAGCCTTTTGATCCTCTTGGTGAGGTACTTTTGGGGTCTTTCCAGTTGCTGCAGGTGTCTGGTAAGGTACATCCCAAAAGGGGCATTGTACTCAATTATGGGCCTGATGAGGGATGAGTAAAAGAGGCACGATGACCTCCCCTGATCTAGATGTGAATACCTTCAAGATTAGGTGGGCTATATAAAATGTTTTTCTAACCACTTTGGCCACGTGGTTGTCAAATGAGAGATTGCTCTCAACTTGGGTCCCCAGGTCCCTAATTACTTCTTCTGTACTTAATGGATTACCACCTATGTGGTAATTTGTGGGAACTTTGTTTTTGCCAAAGGGGATGACTATACACTTTTTGGCGTTTAGCTTGAGGCCATGGCTCTGGCACCAGTTGTCTGTTTCTATGAGGCCCTTTTGGAGGATGCTTGTGTCGGCTGGAGAGTCGATTATGGCGCCCAGTTTGCAGTCATCTGCGAACTTGGTCAGCCACAGTCCTTCCATGTTGGCCTGTACCTCTGAGAAATATATACCGAACAAGAGAGGTCCCAGGACTGAGCCTTGTGGGACGCCATTTATAACTGGTTTGGAGTCTGACATGGCTCCAGCAATTCTAACCATGTGGGTTCTGTCCTTGAGCCAGTTTGCAACCCATCTAGTGACATAGGGGTTTATATTTAAGCTGGTGAGCTTATCTATAATGCCCGAGTGGGGTATTGTATCAAAGGCTTTTGCGAGGTCCAGGTAGGCTGTGTGGACCACCTTCCCCTTGTCAATGGCCTTGGTGACTGTTTCAAAGAAATCAACCAGGTTTAAGAGGCAGGATCTGCCCTTAACAAAGCCGAACTGGGTAGGATCCAGTGTCTGTAGGTCCCCAATATGTTTATTTATGAGGTCCATGATGATCCATTCCATAGCTTTGCAGACCAAGCTAGTCAGGCTTATGGGGCGATAGTTTCCAGGATCCATTGAGGCACCACCTTTGTGGAGAGGGATCACTGTTGCTGTACGCCACTCTTTGGGTACATATCCTGTAGTTAGGCTGAGACTGAACAGTAGTTTTATGTTTGGGTTTAGCTCTTCTTGGAGTTCATGTAGGACGCAGCCCGGGACACCATCTGGTCCCATTGATGCTGTGTTTTTTGCTTTGGAGAGGGCGGTTCTTACCTGAGCATCTGAGATGTCAGGGGGGC
Organism: Protopterus annectens; assembly: GCF_019279795.1. NCBI lineage: Eukaryota > Metazoa > Chordata > Ceratodontiformes > Protopteridae > Protopterus > Protopterus annectens. The sequence goes on from NC_056733.1 coordinate 65,373,468, forward strand.
AGCTCTCTGCTGGGATAGATATTTGCCCTTTTGGTAGGGAGGGAGGAGAGAAGTTTGTGCTGAACCTGTCAGCTAGGATGTTGGCAATGTCTGTGGGTTCGATGTATTTTTTGTCATTTTGGACTAATTCTGAGCATATCTGGGAATTCCCACCCAGCTTCCTAACATAACTAAAGAAAGCCTTGTGATTATCCTTAGTGTCTTGTGCAATTTTTCTCTCGAAGCTGGCCTTAGACGATTTTATGAGTGCCCGTAGTTTTTTGCTAATACTGATCAGAGATGCCTTCCCTTTTTGGCATTTTGCTCTATCTTGTAGTAGCTTCCTCCTTCCATTGTATAGTTTGTTTATGGCTGGGGTCCACCAGACAGGATGTCTGCCTTTGGAGGATTGGGTCTTGGTTTTATTTGGGATTGCAAGATCCATGCATTCCTGAAGGTGTTTATAGAATGCGTTTATAAAGGATTCTGCGGTCTGGGCCATATTTTCCACAGGCTCGGGGGCTTTGAAGGATTCCACCTCAGTTTTGAGAAGTGTGAAATTTGCTTTAGAGAAGTTTTTCACTGTGGTTTTCTGGGCAGGGGGTGGGATTGGGATGTGAATATCCAGTGAGATTAGTTTATGGTCTGATCTTACCAGTGAGGGATACACTTCTAGTCTGGAGCATAGAGTCCCCATGTTGGTGATGATCAGGTCCAGTATGTTTTCCCCTCTTGTGGGAGTGGTAACAAGTTGTTCCATAGCATTTGAATTTATAAATTCTAGGAACCTTTGGGCTAGGGTGTTGGAGCTACAGTAATGCTCCCAGTCTATGTTTGGGTAGTTGAAGTCACCCAATATAATGGTGCTTGGAGAGACCTTCATATTTTCCAATGTTCTCAGGAAGGCCGAGTGGGCTTCCTGGGTTTGGGAAGGTGGTCTGCAGCAGGCTATAAACTGGAAGGCAGTTTTACCCACTGTTAGTTGCACATGGATAGTCTCTGATGCTTCGTGCTGTGCCACCAACCTGGAGGTGTGGGTATCTTTGACGAATATTGATACTCCCCCTCCTTTTGTGGTTCGGTCCAAGTTTTGGGGCTGAAAAGCATGGTATGAGGTATAACCTGGTAGTGCTGGGGTGCTCTCGGGAACCTTGAACCAGGTTTCTGTTACTGCACAGATATCGATGTTTTCCATGCTAAGGAGAGTTTCGAGTGCGTGCATCTTGAGGTTTAGACTTCTGGCGTTGAGTAGCATTGCTCTTAGTTTCTTATCCCTTGTGATACCTATGGAGGTGGGTTTGTCTTTTGAGCCTTGCCTAAAAAAGGCACTATGGGGGAAGCAAGAGCCTTTGCCAATATCCGAAAGCCCAGGAGTGACAGGTGCAAGCCGTCCCTAGCAAAGCATCGTGGCTTGTCGAGCATGTCATCCCAGGCTGACAGGCATTGGATCCCCTTTGAATGACACCAATACTTAAGCCAGTTGTTGAAATTGATCATCTTGTCTTCATATTGTGGCATCATTCTTAGTGAGGGTAAGATGCTACTCAAGGTCAGGGTCATACCGGCCTGGGCTACATGCTCAGAGAGCTCCTCTATGTCTCTTTTCATGTAGTCCAGGGAGGTACGTCTCAGGTCATTCACACCAGCATGGACAATGACTGAGTCATATTTGTACTTGCCTTGGAGTGACCTGAGTGCTTGTGTTATGTGGTGGATCCTAGCGCCCGACAGGCAGCTCACCGTGACCTTCTCCTTGTTCAGCCTGGTGAGCGGGACATTAGTGTGCCTGATGATAGAGTCACCTATTACAAATGTATCAGGTGTGTTGTTTAGCCTTAAGGGCTGTGACTGTTCGGCACACTGGCTTTGTGAGCTTTGTGTTGCACGTGTTTTGTTTTGGGGTAGCGGTTGCTTGGGTGTCTGCTTTAGAGGTCTCTGCTGCTTAGGCAGATTTTTATTTAGAGCCTCCGAGTATGTTTTTGTGTGTTTATGTGTTTGGTTTGCTGTCGTGGTAGGTCTATGTGAGACTGGAATTGTAGTGAGTGTGGTTTCCTTCTCCTCCTGACTGGTTACGCCAGTACTAAGTTGAGAGAGCTTAGCCTCCAGTTTGGCTATATGGTTGCATCTCTCACATGTGTTGGAATTTGTTGGGAGGAGGAGAGGGTTGTCTGTGTGCATGAGGCAGTTGTAACATTGCCTCAAGATTCCCAGATTCACCAGCTGGACCGGAGAGGAGATTGACAACTGACCTTTGGACATGCTAGAATAGTATTGGGAATTCCTTTATAATTGAAAAAAAGGGCCAATGGGGAACAAGGTACTCAAGGGGAGTTTGTGAGGGTGTAGTGCTTTTAATTTTTAGTGCTGACTTATACAATTGCTTTAGTGAGCAAGTGCCAGGTAACTTAAATACAATGTGTTACAGGTAACTTAAATGCAAAAACGAGTGAAACAAGGAAATAAGTACAGTAAGCAATCCAGATATCACTAGGGATCCACAGAAGCGCTGAAAAGCCACATTTTAGGTGGAATTAGCGTTTCAGGAAAATAACAAGGAAACAAACAACAAGCATACAAACAAAGCTAGATTCAGCAGGCCTGGATCTAGTCTATGCTACAGCAAACAAGGTGTACCAATTTCTGTAAGAAACAGTTCAAATATGCAGGCACTATAAGCCTTTAACCAGAAATTCCCAGCTCAGAAGGGCAGAGTCCAGTCTCTCCTCCCACAAGAGTGCAGACCACAAACCTTCTTAATGTAAAATAACTGGCCTGAAGCCCAAGTGCTTAAACCAGAACTAATGCACTTTTAGAATAACAAACACTGAACCCTCAGTCAGCAGTTCCCAACTTAGAAGGATGTAAGCTACCTGTCCTGCCACCACAGTGCAGGCCACAAACCTTCCTAATGTAAAACAACTGGTCTGAAGCCCAAGTGCTTAATCCAAAAGACTTAGAATGATAGCTACACTTAATCAAGTTACTACCAAGCAGTAATAAATACAATTGAATACTTTAAAGAATGCCTGGATTAGTGCTCAAGTTATACAAACAAAGCTAGATTCAGCAGGCCTGGATCTAGTCTATGCTACAGCAAACAAGGTGTACCAATTTCAGTAAGAAGCAGTTCAAATATGCAGGCACTATAAGCCTTTAACCAGAAATTCCCAGCTCAGAAGGGCAGAGTCCAGCCTCTCCTCCCACAAGAGTGCAGACCACAAACCCTCTTAATGTAAAATAACTGGCCTGAAGCCCAAGTGCTTAAACCATAATTAATACACTTTTAGAATAACAGACACTGAGCCCTCAATCAGCAGTTCCCAACTTAGAAGGATGTAAGCTACCTGTTCTGCCACTACAGTGCAGACCACAAACCTTCTTAATGTAAAACAACTGGTTTGAAGCCCAAGTGCTTAAACTGAAAGGCTTAGAATGAGTTACACCAAGCAGTAATAAATACAATTGAGTACTATTAAGATGACGCAAAAGCAAAATAAAGTAGGAAGAAACACAAATACAGTAAAAGAAGATAACATTTTTTTTTTTTTGAGTGAGCAAATGAGATGGGCCCAGGAGTTACAGGACAGAAACAAGTGCAAATGCAGGCCTTCAAATCAGAAAGTTGAGAGAGATGGAAGACCGCCCAAACGGCCAATAACTACAAATTCTGGGCCAGAACCACTCCTTATGTGGTAGACAGGTTACCTAATGTTTACCACTCCCACTGATAAGCTAGAAGGCTTCCCTCCAACACAGAAAGGCTTGGGGGGCTCAGAAGCTTACAAACAGTCCTGGATACAGCAAATCTGTATCTGGAACACTAATTACAGGAAAGGTAGGAAACAGGCTTACAATTTGACACAGGCTTACAATTTCACAATGTGAAATGACTTCCCTATTTCAGGGGAAGGCAGATATATAATAAACCACCCCATCTATACACTGCTGTTGTTTTTAAGCCATGTTCCTACAGAAATATAGACTCAAGACTACTGTGCAACTGCTTGCAGCAGGAGAGGAGTATAGGTGACTCCATACATTGTTAAAGTGAGATCACTTAGGTGAGCAAATCTTTCATCCTTGAAACTATTAACAAGGAGTTTCTTCATTTAATGTTAATATTATTACATAATGTACACATCAGTATGTGATAAAACATGCATTACAGCTGTACTGTGTTATCCTTACTCCACTATTGTGTAACTGTGGATTTAGGATGTATGCATTAGGGGTATGATAGGGCAGGTGAATGTTTCATTTCTGTTGTATTTTTAGGGTTACCTGATTCTTTGGCACAGATCAAATTATTTTCTGAAAAGATGGGATTTCAGTGATTGAAATCTGAGTTTTAATTTTATGTATTTACAACAGATCATCTACCATTAATCTCTGATTTTTTTTAATTTCTCCAAATAATTTCGGTTTCTAATACCATGATGGGAAGGGACCCCATTTCTAAGTCAAAATACAATTAAAGTTCATGAAATTAGTATTGCTTCAATCTTTGATGTCAGACAAAATTGTTCTTGGCAGCACCCGCAATGTGGCAAGTAATGACTCCTTCTGTAATTTGTATGGAGTTACATGTATTGGTAGCATATCTAAATATGACTGTAGACTCTTTATTATAAGACCCATTGCTCCTACTGCTATTGGAACTATCTGGGTATCTTTCTTCCACATTGCTCTCATTTCTGCTTGCAAATACCGATATTTTATGACTTTGTGTCTCTCTGCGCACAGGACACTGTAGTCACTGGGTGTGGCAAGTTCAATGATGAATGTTACTTTTGTCTTCTTTTCTTGGACCACTACATCCATTTTTCTAGCATCTATCTTTTGAACTGTTGGTAATGGATGATCCCATGTGATGTAGACTTCATCATTTTCTATAATGCTTTGTGGCTCATGTTTCCAGTGTTTTTCAGCCACTTCAATACAATAATGTTTGCACAATCCCCAGTGCAACAATCTCGCCACATTATTATGCCTTTCAGTATACAGTCGGCCATTAATATGTCGCAACCAGCAACAAGGTGTGCAGCTGTTTCCAATTCTGTTTTGCAAAACCTACTTTGTCTGTTTCTCCCACATGTTCAATGGACTTTGTAAACCAACGTGTACATAGCCCATTATCTTGGGCTGCCAATATTAACCTTTCACCTCTTGATTTAAATTCATCACTCCTTAACCATCCCTGCATTTGTTCCTGATCAACATGAAGTTCTTCTAGAAATTTCCTATGCTTGCAACTATATTTATGCTTTTTTCACATTTTTTTGCCTTTTCATCTGGTCCTTCACCTTATATTCTTTCTTTTGTTTTGTTTTTTTTTTTTTGGCACATTCAGTTGCTGCCAGGTTTTTCTCTATTTCTGGTTTGATTTCCATTCCTGCTTGATGCCGATATGCTTCTGCTAGATTAAGCAGATAAGTCATCTTAGATTTATCCTCCTCATGTTTCAAAACTTTCATTGCATTTGGATCTTGTGAGGTCAGCAGATATGTATGGAGTCCCATGACTGTAGATCTATACATGTAATCAATTTCAAGGAGGCCCATCCCTCCTTCAGAATGGGGAATATATAATCTTGGTATGTATTCATTTTTATAAATTATTTGGTGAGCATGAAGCATCCTTCTTGTTTTCCTATCTGATCTATCTAACACATTTTGGGGCCAGTCAATCACTCCAAAGCTGTAAGTTAGGACAGGAGGAGCAAACTGGTTTATCTACCATTAATCACCTATAAAGGATGACATGGTATTTTAGTCCATTCTACTGAATCATAAGCAGTGTGCTCATCTGGGGTTCTGCAAACCTGGGCTCAGGAGAAGTCAGAGGTGTGATCAAAGCAATAAGGTTTGATCAAAAATAGACTTTCTTACTTATCTGAAAACAAGAATTTTAAGCATATACTAGTATTTTTATAAGTTAAGATTAGGTCAGATATGTGCATGTGTGTGTGTGTGTGTGTGTGTGTGTGTGTGTGTGTGTGTGTGTGTGTGTGTGTGTGTGTGTGTGTGTCTATGTGTGTGGCAGAATGTAAGGGAGAGGAAGGTGCACATGCTGCAGTGCACATATCTCCATGACAACCATTATATTATACATCATCTCATCCATGAATGCAAGCCATGTGACTCAACACTAAAAATGATACCTGCATTATAACAGGCAGTCCTCCTCATCATTAGCAGACATCACTGCTTGGTTTCTGTAACATGGCATTTCAGAGATATTTCTGTTTGAATGGGGACCATCTGAAAACTGGATCTATTGAGTGTCTCTCAGCAGAAAAAAGATGATGATATCCCAGGGGATCCAGAGACAAACTACACCAGACACAAGAGCAAAAAAAAAAAAATAGATATTGCATTGTTAATGCAGAGACAGTCATTGGAAAGCATTAGATTGCCAAAAATCAATATACAATCATACATGAAGAAAACAAATCATGAATAAAAGGCTGCATGATTTGGTGTCTGAATTAATACATTAAAGATTCTTTTCTGCTGACGGTTGGAAGGATTTTAGGAAAAATTAACTCAATGTGGCATGAGATGGGGTATCATATGAACCTGTGTGACAGATTAATATAAATCACATGGTGTTTCTTGAGTCAGTTAATAACAACTGACTGGTTAAAACCCTGGGAACAGGGATATGATATGCTGTTGGTATAGGTGCTGAGGAGGACAGGATAGGCACTGAAGAGATGGAACAAGCAGGGGCAAACAAATGGAAGCACAATATGAACACAAGAAGTATGAAGCACTGGGAGCATTACTGTAGCTCCAACACCCTAACCCAAAGGTTCCTAGAATTTATCATTTCAAATACTATGGAACAACTTGTTACCACTCCCACAAGAGGGGAAAACATACTGGACCTGATCATCACCAACATGGGGGCTCTATGCTCCCGACTAGAAGTGCATCCTTCACTGGTAAGATCAGACCATAAACTAATCTCACTGGATATTCACATCCTGACCCCACCCCCTGCCCAGAAAACCACAAAAACTTAGCTAAAGCAAATTTCACACTCCTCAAAACCGAGGTGGAATCCTTCAAAGCCCCCGGGCTTGTGGAAAATATGGCCCAGACCACAGAATCCTTTAAAAATGCATTCTATGAACACCTTCAGGAATGCATGGATCATGCAATCCCAAATAAAACCAAGACCCAATCCTCCAAAGGCAGACGCCCTGTCTGGTGGACCCTAGCCATAAACAAACTATACAATAGAAGGAGGAAGCTACTACATGATAGAGCAAAATCCCAAAAAGGGAAGGCATCTCTCATCAGTATTAGCAAAAAACTATGGGCACTCATAAAATCGTCTAAGGCCAGCTTCGAGAGAAAAATTGCACAGGACACTAAGGATAATCACAAGGCTTTCTTTAGTTATGTTAGAAACCTGGGAGGGAATTCCCAGATATGCTCAGAATTAGTCCAAAATGACAAAAAATACACCAAACTCACAGACATTGCCAACATCCTAGCTGACAGGTTCAGTGCAAACCCCCCCCCCCACCAAAAGGGCAAATATCTATCCTAGCAGAGTGCTGCCCCCATGACATCTCAGATGCTAAGGCAAAAAACACAGCATCAGTGGGAACAGATGGTGTCCTGGGCTGTGTCCTACATGAACTCCAAGAAGAGCTAAACCCAAACATAAAACTACTGTTCAATCTCAGCCTTACTACAGGATATGTACCCAAAGAGTGGCATACAGCAACAGTGGTCCCTCTCCACAAAGGTGGTGCCTCAACGGATCCTGGAAACTATCACCCCATAAGCCTGACTAGCTTGGTCTGCAAAGCTATGGAAAGGATCATCATGGACATCATAAATAAAGATATTGGGGACCTACAGACACTGGATCCTACCCAGTTCGGCTTTGTTAAGGGCAGATCCTGCCTCTTAAACCTGGTCAATTTCTTTGAAATAGTCACCAAGGCAATTGACGAGGGGAAGGTGGTCCACACAGCCTACCTGGACCTCGCAAAAGCCTTCGATACAATACCCCACTCGGGCATTATAGATAAGCTCACCAGCTTAAATATAAACCCCTATGTCACTAGATGGGTTGCAAACTGGCTCAAGGACAGAACCCACATGGTTAGAATTGCCGGAGCCATGTCAGACTCCAAACCAGTTACAAGTAGCATCCCACAAGGCTCAGTCCTGGCACCTCTCTTGCTCGGTATATATTTCTCGGAGGTACAGGCCAACACGGAAGGACTGTGGCTGACCAAGTTGGCAGATGACTGCAAACTGGGCACCATAATTGACTCTCCAGCCGACACAAGCATCCTCCAAAAGGCCCTCATAGAAACAGACAACTGGTGCCAGAGCCATGGCCTCAAGCTAAACAGCAAAAAGTGTATAGTCATCCACTTTGGCAAAAACAAAGTGCCCACAAATTACCACACAGGTGGTAATCCATTAAGTTCAGAAGAAGTAATTAGGGACTTGGGGACCCAAGTTGAGAGCAATCTTTCATTTGACAACCACGTGGCCAAAGTGGTTAGAAAAACATTTTATATAGCCCACCTAATCATGAAGGGATTCACATGTAGATCAGGGGAGGTCATCGTGCCTCTTTACTCATCTCTCATCAGGCCCATAATTGAGTACAATGCCCCTTTTGGGATGTAACTTACCAGACACCTGCAGCAACTGGAAAGACCCCAAAAGTACCTCACCAAGAGAATCAAAGGGCTCAAACAGATGCCATATGCTGCCCGGTTAAAGAAACTCCAGCTCTACTCAGTGGCATACCGCCTGCTCAGAGGCGATCTGTGCCTGACGTATAAAGCCATGTCCAACCCGGAATTAATGGACATGCTGCACCTCAGAAAATCCAAATCACATCGAGCTACACGCTCGAGAGACTTGAACCTCAGCACTGAAATAAATAGGACATGCTGGAGGGACAGATTCATAACCCAGAGGCTCCCTTCACTCTGGAATAAAATCCCAGTCCAGGTTAGGCAGAGTCCCTCATTGACTCTCTTCAAGAGGAATCTTGATGAGTGGATGGGAGATCGTAGGTTTACCCCGGGTATCACTTCTGTGTCACTGTTAGTCAGACGCACAGTATACTAACCTTGAAAAAGGGCATAGCAAAATTAATTTAAAATGGGAGGCGAAAGCCAAACACACTCTGGTTAGGCTTATAAATGTCCTAGGGCAGATAGCCTAGTATGAACCTATGAACTACAGATGAAAGTATCAAGAACTGAGGTCTTGTGAATAATAAGAACAATGTCAATATCAGAGGAATACATAGAAACCTGCACTTCCTAGAGGTATACATAGAAACCTGCACTTCCTAAAGGTATACATAGAATCCTGCACATCCTAAAGGTATGCATAGAAACCTGCACTTCCTAAAAGTATACATAGAAACCTGCACTTCCTAAAAGTATACATAGAAACTTGCACCTCCTAAAGGTATGCACAGAAACATGCACCTCCTAAAGGTATACATAGAAACCTGCACCTCCAAAAGGTATACATAGAAACCTGCACTTCCTAAAAGTATACATAGAAACCTGCACTTCCTAAAGGTATACATAAAAACCTGCACTTCCTAAAGGTATACATAGAATCCTGCACATCCTAAAGGTATGCATAGAAACCTGCACTTCCTAAAAGTATACATAGAAACCTGCACTTCCTAAAAGTATACATAGAAACTTGCACCTCCTAAAGGTATGCACAGAAACATGCACCTCCTAAAGGTATACATAGAAACCTGCACCTCCAAAAGGTATACATAGAAACCTGCACTTCCTAAAGGTATACATAGAAACCAGCACCTCCTAAAGGTATGCACAGAAACATGCAACTCCTAAAGGTATACATAGAAACTAGCACCTCCTAAAGGTATACATAGAAACCTGCACTTCCTAAAGATATACATATAAACCTGCTCTTCCTAAAGGTATACACAGAAACCTGCACCTTCTAAAGGTATACATAGAAACCTGCACTTCCTAAAGGTGTACATAGAAACCTGCACTTCCTAAAGGTATACATAGAAATCTGCACTTCATAAAGGTATACATAGAAATCTGCACTTCCTAAAGGTATACATAGAAAGCTGAACATCCTAAAGGTATACAGAGAAACCTGCACCTCCTAAAGGTATACATAGAAACCTGGACTTCCTAAAGGTATACATAGAAACCTGCACCTCCTAAAGGTATACATAGAAACATGCACTTCCTAAAGGTATACATAGAAAGCTGCACTTCCTAAAGGTATACATAGAAAACTGCACCTCCTAAAGGTATACATAGAAACCTGGACTTCCTAAAGGTATACATAGAAAGCTGAACATCCTAAAGGTATACAGAGAAACCTGCACCTCCTAAAGGTATACATAGAAACCTGCACTTCCTAAAGGTATACATAGAAAGCTGCACTTCCTAAAGGTATACATAGAAACTTGCACTTCCTAAAGGTATACATAGAAACCTGCACTTCCTAAAGTTATACATAGAAACCTTAACTTCCTAAAGGTATACTAAGAAACCTGCACCTCCTAAAGGGTATATATAGAAACATGCACTTCCTAAAGGTATACATAGAAAGCTGCACCTCCTAAAGGTATACATAGAAACCTGCACTTCCTAAACGTATACACAGAAATCTGCACTTCCTAAAGGTATACATAGAAACCTGCACTTCCTAAAGTTATACATAGAAACCTGCACCTCCTAAAGGTATACATAGAAACCTGCACTTCCTAAAGTTATACATAGAAACCTGTACCTCCTAAAGGTATACATAGAAACCTGCACTTCCTAAAGGTATACATAGAAACCTGCACCTCCTAAAGTTATACATAGAAACCTGCACCTCCTAAAGGTATACATAGAAACCTGCACTTCCTAAAGGTATACACAGAAATCTGCACTTCCTAAAGGTATACATAGAAACCTGCACTTCCTAAAGGTATACATAGAAACCTGCACCTCCTAAAGTTATACATAGAAACCTGCACTTCCTAAAGTTATGCATAGAAACCTGTACCTCCTAAAGGTATACATGGAAACCTGCACTTCCTAAAGGTATACATAGAAACCTGCACTTCCTAAAGGTATACATAGAAACCTGCACTTCCTAAAGGTATACATAGAAACCTGCACTTTTTAAAGTTATACAAAGAAACCTGTACCTCCTAAAAGTATACATAGAAACCTGCACTTCCTAAAGGTATACATACAAACCTGCACCTCCTAAAGGTATACATAGAAACCTGTACCTCCTAAAGGTATACATAGAAACCTGCACTTCCTAAAGGTATACATAGAAACCTGCACTTCCTAAAAGTATACATAGAAACCTGTACCTCCTAAAGGTATACATAGAAACCTGCACTTCCTAAAGGTATATATAGAAATTTGCACTTCCTAAAGGTATATATAGAAACCTGCACTTCCTAAAGTTATACATAGAAACCTGTACCTCCTAAAGGTATACATAGAAACCTGCACTTCCTAAAGGTATACGTAGAAACCTGCACTTCCTAAAGGTATACATAGAAACCTGCACCTCCTAAAGTTATACATAGAAACCTGCACCTCCTAAAGGTATACATAGAAACCTGCACTTCCTAAAGGTATACACAGAAATCTGCACTTCCTAAAGGTATACATAGAAACTTGCACTTCCTAAAGGTATAAATAGAAACCTGCACCTCCTAATGTTATACATAGAAACCTGCACCTCCTAAAGGTATACATAGAAACCTGCACTTCCTAAAGTTATACATAGAAACTTGTACCTCCTAAAGGTATACATAGAAACCTGCACTTCCTAAAGGTATACATAGAAACCTGCACTTTCTAAAGGTATACATAGAAACCTGCACTTTTTAAAGTTATACATAGAAACCTGTACCTCCTAAAAGTATACATAGAAACCTGCACTTCCTAAAGGTATACATAGAAACCTGCACCTCCTAAAGGTATACATAGAAACCTGTACCTCCTAAAGGTATACATAGAAACCTGCACTTCCTAAAGGTATACATAGAAACCTGCACTTCCTAAAGGTATACATAGAAACCTGTACCTCCTAAAGGTATACATAGAAACCTGCACTTCCTAAAGGTATATACAGAAATTTGCACTTCCTAAAGGTATACATAGAAACCTGCACTTTTTAAAGATATACATAGAAACCTGTACCTCCTAAAGGTATACATATAAACCTGCACTTCCTAAACAAGAAAAGGCAAGAAAATCAACATGTATCAGAAAGCAGCAAAAAATGTAGCATGTGAGGAAAAGGCAAATATTACTAGTGTTGTTAAGGGTCTTCAGAAAAGTCCACAACTCTCAGGTAACAAATAATCAATTAATTTATTTCATTAGATGCATTTAGGCTAAATGTCTCAATTTGTAATCATAAATCATACATATTGTGAGTCTCAGTTCCACTTGGTTTAGAAAATTAATCTGAAGCAGAATTCAGATCCTGTTTTTACATGTGAGTGTAAACCTCCTCAAATCTCCCACCCATAGAACTTTGTTTTCTGCAGCACCTCTCTTAATGGAATTAATCTGAAGGCCTCAGCACCCTTGAGAAAGTAGAATTCCTCCTACAGTGACCTCATTCAAAAGCTGAGATATTTAGGCTATTGTCCTTTATATTTATAATAAATAAAAATACTGGAGCTGAACACCATCACCATCTTAAAAACACCAGGAAACACTCAAACTAAAAAACTGTTTGGGAATAAAAAAATACTACTGCTTTGTAAACAACACACAACATTTGTTCTGATAAACTAATTCTTGTAAAAGGATATAAGCACTAAACCACTGTATTATATTAAAGTGTGCCATGGCTTACATAGCAGTGGTTACGTTTTGAACTAAATCACTGTATTATATTGAAGTGTGTCATGACTCCCACACCAGTGGTCACTTTTTTGTACTAAACCACTGTATTATATTAAAGTATGTTGTGGCTTATACAGCAGTGGTCACTTTTTTGATCCCCCAAATTTTTTTGAATTGTATTTATCATGTAGCCCCAAGCTGAAGCGATAACAAGATATGACTCCCAAAAGAAGTTTCCAACAAAAGACACAAACCAAAGGGTTAGGTAACAAAGCAAGATCTGTGAGTTTGGTAAAATGTTGCACATAATCAGTTCCTCACCATGAAGGAATTTGTTATAAAAAGAAATACAGAATGAAATGCTTTCTCACCAAATCAGCATCCCCCATTCTTTGGGGATTTGAAACATTATCTGCTTGACAACATTTTGTAATATTGTATTACTTAATAACTATGCTTTTCTGATCTCTGAGTTAAAAAACAATGAATAACTTTGCTGTGTATTGGACAAGAGAATATTCTAAAATAAAGATGTAACAACAATACGTTCCAAGAAAGTTGCAGTATCAGTGGTGCAATAGGTAGCACACTTGGCTTTGGTGCAGAAAGCAGTGGGTTCTATTCCCACCCCATGTAGATCAATTGCTGACAGTTCAGTGCCAAATAAGGGTGTGCTGTTTGAATAAGTTGTTAAACTGAGGTCCCATCTGTTTCAATTGGTAGCAGTTTAGGCGGATATAAAAAACCCTGTAGCACTTACTAGAAAGACTAGGGGAAGATTCCCTGATGCCTTTGCCAAATTTCATCTATTAGTATCAATACCAACTTGGTTCTCCCTGAGAAGAGGCTACTAACTGTGGTACTTACTAGGTCAGCAAATGATAAATACAGTTGCAGAAAATAAGGATCTAAGATGATTAAAAATGCAAACTTTAATAAAAGAGAAAATACTTTTATATCTTTACAAAATAAGCACTAATACTTCATCTGTCTGAATGAAGTCTCTGTGCTTATTTTGTAAAAAGACAAAACCACAGACACTTTTTAACGGCTTATTATAATATATATAGTAACAAACTGGGTAAACTATAAACTTAAAAAACAACAAAGGTCTCCCGGCACACCAATCCAATGCAGAAAAGAAACATGTAAACGAATAAAACAGGTTTAATAAAGCGCTTTTCGTCGCCTTGATTAAGGCAACTTCTTCAGATTTCACATTACATTCACAAGACCATTTAAATAACAAGCGGAACCATCATGTGGTCAAGTTTTAACTAATCAGATACTTTCATGTAAGGATGTCAGAAGTTCTGAAAAGAAGTTACAACATTCTTAATGTGTCATATACAAAACCTTTATATTGCTTTTAAAAACATCACTACTGCACCTGCTTGTACATATATAACAAGTAAAAAAAATATATATATATGAAAAATAATAAAATAATAATGTAAACCATATTTCTATATTCATTATTATGACAAATTTCTTGACACTAACTGGAAAAGTATATATAATGCATATAATACATTCCACAGCTATAAACAGTGGATAATGAAGGCATACCTCCAGTATTATACACTATCTTTTTAAACTCCTTAATTTTAAAAGACATATAATGTTACAATGGTCATTTAACCCTGGTACACAAAAGGCATTAGATCTTATTTGCCATGAAAGTTCGCATTCCTCAAGTAACAGGTTAAAAGGCCCACCCACCACCCAAGGCAATAACTTAAAAAATATATTGGAAGCCCAAAATCACAAGAACATACATAGACTGATAGGTATGACTAATTGTGGTTGTTGTAATATGTGTAAATATATCAACACAGGTTACACATTTAACATTAATGGTAGGAAATTTTACATGAAGCATAACCTAAATTGTAATTCAAGAATGGTAATTTATGTTGCCCTATGTTCCCTTTGCAAAGCATTCTATATAGGGAAAACCGAGCGAAGGCTCAGAGATCGAATATACGAACATATTTATGCCATGAATACTAACAAAAGTGATAATGCTCTCGCTAGACACAAGTTAATGTATCCAGGTCATAACTTTACTTTTAAAGCTATTGACCAAATTCAACATAATATTCAGGGTGGGCCTTTTAACCTGTTACTTGAGGAATGCGAACTTTCATGGCAAATAAGATCTAATGCCTTTTGTGTACCAGGGTTAAATGACCATTGTAACATTATATGTCTTTTAAAATTAAGGAGTTTAAAAAGATAGTGTATAATACTGGAGGTATGCCTTCATTATCCACTGTTTATAGCTGTGGAATGTATTATATGCATTATATATACTTTTCCAGTTAGTGTCAAGAAATTTGTCATAATAATGAATATAGAAATATGGTTTACATTATTATTTTATTATTCTTCATATATATATATTTTTTTTACTTGTTATATATGTACAAGCAGGTGCAGCAGTGATGTTTTTAAAAGTAATATAAAGGTTTTGTATATGACACATTAAGAATGTTGTAACTTCTTTTCAGAACTTCTGACATCCTTACATGAAAGTATCTGATTAGTTAAAACTTGACCACATGATGGTTCCGCTTGTTATATAAATGGTCTTGTGAATGTAATGTGAAATCTGAAGAAGTTGCCTTAATCAAGGTGACGAAAAGCACTTTATTAAACCTGTTTTATTCGTTTACACGTTTCTTTTCTGCGTTGGATTGGTGTGCCGGGTGACCTTTGTTGTTTTATAATATATATAGTACCTAATTTGTGAAATTGTATAGAACAACCTCTACCATAAGATACCATGTGCCATAGGTGATTAGCAAGACATTCTATGTGACTTATATTATTATGTAAACATTCCCTGTTTTCTTGGCGGCTTATACATATATATATATATATATATATATATATATATATATATATATATATATATATATATATATATCGATAGATAGATATTATACAACTATGACAGTGAGCAGTCACTGCTGCCAGGTATTACTTTGCTCATTAGGTGGTTCTCGAAATCTCATTTGTCTAGGAAACAACTCTAGAGCATATGGTTGTTAACTGCTTGTTAGATAATCAGATGAAAGAATATTACTGAATGTCCAAATGACCGCACCTCCACACCCCAACATTTCTATATACATTTATGCTGAGAGTATACAACAGTGGGAGTGGGAGTGGGAGTAAGGAACCCCCCCACACACACACACACATGCACACACACAGCCACTTTTATGATCTCTCTCTCTCTTCTTTACACACACAATTTTTGACAAAATAGTGAATTTATGGGACACTACAGCTTATCTCTATTTTTATGAAAGATTAACCTGTTTAATGGTGTGACTATGTTAAAGAAGCAGCCCTTAAAACAATGTTACCATGGTGCAATTTGTCAATAAGCCTCTGCCTAAATCTCTCAATAGCATCTGATTGGTATGTGAACCTGTATATTATACATTTGTCTATGTATATTTGGGTTTGGAAAGTCTAATCTATATATACATTTCTCTTCAGGAATAACACAGCTAGTGGTGGTTGTATGACTGAGGTTGTAGTACACAAAATTTTTTTATTTTTTATAAGTTTACTATTAGGGTTTAATAACATTCTTGAACATTTGTGCAACATTTTTAACTAAACTGTTCATGTCTAGATAGTGAAATACTGCAGCTGTAACTAGGGCATGACAAAAGGTGTGACTAGCCCACCACAAACTTTTAAAGGGGGTCAAAACTGTCACATTGGAAAAGGTGTGAATAGCTAGTGGCATTTGGGCAGCTGGGCATGACTGTAGCTTTGGCGTCATTTACTGTTTAAATTATTTTCTTTGAGGCTCTGTGTGTGTGTGTGTGTGTGTGTGTGTGTGTGTGTGTGTGTGTGTGTGTGTGTGTGTGTGTGTGTGTGTGTGTGTGTGTACATGCGCGTGTGTGTTTAGGAACCGTAACAAGGAGACACTACAGCTCTTTACTGTAGTCTGAAAATATGAAGTTATTTTTGTCTGTGTCCTCAACTTTGTTTTTTATGGGGGGGGGGGAGTACTGATTGAAGGATATCCCAAAGCATGAAATGAACTGGCTACAACTCTGTGAAGTACAGACATGAAAAACCGAATGCAATTTTACTTTAGGAATGTTCTGAATTTCTCTCATAAAAACTATGGACCATTATCAATAACAGTATGTTTTAGCTAACCACTTCTTCCTGGTAATGTCTCCATTGCCTAATTGTGTGACTCTGAGCAAGTCACTTAACCAAACAATGCTTCTGGGAGTGTAAAAAAGGTCTATGAAGATCAGTGCTCTACCCTGGAAAATAAATACCAATAAATTAAATAATTCTAATAGTGTTTTATTCCTGACTACTTTGACTGTGCATCCACTGTGGCTGGGAGCACACACTATACAGCAGAACCAAGAACGTCAGTGTGGATACATCACCATGAGAAGATGTTCACTCTCATACAGCTGCAAGGTAATGAAGGGGGTGCCTTTTGAACAACTTGGCATCCAATGCAATATTTGGTTAAGTCTTCAGTCTTCTTACTATTACCAGGCCTCTATTCAAAACTTTATGCATGAAAATTCAATTTTATCTTCCTTGGGTATCCCTGAAGTACAGTGTCCAACATTACGGAAACAATTGTGTGGACTTAGCCTGCTGGACCCACAAGTTTCTTGATATACAGACAGCTGTACTTTCCTAGTGGCACAGACCATGTATGTCAAGCTACTACATTTCCTCCATACATACAAATCATATCGGATCATTCCTGTTTCTCTCTGAAAACAATATTTGGCAGAGGTAACTGTTTAACAACTGAAGTACAGCACACATGATTGCTGGCACCTCAGGCTTTTCATATGGTAATTATGTCATATCCGTAGTATTATCATGTCACTTTTTTCCTTGTTTCAATACCTCAAGACTGCCACTACAGGAAAATGGAGCAATGATGCAACTTGTCTGCAAGCATCATAAAAAACACCTTTGCTGGACTGAATATGGCTACTAAAATTTGGTGATCAAATAATGGCATTAAGTTTTTTTCCATAGAGGTAATGGCTGAAATTATATTTATCAGAACAGACTCAGGACTAACTGTCAGGCTTGGTATTGTTACATTCTGTACAAGGTAGTGACCAAGAAGCAACAATTGTGGGTTGTGTACCCCATTACAGAGATTGTGAGATAACACAGCGCCAGTACTGTAAGGTGAAGCACCACATGCTAACGTGATAGGCAAAGATGGATCACAGTGGGTCATCACTTTATCTAATGTGATCATGTTTGTTTTCTGGAAGGAATGTTACATTCAACTATGTTTTGATCCAGAGCCATGCTATAACAATGTATTTAATGACTGATATTTTTATTGAAAAGTTCAGTAAAAACATGCAGTAGTAGATTATTAATTCTAAGTAGGAGCTATGTTTTGACAAATTCTGTAGCCTACATGCCTTTATCGCAGCTTCTATCTTATCTCATGACCTGGATAGTCTGCTCCTGTGAATCCCATACCGATAGTATGATATTCTTTCTTTGAAGAATTCACTGTTGTCTCTAACGCAATCACCAACTCTTTTAGCCAGCCTAGGGCTTTTCATTGATTGACCTGGTGCTATTTGTTCTTCCTGTGACTGAAATGTCATCTAGCATGTAACCCTGGACATCAGAAATTCTTACAGTACCTGTTCTACCATCTGCTGCTAAATGATAGGTACAGATGCACCTTAAAAATAACCTGTTATAGTAGCTGTGGTGATTGGGCACATTTTGAGAGACTCTTCCATTTTAATTTAGTAAGTATGCCTGTGCCAGCTAAATTTTAACAAATTACCCCTCACCTTTCATCAGTAATGTAAAGCTATCTGCATTTCTATGGAAAGGATCTAGCACTGTAGTGGCTTAATTGTAACACTGCAGTCTCCAGAAATGTGCACAGTCCCT
Organism: Protopterus annectens; assembly: GCF_019279795.1. Classification (NCBI taxonomy): domain Eukaryota; kingdom Metazoa; phylum Chordata; order Ceratodontiformes; family Protopteridae; genus Protopterus; species Protopterus annectens. The sequence goes on from NC_056733.1 coordinate 65,392,258, forward strand.
GCATTACCTTTCTTAAGTACTGGCCATCTACTTATAGCCTGTTTAGTCCAGTTCACTGTAGGCAACACTGGAACTTTTCAGCTTCAGTACTGCCATTTATAACTTAAGTATAAGGTCATAAGGCACTGGGCTTACCTTGCATGATTTTGGGATAACATTTATTTACTGTTCAGTCACTGGCTTTAAGCCCTTCAGTGTTTTCATCTCTTTTACCTCAGCACCGTGAAAATCTACTGCCAATCATAAGTGGACCGGCGTTCCACTGTGGCGACCCCTAACCAGAAAAAGCCGAAAGAAAGAGTGTTTTCATCTCTTTTGCAGACTTGTTTGACATCTCCCAACAATCATGACAGCTTCTCACCCATACCAGATTTGTTAATGTCCTTGGTGTCATTTACTTTTCTACGGTGTACCAAGGAATGCTGTGTTTCCTACATTACATACATACATACATTCATACACACATGCATACATACAAATTCATATTCAGTATTTTAAGTTAGTGATCCTCTAAACTTGTTCATAAATATATGTGCTTATGAGTGTGTGTGTGTGTGTGTGTGTGTGTGTGTGTGTGTGTGTGTGTGTGTGTGTGTGTGTGTGTGTGTGTGTGTGTGTGTTTGTCTTACAATGGTCTAGTTTCTTTGACTTGTACCCACTAAATAGCAGTATAGCCTCCAGCTTCCCATGACTCTGAAATGGATTAAGCAGGTAGTCTGGCAATGAATGAATGAATGTTACAGGTATATTTATTTTGCCCCACAGACTCACTTGCATACCTATATAGGCTGTTAGTAACACTTTTCTTTTATCGTATCATACATGTAAATAACAGTATACAGAGACAAAGAAACACCTATGTCCAATACTATTTAAAATTTTATTATCACCTCTGGAGTAATCTGAATCATTTATTAGTTAATGAGATTCATGCAGTACAGATCTAAACATATCAGGTCATTTGATTCATCATCTGTGCTTGTATCCATTCTACTGGCCCCCACATTATTTTCTGAATACACTACTCAGTACACATATTTTGGTCAATGATGCCATTTTGAACCTTGCGTTTCTCACTCAGTTCTTACCATTTTGCCATTTTTCTGTTGCAAAGTCTCTCTTTATGGTGCTTCAAATAACTTTTCTTTAGCCTTTTTGTTTAAACCCACACAAAACAGATGTATGTGATATTATGCCATATATCAATCTGCTTGTTCTGTAACTTAGGCAACAGACATTCTCTTGAAGGAACAACCATTCATGTTTGGCTGCAATTTTAGTTTGTCTTTGGCTGCCATATCCATAGACATTTCTATGTTTAATGTTGATCAAGTGTCACATGATCAGACAGCATCACATTTATATTTTCACAACATATACAAGTGCAAATCTATCTCTTAATAAAACAACCAGCCACTTGCTCCTATCTGGCAATGTATACTCAGTCTTTTCTACTCTGCCATATACTCCAGAATACCTTCATGGGTTCATTTGTTTCTTCTTATGGAAACTGCAATTACCAGAGGTTTGAAACTCAGATTTATTTATAAAATCTCTACAGTCTATTTGAATGAATTTAGCTGGTGCTGCCAAAATAGACAACACTCTATGGGCCTGATTCCAAAATTGTTGCTCTTAGCGTAAGTGACCACTAATGCCGACAGAAAGTATTTTGGAATCTGCCCCCCAGTGTTAGCCTTACACCAAAGTAAGTCACTTACACTAAGGGCAAGTCTTTTGGAATTAGGTCAGATGTGCACTGATAGCAACCCTTTTAGAATCTACCCAGATATATTTTGGCTTCTTTTATATTTTATTATACTGGCAAGCCTTTGACATTCAGAATGCTATTAGCTAAATAATGCAGTAATAGTCCCCCTGTATAAACTACATAATCCTCTATAATGGAGTCAATATAATATGTCCAAAATGCTGAAACATTGTAAAGCTATATCTTTTTCCAACCACTTGTATTTCCCTTACTGTTTAGGCCTTCTGTGTCATGCTTAGATCAATATATAAGTCCATTTCAATATACTGATGTTTAACAGTCATCAATTTTGCACCAGCACAAACTTACAAAGGGGCAGATTGCAAAAGAGTTGCTCTCAGTGTAGGTCTGCCCTGATGCCAAAAGACTTGTTCTCAGTGTAAGTGACTTACCTTGGTGTATGGCCTGTCTATAAACAGGCTTACACTGAGCCCAGATTCCAAACCATCTGCTGTCAGCATGTTCAAAGAATAAGTGGTCATTTACACTGCGAGCAAGTCTTTAGGAATCAGGCTCAATGTCTACTTTGATCCGACTGTTGAATCTCCCATTTTTTGTTTACTTAAATAGACCCAAATCATTTGAAATTTGCCATACAAATCAGTTTCATTAATATACAAACATTACTTGGTTTTGCTTTTACACAGTTCATTCATCTTTCCATCCATCCATTTTCAGTACTTCTTTTATAAAATTTAGGGCTGTGGAGAGTCAAAGTCAATCCCACTAAACAATTGTCATGAGGCAGGCACCAATCCTGAACTGGACACAAGTCCATCCCAATCCACTGCAGTTTAATGCAGCTTATTGGTTCACAAAATTAATTTGTCTTATCATTTGATTTGTTCCATTTTACTGCCATTAATTTCATAACTTATGCTGTAATAAAAAAATGACTTACTAGTGCCATCTTTTACATAGGCAGTATTTGGCTTTTAAAATGGCAGGTATGAGCTGCTTCCTGTAGGCAAGCATACAGGATTTTATTAATTCCAAGTCTTTTTACCTACTGTGAGACTTTGAGCAAGTCACATAACTATACATTTAACCCCTGAAAGGGGCTTGTCTGTACAGCTGGTCTTACCCAGTTAACAAATGAAAAATAAAATGCAAAATGAAAATTATCTGTTTGATAAGTATGTTTTACAGTTACTTCTTTTGGAAAAAAATGCATGCTTGGTTGTCTAAAAATTATACTGTTAATTTTTAAAATTGATTCTTTCTTTCCCCAAATTACATGCATTTATTGTTTTGCACTATTGTTTTTTTGTTATGCATACTCATTCTATTTATATTTTCAGTCATGTAACCATCTCAAGAGTCTTTTTATTGTACCACAGTTTATCTACCATAGTTTTTGGATGAACTTTACTGCCTGCTGAAATTAAAAATGATCCACACACTCATGAGGCAGCCTTTTCACCCATTTGGGGATTATTAGATAAACATAACATTAAATGACCAGTATATAATAAACACATGGAGCCAAGCCATAATGCCTGCTGCCTTTGTAGATGTTACAATAAGATTCATAGAGTTGTAAGGTGCACCAAAACATGAAGTAGGACACATCAACAGTCAGCTTCCACTATTAACAGCTGTAGAAAATGCAGCTGTAATGCATCAAAACTAAAAGGGCTTTTTAATTAATGGTTACATTTTTGCAGTGGAACTGCACCCTCCTCCTGCTGTGCAGGCTTCAGACCCTGTGTCCAGTCTCTGAATGTTTTAGCTATCAGATTTTATAATATAGGACTAAAAGGATAGTTGATGTTTCTGTAATAAAAGAGTTACTGCCTTTATTCTGAGGTAGTGCATTATCTGTTAATATATTTAGTGATCAAATATGGGAGAGTAAGGCTCCAATAGTAAGCAGTGCAGGGGGCAGTGCGGCTCCGATAGTGAGCGGTGCAGGGAACAGTGAGGCTCTGATAGTCAGTGGTACAGGGGGCAGTGAGGCTCCAACAGTGAGCAGTGCAGAGGGCAGTGAAGCTCTGATAGTGACCAGTGCAGGGGGCAGTGAGGCTCTGATCGTGAGCTGTGCAGGGGGCAGTGAGGCTCTGATAGTGAGCAGTGCAAAGGGCAGTGAGGCTCTGATAATGAGCAGTGCAGAGGCAGTAAAGCTCTGATAGTGAGCAGTGCAGGGGGCAAATGAGGCTCTGATCGTGAGCTGTGCAGGGGGCAGTGAGGCTCTGATAATAAGCAGTGCAGGAGGCAGTAAGGCTCTGATAGTGAGCAGTGCAGTGGGCAGTGAGGCTCTGATAGTGAGCTGTGCAGGGGGCAGTGAGGCTCCGATAGTGAGCGGTGCAGGGAACAGTGAGGCTCTGATAGTCAGTGGTACAGGGGGCAGTGAGGCTCCAACAGTGAGCAGTGCAGAGAGCAGTGAAGCTCTGATGGTGAGCAGTGCAGGGGGCAAGTGAGGCTCTGATCGTGAGCTGTGCAGGGGGCAGTGAGGCTCTGATAATAAGCAGTGCAGGAGGCAGTAAGGCTCTGATAGTGAGTAGTGCAGGGGGCAGTGAGGCTCTGATAGTGAGCTGTGCAGGGGGCAGTGAGGCTCTGATAGTGAGCGGTGCAGGGAACAGTGTGTCTCTGATAGTGAGCTGTGCAGGGGGCAGTGAGGCTCCAATAGTCAGTGGTGCAGGGGGCAGTAAGGGCCAATAGTGAGCAGGGCAGGGGGCAGTGAGGCTCTGATAGTGAGCGGTGCAGGGAACAGTGTGACTCTGATAGTGAGCTGTGCAGGGGGCAGTGAGGCTCCAATAGTCAGTGGTGCAGGGGGCAGTAAGGGCCAATAGTGAGCAGGGCAGGGGGCAGTGAGGCTCTGATAGTGAACGGTGAAGGGAACAGTGAGGCTCTGATAGTCAGCTGTACAGGGGGCAGTGAGGCTCCAACAGTGAGCAGTGCAGAGGGCAGTGAAGCTCTGATAGTGAGCAGTGCAGGGAGCAGTGAGGCTCTGATAGTGAGCTGTGCAGGGTTCAGTGAGGCTCTGATAGTGAGTAGTGCAGGGGGCAGTGAGGCTCTGATAGTGAGCAGTGCAGGGGGAAGTGAGGCTCTGATAGTCAGCTGTGTAGGGGCAGTGAGGCTCTGATAATGAGCAGTGCAGGAGGCAGTGAGGCTCTGATAATGAGCAGTGCAGGAGGCATGGCCTTTAATATAAAAAGCACATGTACAAGTGAAATACATCTTCTTCTATATAATATAAATTTATATATTTTTCAGTGAAGCAGTAATTCATTAATAAAACCTTAACTTAAAACATGGTTATTCCTTGTTGATTCAATAACATCTCCCATCACACATACAGACACTACAGCCTAAAATAAAATTGTAAGACTTCACTGATAATAAATGAACGTTTCTCAGATGTTTAATCTGTTTTGTCATGAGACAGAACATTGAAGGAGTATTGACTGAGTATTTTTTTCCATTGAGAGTCCTACTCATCAACTAAACCATCTTGTCATGTCTTTTTCTGTTTTATGCTTCCATGGATAACAAAGAAAAAAATTATATACAGAAATCAGTGTTTTCTACATATAAAAATTAAATTGTTGTCCTTCCTTCCTGATAGTGTGATGTCAGAGTTAGTGTATATAAGTAAAAGAGGTTGTGGGTTACAATTCCCCATATGGGGGATTTAGGGGAGACTTGACCCTTACACAAAAATGCGCAATGTTTTATTTTTTCATACCTGCTGATTATTTCCCAATAGGCTTTGGTGGCTTCCTGTTTTATTGCCACCTTGACAAGTTGGTCTAGTTGGCAGGTTCAGTTCAATGAGCTTGTACTCAGTGAAGCAACTGTCACAATAACGGACAAGATCCATTGTAGAAGTTACTTTTGAAAACTTTAGAAACTATGACAACTATGACAAAAGGTTTTAAATGCAGATACTAATACTATTTATGTAATAAATGCCCCTCTGTTTTCTTGTAAGAGAGTAAATCTGCATATGTTGTGGGACTTGGAAGTAAAAAAGAAACTGCATATAAAAAGAAGGAGGAACCCAGTAAGTGCACCTCTTGGGAAAGATGCTGAGGCAAGACTTGGGAAGATTTGAGCTCGCTCAGTTGATTTATGACTGATCATAATCTGGCAGACCAGTGAGGTAAATAGGCAGGGGGCAATGAGTTCAGTAGGTGAAATACACATGACATCTGTGTGCTAAAAAGCAAATGTAGCACCACCAAAAACGTATGACATGCTCTTTGTACAACACATGCAAAATGTTCTGAACAACTAACTGCATCTCAATAAGACTGAACTGGGCCAACACTACAAATGAAAGTTCATAGAGAAAGGAAGAATATTCTTGGCAATTAAAACAGCTTTTCAAAAACAGTACTTTTAGGCACTTGTTTTTCTCTCAGGTAGGAGTCATGTAAACAGGAAAAAGTGTTTAATGAAAAAAAAAACATATACACATTTTTTCTATTTCTGACCCTATCATTAAGATATATATATATATATATATATATATATATATATATATATATATATATGGTTCTATCTGACTATGTCGACAAGTCAGAACGCCGACAGCGAGAACACCGACGCCAGAAGATCGAAAACGGAGAAGACCGACGGATCAAAACCCCGACGCTGAGAACATCGACATGGGAAAAGGCTGTGGATGTATGCGGTAGTGACGGACGGTAGGGTGCGAGTAAGGTAAGTGTGCGACTGTGATAGTTTGTGGGTTGGGGGCGGGTTAAGTGAGTTAGGGTTAGGGCGCGGGCTAGGTAAGTGTGCGACTGTGATAGTTTGTGGGTTAGGGCGGGTTAAGTGAGTTAGGGTTAGGGCGCTGGCTAGGTAAGTGCGACTGTGATAGTTTGTGGGTTAGGGCGGGTTAAGTGAGTTAGGGTTAGGGCGGGTTAGGTGAGTGTGCGATAGTGGCGGACCTTAGGTTAGGGTTTGGGTTAAGGTTGTAGGTAGTTGTGTATGTGAGGTTTAGTGTTGGTTTGTAAGGATTTTGGTGTGCTTGTGTTGTGTGTGTGCTTTTTGGACCGGGGATTTGTTTTGTTTGTTGCTTGTCGGGATTATGGTGTGTCGGGCATGTGAGGTTTCGTGTTTGTGAAATGTCGGTTATGTGGTGTCGGTGATTTCGTTTTCGGCGTTTTGACTTGTCGACGTTGTAAGATAGATCCATATATATATATATATATATATATATATATATATAAACATACACAATACACATATGGGTTAGGGCAGCTGGTCGAATGAGCAGCTAAATTGATATATTCTTGGTTGACTCAAACAGATGGTCGACAGGTGTGTAAGTTCGACAATGCTCCGATAGGGATATAATTCTTTTCCCCAGATATTATGCAATCTTGGAATTAGACTATATAATTAGCAGAAGCTGTTAGGGTGTTGTGGGGAAGTTCCCCTCTGCAAAAACACTTGCATTTGGTTTACTCTGGTAATCATCAGAGCTTGCACAGAATATGTCAATGTTAGGTATTTTGACACAATAATGTCAATGGTTTGGTCATCCGTGTAGTTGGTCCTTCCGCCATCTGCGAGATCCATTTATATATGTGCACATACATATTACTTATATATGCTTTACATTAAATGTGTAATATTTAACAAAAGCCTGCTTCTTTGAATGTGTCATATAATTGTCTGCATTTATGTGCTTATTCTATGTGTGAGCTGTAGTGACAGTGTTTCAAATACTGGAAGAGCGAATGAGTTCTCTTATATGTTACAAGTATAAGTCAAGTTTTTAATAACCATGAATGTTATTGTAAGCTAGAATACATGTCAGATAGATTATGTATTGTACTCCCCTGAAGAGATGGTCACAATATTTTGTATATGATGTTCCAGTAAGAAATTTCATATTAAGTTCTAAGCTTCAGATATGCTCGAGTGTTACCATGGTTGTTCTATATTCAGTGTTCAGACCATACCTTGGAGGATGATAAGTGTAAGGTCCTCAGTGAAAGCCCATGAAGGTGAACATACTGATTGCTGTACTATATGTCTCTCTCACTGCTTACTAATGGACTGATGATATATTTATAGTTGTTCTAAAGGCAAAAATTCTGTCATTAATATTCATATTTACTTTCTCTATAGAAACCAACCAGCCACCCTGTATAGTCTGGCATATTGTATGCAGCATGGTAATTCTTCTAAATTGGCAATTGTTTTGAGTCATTTCTACAGAAAAAAGTGTTTATTTTTATACTGATGGCTTTTTCATTTTATCCATAGTTTGTCAGTAGTCAATATCCTTTGGTACTCTACAGTCTTTCTTTGGAAACTGTTTAAGTGTTTCTGAACTTAATGTGTTTCATATAAGGTCTGGTTTGCACATTTCCAGATGTATGCAGGAGAGCTCCAACTTGGCTGATGTTTAAGTGGGGTGTGTCCTTCAGTTAGCCTAATGTGAACAGACTGTTTTAATGTTGCACAGAGAAGAGTATCAGCAAATTTGTACTGATAAAGACTACAGTCGGGTCTAAATCTGATGCCTATTTACTTACAGGTATCTAAAAGTAGTGTGACCACTTGATCAATCTCAAATGTTGCAGTCCAACCAACAATGGGTCCTTTGTCAAGTTAAATTAAACTCCATTTTTTCTTAATCAACTCTGCTGGTGTTAAACTGCATGAGTGAGCTGTAGCATATGGCTTGGTCCCAAATAATGCAAAGCATCTCATAGTCTCAGAGCCTTAGAAGGAAATGGAAGAGCTTTTGGTTTGGCACTTGACACATGCTTTTTGACAGATGCACTGTTTTGGGCATGAGGAACAGAGGCTTTATTCAGTTTAAGTTTCTTTTCCAAAATGACATAACTAATATGTAGCCTTCTGCATAAGGGTTGCTGCTTGTTGTGGAACTAAGGCAGCTCTTTCTCTCTGTATAGACATAGATACAGATATAGCTATAGATATAGATATAGATATAGATAGGTTTATGGTCGATAGACCTCGATGCTTTGCAGAGATGGTCTTCACCTATCACCCCTGGTATTTTGGTTCCTGGCTAAGACTCTTGCATACATGATAGTGCCTTTTTTAGGTAATGTCACAAGAACAAAATTTCTGACATAAAAATAGGCTCAAAAAAACAACCTCAAGATTATGCTGCTAAATGCTAGGAGTCTAAATCTGAATCTGAAACTGCACTGTCTGGAAACAGTCCTCACCTTAGAAGATGCTGACATCTGTGCAGTCACAGAGACATGGTTTAAGGCAAAAGAAAGCATCCCAGCCATACCAGGTTAGAATGCCTTCTACACTTTTTGACCACTAAATGAGAGTGGGAGAACAAAAGGAGGTGGAGTATCATTATCCATCAAAGAAAAATACACCTCCAGATTGGTTAAACAAAATGATTCCTTTGAACTACTCCAGGTACAACTGACCATAGGTAAGACCCCTCTCCAAGTTATTGCCTGGTACAGGATCCCCTCCATGAACCAGGATGCCTACACTGCCTGCCTGGATCTACTTGAGTCATTCAAGATACAACTAAACACCCAGGTTATGGGATACTTTAATTACCCATCCACAGATTGTACTTGTACTAACACACTTGCCCAGAAGTTCTTGAACCTCATTAATTCCAATGCCCTGAACCAGTTAGTTGACATTCCCACAAGGTGCTCAAACATTCTGGATCTGGTGCTCACTAACATGGGAGACCGTTGCACCACCCCAAGTGCGCAGCCCTCCCTGGTGAGGTCTGATTATAATTCAGTCTTATTAGAAGTAACAATTACATCTGACCCACCCTCAGTAGAAACTAGACTAAACACGTATCCAGAGCCAATTGCAACCTATTACAGGACAGCATTAATAACTTCATAGCTCTTGCTCTCACTGATACCAAGGACACCTATACTGTGATATACACTAATGCTTTGTATAAACATCTATACAATTGCATTGACTCAGCTATACCAGACAGGATCAAAGTGAGATCTTCAAAAAAGAACAAACATGCCTGGTGGACATCCTCCATAAACAGGTTATACAACAGGAGAAAGAAATTGCTGTCTAAGAGCAGGAAGGAATGGTCTCATAATTGAAAGTACTCCCTCCTCTGCTTAAATAAGCAAATAAGACACCTTGTAAAGCAGTCTAAAGCTAACTATGAATTCAAATTAGCCTCCCTAGCAAATGGTAACCATAAGGCATTCTTTAGCTACACCCGTAACCTTAGAAGAAAAACCCAGATTTGCGCAGAACTTGCTGTTAATGGCACCACATATACTGAACCCATGGAAATAGTCATCCTGCTAGTGGATAGGTTCAATGAGAACTTCTTTCCCTTGTCCTTACCACATATACCACAGACATCCCTACCACCTGTGCTCCACCTGTTATCTCTAAGGAGCAGGTCTTAAATGCCCTTTCCAAAGCCAAAAACACAGCGTCTATGGGACCTGATAACATTCCTGGCTGCATTCTTAATAAATTAAAACAGGAATTAGCTGCACCACTGGGCACTCTTTTCAACCACAGCCTAAACACTGGTTATATCCCTGTGGAATGGAAAACAGCTACAGTCATCCCTTTACTAAAAGGGGGTGCATCCACTGACCCTGGGAGCTATAGACTCATAATCCTGATCAGCCTTATCTGCAAGGACATGGAGAGAATTGTCATGGACCTTATCAACAAAGATATGGGAGACCTTGAAATGTTTGACCTGACCAGTTTCATTTCATTAAAGGGAGACTGTGCCTTTTGAACTTGGTGGACTTCTTCGAGACAGTCGCCACAGTCCTGGACAAAGGTAAATCTTATAGTTGTGGATACAGCCTATTAGACTTAGCTAAGGCCTTTGACACTATTCTTTACTCTGGCATCACTGATAAACCCACTCAACTGGGGGTTAACCTGTATATTGTCAGGTGTGTTGCAAACTGGCTCATCAATAGAACGCACACAGTCAAAATAGGGGACTCAACTTATACCAGCAGATCTGCAACCAATGGTGTTCCACAGGGTTCGGTGCGGGGGCCCCTATAATTTGGAATCTACTTCTTGGATGTACAAGCAAAAACAAAAGGTCTATGGCTGACAAAGTTTGCAGATGACTGCAAACTAGGAGTGATCATAGAGTCCCCAAGTGACGTCAACATCCTACAAGATCTTACACAGACCAATGATTGGTGCCAAAGTCATGCGATCAAACTAAATGCAAAAAATGCATCATCATCCCTTTGGCAAGGGCGATGTCCCCACAGATTACCACCTTAATAACAACATCTTAAGCACTCAATCTGTGGTGAGAGATTTGGGCACACAGGTTGATAGCAACCTCTCCTTTGACCACCATTTCTTTACAGTGGTAAGAAGGGCTTTGTACATTGCTCATCTCATAAGTAAGGGCATTGCTTCCAGAAAAAATAATGTCATAAGCCCCCTGTACTCTTCCCTCATCAGGCCAGTAATAGAGTATAATGCTCCCTTTGGTATCTACCTTATCAGGCACTTGCATCAATTGAAGAAACCTTAATAAATAACTGGAAGAGAGTAGCATAGTTCTTAAAGTTCATAGGTTCAGTGCTAACTTTACCCCCCTCTCACCCCCTAGAGGGCCCATCTCTATACTGGAAGAATGTGAAGTTCCTGTAATCACGGCTGCACAGGTAAAGAACACACTCTCCAAAGCCAAGAACATAGCATCCATGGGACCTGACAATATCCCAGGCTGCGTTCTACATGAACTACAGAATAAACTGGCACCCCACCTAAGTACCATGTTCAATCATAGTCTCACCTCAGGCTTTGTGCCCACTGAATGGCACACCATGACGGTTATCCCACTACACAAAGGGGAGCCCCGATGGACCCCAAAAACTACTGCCCCATTAGCCTGACAAGCCTGGTCTGCAAGGCCATGGAATGTATCATCATGGAACTCATCTCCAAACTCTGGATCCCACCCAGTTCGGGTTTATAAAAGGCAGATCATGACTCCTAAACCTGATAGACTTCTTTGAAGCAGTCACCAAAGCCATAGATGAGGGTAAGGTGGTTCACACAGCCTATCTAGATCTCGCCAAGGCTTTCGATACCATCCCCCACTCTGGAATTATAGATAAACTCACTAAACTAGGTATAAATCCTTATGTCACAAGATGGGTTTCCAACTGGCTCACAGACAGAACCCACACTGTGAAAGTAGCAGACTCCAAATCTGACTTCAGACCACTGACAAGTGAAGTACCACAGGGTTCAGTCCTGGGTCCTCTCCTGTTTGGTATCTACTTCTCTGAAGTCCAGGTCTTTGGCTAATTAAGTTTGCAGATGACTGCAAACTGGGAGCCATAATCAAAAATCCTAATGATGTGGACATCCTACAAAAGGGCCTCACTGAGACAGATGCCTGGTGTCAAAGCCATAGCCTGAAACTCAATGCCAAAAAGTGTATTGTCATCCCCTTTGGAAAAAACTCTGCACCCATGAACTACCACATAGGTGGTAGTCTACTTAACACTGAAAGTATGATAAGAGACCTTGGGACACAGGTAGACAGTAGTCTCTCCTTTGAAAATCACATCACCACAGTGGTCAGGAAGTCCTTCTACATGGCACACCTCATCTCAAAAGGTTTCTCATCCAGAAAAAAAGAGGTCATTGTTCACCTCTACTCATCACTCATTAGACCCATTATAGAGTACAGCGCCCCTTTTGGTATGTACCTCACAAGACATCTACAACAACTGGAGAGGCCACAGAAATACCTCACAAAGAGGATTACTGGCCTCAAATAGATGCCCTATGCAGACCGTCTAAAAAAACTCCAGCTTTACTCCGTCGCATATCGCCTACTCAGAGGCGATCTCTGCCTAACATACAAAGCTATGTCAAACCCAGAGCTGTTGGACATGCTCCACTTAAGAAATCCCAATCCCTCTGAGCTACACACTGTAGGGACCTAAACCTTGTCACCACAATAAACAGAACATGCTGGAGGGATACATTCCTGTCCCAGAGACTTCCCATACTCTGGAACAGACTGCCTATCTATGTCAAACAGAGCTCCTCATTAGCACTCTTCAAGAAAAATCTTGATGACTGGATGGGAAATAGGAAAATCACCCTGGGATCACTTCTGTGTCTCTGCTCGACAGGGGCACAGGAAAATAATTTTCTTGGGTGGTGAAAGCCAAGGTACCTTTTTGGCTAGGCTTATATAGGCCCTAGAGCCAATAGCCTAGCACCTAACTATGAACCTATGAACTTATGAAATAAATGAGTGATACATAAGGGAACAAGACAAGAAATTTAGTTGTCATGAAAAAGCAATCAGACAGATTCTTAAGGTGCACTCCACAATACCACACAAATATATATTTTCCAGTGCAGTGAAATACTGGCTATATTTTTGGCTTCTGTAACAAGGTATGTTCTAATGATTCAGGCATATGTTTGCAAATGATGATTGATGCTTTCCTCAGTAAAGTAATGTAGTACTCCAAGTGCTTACGACAGAGGAAGCAATTGTCAGAAAGCCCAATTTGCAAAGCAAGAGAACTCAGAAGCAATAAATAAGGACAGGAAGAGAGTCAGATAACTGGATCCTGATGTCTATATAATGAAACTCTGCAGAAAATACAAAATACTTCAGCAAAGGTCCTCTTCAGCTGCTGTAAGTAGAGTAAATGACAGCCATAGCTGTTAGTATTTTCCTAGCAAAATAAGGCACAAATGTTTGCACTTTAAATATAATGTGTACAAAGCTATCTCTGTCCATCTGTCTTCCTCAAAATTAAACAAAGATGAAAACATTTTAACCAAAAAATATAAGTACTCACTTTTATTTGTGGTGATTTAGTTTATAAGATTTGTCTCTGACAACTATACAGTCTGCGGTTCAGTCTTGGCCTCTGGTTAATGTCCCCACATAACCTCTAGAAACTTACTAACATAGCTCCCTCCCAATACATGTCTATGACACTTAGGGACACAACTGGGTTGGATTGCATGGCTGGACTTATAAAGGCACCGGCTGTCATTACCCTAGTATATACCTAATAAACCGTTGTGGAGTTTTTATGTCTTTCTTATGTAAAATATCAAAAACATGCTGGTTAAATTAAGTGTTCTAAATTGGCAAACTGACTGCATGTTTCACAGCACTTGGACTTGGTTCAGTTTTCCACAGGGCTACTTTCTAATTGACATTTGCACATTCTCTCTTTATTCATATAGATTTTACTGGGGTTTTAGTTTCCTTCCACATTCCAAAGGCAGTTTAAATGGTGATACTGCATTGCCTGTTGTCTCTGTGTGAGCATGGGCATGAAATTATATGTGTCCTACTATGAACTGGCTGCCAACTATTACTTCCTCATACCAATACCTAATGTGTACTGGCATAGACTTTGCCTCCCTTTGACCTTGAATTGGTTGACAGTAAACACAGAAAATGGATGCATGAATGTTCATCCAAAATACACTGATACTGAAAGAGATATTTGCCAGGAATATCTGAAATGTGTTATTGTTGTAATCAGGCTTCATGTTTGGAACTTTAGTGCACTATAAACAAAAACTTTTTGGTGAAAGCACCAAGGAAAGAAAGAAGTGAACTATAACCATGTTAATACATTTAGAACTATAAATGATATGATGCATGTGGTCTTCATTCCTTATATTCAGCCATGTATGATAGTGTTACAAAACAAACAACAGATGCAATTGTCGAGTTAATAAAGGATGAAGATGCTATTTGCAAAGCAACTTGAACTTGACTTGAGGAGACCCTTGTGTATTAGAACTTGCCTTAATCATGAAGTACCAGATAAACAGTCTGTGTGAAAATTTAAAATGTTATTGCCAGGTCTGTGGCATCCTGGGTTAAAGCCCAAAGACTCAGATGACCCAAATTTTCTTTTAGTGCTAGTGTTTAGTGAACAGCTGGCAGGGGATGGTGTGACTAAGCAGATAACCTGAACTCTGAGAACAGTACTTGCTAAATCCTATTTCTGTACATAATTTTGTTGAAATGGCTGATTGACAACATTAGAACCACAACTGAAGTGGATATAGCCTTAAACCTTCTGTACCCAATTAAAATGTCTTGCATTTTCCTGTCACCTAAACCATGGATAACTTCTTGTAATGCCATGCATAAAGCCACAATAAAGTTCTCAAGCAACGATTTATCTGAAATTAGTGTTTTATGTAGGTGCAGGAATCTAAACCCTATATGGGAGGAAACCACATCCCTGTTATTTAAAATTATTACCTCTGAGGTCACCATTGCTAAAATTCTAAACAAATAAAATATTCTGCATAAGAAGTCAATCTCTTCTTTCTCTGGCAAATTTGGAGCAAAGTACCAGTGTTTGAATCTATCTGATTTGAGCATTTCTGTTTTGCAAAAAGAAATACATCACATTTCATACCATACTTTTCACTCTTTTATTAAAATCTGTGGATTATATGTCTTACAGCTGAAGTTAATGGCAGCAGTATGATTATACTCAGTTTGTGGTAGAACTTAATACTTCCTGTACACACCTGGCTCACTGGTGCATCAGGAGGAAACACTAACTGTAACCCAGGTGACCACAGCTCCATTACCAACCCAAACACTGGAGGAGTCAGGTAGGAAGGGAGAAGAATGCAGGGACTTTGCCCGCTCACCTCACTCACATGCTTGAGGTGCAGAAAAAAAGGTTTCAATTTATATGATAGAGTCTAGGGAAATCATCTTCTATGCTCCAGGATTAGTGGGTGTGAGCATGGGTGGGGGTTGCTTTTTGAAGATGGCCCTTGTGTAAGTAAGGGAATGCCCAGCAAGGATGACCCATTGCATGCTGAGCATGTATGGGGTTGTAGGCCAAAAGAAGAAAAAAAACTTGCACCATCACTGCTGGCTATCTAAATGATCACCCCTGTCAGCCAGCTCTCAGCCTTGATGATGGGGAACAAATGAGTCGGGTAGCTGTGAAAGAATCAATACTCAGCAGGCAGTGGAGGACAAAAAGAACAAAAAAAAAAAAAAAACATCAGAAGAAGGAATGAAACATAGCCACTCAAAAGTGAAGCAACTCTATATCAGAAGTGCAAGATCTGATAATGTGAGTTCTAGTACTTTGAACAAAAAAGTGCTATCACAGTGACAAAAAAGGAGAGAAATCAGAAACTCACTATTCCAGCTTTAAAGCATTTTTGCCCTTCAACACTTTTGTAAGCGCTAAGCCTTGTACACTCATTAGTTATATGTAGTAACTCTGAGATCACTGCATCTCAGAGTAGGAGGGAATACATTGATATACTACTGTCTTGTACTTAGGATACATTTTCTCTGCTTGTTTTTAAATTGTCATTATTCTGAGGGTCACAATCATAGCACTCTGACTTTCAATGCCCCCCCCACTGAAGGCAGTACCATTGTTCACTGGAAAAATCTTTGGCTACTCATTGTGAAAATGACTGAAGACATCAACCGACTAGACTATAATCTAGTTATTTATACGTATCAAATGTTATTCGTTTTATGTTATACTTAATAAATATGGATTCACAGTATTGTCTATATGTGTGATTTTATATATTTATAATAATTTTACTTGACTTTCCTCTTAATCATTTGTCTTAAAGTAATGAACTTTCATGTATCAACAACTTTGCAGTTATTTGTTTATCTACCAATAAAACTGTTGTTTTTTTTTTGAAAAAAAAAAGTAGCTATTTATTTATTTATGGTTAAGAGAGTAAGTAGATCGCTTTCAGCCATAACCTGAGCATAAGGGTAAGGAAAGATATACATGGACAACTTAGAGCAACAATTTAAGGATAGATATATATGGACAGCTTAGAGCAACGATTTAAGGATAGATGTATATGGACAGCTTAGAGCAACGATTTAAGGGTAGCTATACATGGACAGCTTAGACCAATGATTTAAGGGCAGATATACACAGACTGCTTAGAGGAATGATTTAAGGGTAGCTATACATAGACATTTAGAGCAATGATTTAAGGAAAGATATACATGGACATCTTAGAGCAACGATTTAAGGGTAGGTATACATCTGCAGCTTAGAGCAGTGATTTAATCAGCATATGTTTGTTGATTGAAAGAAACCAAATTACTCAAATATGCAACTTTAACTGTTATGAATTCCTGTGCTGTACACTTCTGCAGACACCTAAACTCACAACTCTCTGAGTGCTCAAGCCGGATTCACTTTATTTAATTTTCATTAAACTGCAAAATTGTGTATATGTATACAAAAATCTCACACCTTATTTTTCTACAAGTCCTTACATTATCCAGTCTGTATTTTTGTCTAACACTGGCATATTTTTGCTTGTTATATTGGTTTTATTAACTGATATTTCAAACTGGCAAGAACAACGACTGTATTATTTCAATGACCTGTATCTTGGCAGAAAATTGTCCCTAGACCAGTGTACATACCTAGTTATTAAGTAAAACCATATTATACCATGTCCACCCCAAAACGTGCACGCTGATTGGCCAGCGTGCCCGTTGTAAATCGAGTTATACTAATGGAAAAAGGTCCGGTCGCCCGGACTTTTTTCCATTAGTATAACACTCTTTTTAAAACACTGTCTCGCTATGTTAAATGGGTTTAACATAGCGAGACAGCTTTAAAATAAGCAACGGAGATCTCCGTTGCTTATTTTAAAGCTGTCTCGCTATGTTAAACCCATTTAACATAGCGACAGTGTTTTAAAAAGCAATGGAGAAAGCAAGATCTCCGTTGCTTTTTAGTGTCTCGCTATGTTAAATGAGTTTAACATAGCGAGACAGTTTTAAAATAAGCAACGGAGATGTCCGTTGCTTATTTTAAACTGTCTCGCTATGTTAAACTCATTTAACATAGCGAGACACTAAAAACAACGGAGATCTTGCTTTGTCCGTTGCTTTTGCCCACAACTCTGATGTACTGCGCAGGCGCCGCAGTACATCAGAACTGCCGGATGCCAGACATCTGCGGAAGGGCAGTAAACAGGCATTATACTATGCCATTATTTAAGAAAAGTAATAGTTTCTTTTCTTAAATAATGTCATATATAGCAATAACCCACTTCTGGGTGTGGGTAATGCTAAATTTACCCACGGTTGGCTTTGTTTGGTCCGGGCTTACTCGGGACCAAACCACGCCAACCGTGGGTAAATTTAGCATTACCCACACCCAGGCGTGGGTTATTGCTATAGTAATTATTACTTGACTTACAAAGAACAATAAATGTGTGCTCAGTTTTAAGCACCCTTATTGATGTTCCTGGTTTCTAAGTAATTAAATCACCTTCTCAAGCCTTATATTTAAGGTAATTTTAGTGACAACACACATTCAAATCAATAACTCTGAGATTATATTCAAGTATTAATTTATTACTTGTTATGCTTTAAAGTGCCTGTTTAGATGCATTACTGGCTATGACTATCTCACTGAGATAAAACTTGTGTCTAAGACAGAATGAATTTACTTTGCATGACTAGAATGTTGTAGTATTTGATGGCCACAAGAACAAAAATTTCATTTAATGACTTGTCAAGCATTGCTCTTACATTTGATGAAATTCTTCCAAGTGTGCATTATACTTCATATCTTTAACATGATTTTTTTCACCTATTTGCAACAGAAACCTTATTGAGCTAAGCATAACCCCATTACTAGGCTGAATACCAAAATATTCATTTTGTGATAAAAACAATTACATTTTTTGTTTTATTTTGTTGTTAAGGATTGCTGCGTGAATTTTTATTTTTGGAATTCCAGCATCCTGATACTACATCACAGTGGTCTGAATCCATAATACCTAACTACATCAAGTACTCTATGGCTACTATATTCCCATGCAAATTGGAAAACCAGAAGACTTTTATGCACTGGAAGGGGAAGTTATCAACTATGTGCTGCAGATGCAATATCTTACTTTGCGAATTAAATGCATTTTATACACCACTGTAATCCACAATGTTTGCCAATAACTGCTCTTTTAAAGTAGCAATGTGATTAAATTTACCTGGAATGCTATGCTCTCTCACTCTCTGGATGTGCCTTTCTGGAGAGACTGTGGTGCATAGTACATAAGTGAATGTTAGGACCCTGAAAAACATGCTGCAATCTTTTTTAAATACAATGAAGCAGCTTCAACAAAAGCATAACTGGAAATGACATTTATTGTAAATCATAGATGCAAGAGAAGCTGATGAGAGCCCTCTAAATCAAAGCCTAAACCATCACATTTTTAACAGATGAAACCAAATAATCTTAACAGCATTATTTTATGGAAAAACACAGTTTGATCAAAAACACAAAGGTAATACCTTAAAACAATTCACCCTCATACCTCTTATTTAAATATACTAGTTCTACAGGTGCATATAAAGGGCAAAGGTCGCATACAATGAAAGCCTATCCTGCTGCTTTAGTCATAGAGTACAAATACTGACCATTTAAAATGGAATTACAAATAAACATCACTGGAATTAAACTGGATTAAAAAAAAAAGAAAACTGTCATAAAATGAATGATAGTTTCATAGGAAAACTTAAAAATTACAGAACAGTCAAACTGTCATTTCCTTTAACAAATAAAAAAAAAAAAACAGACAAAAAAATGAATAAAACATGCACCAAGGAAAAACAAAATTGTGGTTAATGTACTGTGCTTGAGGCTGCTAATACGAGTTTGAAGCAAATGGCTCCTACTTGCATAATACACAACTTTGAACAAGTCCTAAACATAAAGATTTTGGGGGATATAAATACATCTCACCTTCCTCATTCCTTACTTATTGAGTAAACAGTATATACTACATAATCTACAGCCTAATGTCCACCCCAACAAGATTTCCCACATGTCTGTTGTTGTATTCTTGAATTCACTTAATGTATGCATAACTAATCAATTAATGAATTAGTTCCCTGCATGATGACAGTAAATTTTACTGGTTAAGGCCTTTTTTATGAGAGACCTTCAAGACTAAATAAGAATATGTACACAGACACACAGACACACACACACACACACACACACACACACACACACACACACACACACACACACACACACACACACTAACACTGCCCCACTCGCATATCTTTACCAAACTTACATGCACCACAAATGCTTCCATAGGAGTGAATGGATGATTGCCATCTTTTGGCACATTCGATTTTTCCTCCAGCAGTGATAATCAAAATCTCTCAGCAGCCTAAAAAGGAGCCACTGGCCTTTCTGGAGAGGAGCACATAGCCAGCTCATATTAGCCACTCCCCTTTATTACTACATTAGCATGCAGCTCTGTGACTAGGACTGCCGTCCATGCTGAGTCTCGCACTAGAAGAAAACTCAGAGGTAGGACTGTGTGTGGAAAAATAATGTTAAGGCTTTTTCCCCATGGGAAGCCTTTTTGAATTCTAGAGGTAGTTAAAACAGCTAATAAATACTTTTCAGTGGTTAAGGTATCAATATTGGGTATTAGGTTTGGAAATGAAGAAGTTTTAAGGAAACACTGGTTAGAACTGCTAGAATAAATTAAAAAAAAACAGGGAAATTATGCAGATTTTTTGGTTATCGTTTAAAACTAGTTTATTTAATAAATGTAGTAGTACTGGGGAAATGAAATTATGTAAGTAAATTATAAACATTACCAAGAAATGTAGAAATAGTATTATTACAGTTAATTGTCCATAGCTGGACAGATTACTTCAGCAGTTTTTCCCTTAGATACAGCTGTAGTGCATTAGTGTAGCCCTCATCCTTAATACTTTCCATGTCAAAGAAATACTGCTAGTGAGCTGAAACCTGTTAAACTGCCAACAAAAACAAACAGAAGTATCCATCCACTGAGCTGCACCTTGATCAATCCTGAAAAGCTCCACTTAATGATAACAGTCTTCAACCTAGCATTATGGACACTTGGACCACCCTTGTTTCTCTTGACAACCTTGTTGACTTGGGTTTCTTGAGGCTGCCTCATGAGCACAGACAACTACTAATAACTCACTCTAGTACAGAGTGTGAGAGATGTATTTACACCAATACTTGAATCATTGCTCTCTTGCATTCAGAAGAGTAAAACGGAAGAGGTTGCAAACCCACCCCACCACTACACATACACATAGTAGGCATCTAACACACAAATAAACATATTCTAAGGTTCTCTAAAATAACCTACTGAGACACCAGAGACCTCCAAAACACAAGACTGCTACAACTAACACAATTCTCACAGCATCCATGACACGTAGCAACACTAGTGTTTCAACTACCAATCCCGAAAGACATAACACTCAAAAAACAAATGTTCTAGTCATTGGAGACTCAATAGTGAGGCACACAGATGTCCCACTCACCAGGTTGGACAAGGTGAAAGTTGCAGTCAGCTGCCTCTCTGGTATCAGGATTCGTCAGATTACGCATGCACTCAGGTCTCTCAGCAACACGTACCATTATGACTCTGTCACAGTTCATTTTGTAATGAATGACCTGAGATGTATCTCACTGGACTATATGAATAGAGACATGATTGAGCTCTCTGAGTGCATGTCCCAGGCAGGAATGTCCCTAGCCTTGAGCAGCATACAACCTTCCCCTAGAATGATGACGCAGTATAAACAAAAAAATGATTGATTTCAATAATTGGCTTATTTTTTGGTGTCATTCAAAGGGGATCCAGTTCCTGTCAGCCTGGGAAGCCATGGTTGACAAACCTCGCTGCTTTCCCATTGACCATTTGCACCTGGCACCTCTAGGCTTTTGGCTGTTGGCAAAGGCTCTTGCCTCCCCCACAGTGCCCTTTTTAGGCAAGTCTTGAAAACAAACTTACCAATGTGAAATTTGCCAATCATAACAAAATAAGGGTCACGCTAGTAAACATTAGGAGCTTAAACCAAAAACTGCACACCCTTGAAGCACTTCCATCACTGAAAGATGTAGATGTCTGTGCAGTCACAGAAATCTGGTTCAAGGCCTCACAGGGTACCTCAGCCTTGCAAGCCTACAATGCCTTCCACATCTTCAGACCACAAAATGAATGTGTGAGAACCAGTGGAGACAATGTTTATATGTATATTAGAGATAAAATCACCTCCTGTCTAGTTAGACTGGACAACTCTATGGAGTTACTCCAAGTTCAGATTATGGTGGGTAAGACCCCCATTCAAGGCATATCCCGTTATAGCTCCCCCTCCATGAGTCTTGATGGACATGAAGCCTACTTGACCAAACTGGAGACAATCCAAATATTACCAAACACTCTGGTTATGGAGGATTTCAATTATCCCTCCATCAACTGGGAAACCTACACTAGCCTAACTCGCTAGCGCAAGCGTTCCTTGACTTTGTTTACTCAAATTTACTGGAACAAATTGTTCATACCCCAACAACAGGAACAAACATACTAGATCTGGTCCTCACTAACATATCAAACAGGCGCATGACTGTCAGACCCTTATTAGTTAAATCTGACCACAAATCAGTCACCTTTGAGCTGACACTAACACCTGAACTTATAATGGGTGAAATCAGACTAAAAAACTTTACCAAGGCAAACTATACCCTCCTAGGTAAAGATATAAGTGCATTTTGAGCCCCACCCCCAGCTGGAAGTGGTAACTACACTGAAGCTTACACTACAACCCTGTACAATAATTTGCATGTGTGCAGTGTAAGCTATACCAGAAAGAATCAAAGCTAGAGCTCAAGTAAAAACATGCTACCATGGTCAAAAAACAGCATCAATGAACTTTACAATAAACGCAAAATGTTGCTGTCCAAGAAAACAAAACAAGGCTTCAACAATGGAAAAGTACCCTCCTTGGCCTCAACAGGCAAATAAGACAACTTATCAAATCCTCTAAGGGCTTCTTTGAGAAAAACAGCAAGGACAGACAAGAATAACAATAAGGCCTATTACAGCTATGTACATAGCCTAAATGGTAGGGCCCAAGCATGTGCAGAACTAGTAACCAACAATATCACACACATAGAACCCACAGAGATAGCAAACCTGCTACCAGATAGGTTTGGTGAAAATTTCACTCCCTTATCCCCTCCAAACCTATCACAAGCCTTCCCACAAACTTCCCCTCACCCCACATATATGAATAACAGGTCATCAAAGCCTTGTCCAAGGCAAAAATACAGCCTCTATGGGACCAGATGACATCCCAGGCTGTCTCTAAACAGGTTAAAATATGAACTAGCATCACCATTAAGTATCCTTTTAAATCATAGTCTAACCACAGGCTTTGTTCCTGCAGAATGGAGAACAGCAACATTTATTCCCCTCCACAAAGGTGGCCCAGGGAATTACAAATCCATAAGCCTGACCAGCCTCATCTCTTTGGCCATGGAACGTATCATTATGGACCTCATAAATAAAGACATACACAACCTCCAAACCATGGATTCTACTCAATTTGGCTTCATCAAGGGTAGATCCTGCCTGTTAAATCTGGTGATTTTTTTTGGAAAATATGATCAGGGCCATTGACGAGGGCAAATCTGTGCACACAGCATACCTTGACTTGGCAAAGGCTTTCAACACAATCACACTCTCAGGCATTACCGATAAACTTAGCAAATTGAATATCATTCCCTTCATTGTAAGATTGTCTGTCAACTGGATCAGAAACTGGACACACATTGTCAAAGTGGGTGACTCCACATCAGCAGACCTGTTACCAGCAGGATGCAACAGGGCTCAGTACTGGGCCCCCTACTATTTGGTATATATTTCTCAGAAGTTCAACTCAAAACTAACTGCAAACTGGGTGCAATTATTGAATCCCCAAATATTGTTAGTATACTCCAGGAGAGTCTTACACAAGCCATCGACTAGTGTCTTTGTCATGGTCTCAAACTGAATGCAAAAAAATGCATCATTATTCCCTTCGGCACAAACAATGTTCCTTCACACTATCAAATCAACAACAATACTCTAAGTACCCAAGAAATGGTAAGGAACCTGGGATCACAAGTTGACTGCAATCTTAACTTCAACTACCATGTGTCTACTGTAATAAGGAAGGCTTTCTATGTAGCACACTTGATTAGAAAAGGTATCATCTCAAAAGCAAAAAAGATTATAACCCCTCTAGACTCGGCACTAATCTGGCCCATAATTAAGTATAATGCCCTGTTCGTCATGTACCATACAAAGCACCTGCAGCAATTGGAGAGACCTCAGAGGCTTCTAACTAAGAAGATCAAGGGACTCCAACATGTGTTGTACACAGACCAACCAAAGTCCCTGTCACTGTACTCTGTATCATATAGACTTCTTAAGGGAGACATATGCCTGGCTTACAGAGCAATCATAGACCCAAATCTAATGAACTTGCTGCATATCCGTAAATCAAATGGGACTAGAGCTAACCATTCCAGAGACCTAAATATGGTGTGCGACTTAAATAGCACATGTTGGAGGGACAGATTTATCTCCCAGTGACCACCACCTCTTTGGAATATGTTACCTATTCATGTGAAACAGAGCACTTCTATAACACTGTTCAAAAAGAACTTGGACGAGTGGATGGGGCACCATAAATTCTTACTGGGAATAGCACCACAACCCTCCTGGACATAGGCAACCATTACTAAATGCAGTCTTGGGTATTAACTAACATTTCTATGGTATTACATTGGGATGAAATGGCTAGGCTTGAAATGATCTCCAGGTTGATAGCCTAGTAATCTCCTATGATCCTATGATCCTATGTTCTAGACTAGCGTTCAAGACTGAACATGGTAAAAGAGGGGGTTTATATTATAAAACTGAAAAAGAAAGTTTGAACTTGATTAACCTTGTAGTTTACTTAAAGTGTATTGGCCCAATTATTATGGGTTAAATATGAAAAATTTTGGGAAAGAAGGTAAATTCTTAAAAGATGTAAGAGAAATGAGAAAAGTGATACAAGAAAGAATAAGAAGAAATTACAAGAATGTATAGTAAATATAATGAGCTTAGAACAGAAAAGAACCGAATAGGCAAAACATGATGTTAAATTATTATGCAAACCCTTAGGAGGATTTATGGGTAGATGTAAGAAATTCAATAATGTGAAGAAAGAAAAAAATTAGTGATGTGATAAAAACACACAACCTCTGGAGATGTTTACTGAATAAACTATCAGTTAAAGGTGCAATGCATTATAAGACTTTATGCTTTTATTATGGTTTGGGAGGGTGGCCTAATGGTTAAGGTGTTTGCCTTACAAACACAAGGTGCAAGGTTTGAGTCTCACAAGGGATAATTGGCTAGGCTTAAAATGGCTCACAAGGGCAGTTAGCTTAGTACTAATCTATGAACCTATGTCTGTCAGCTAAACAAATAGTGGAAAAGACTACTAAAAAGGAAAACAGTAAAGGGGTTAACAAATGTTAACATGGGTAGGTTTCTATCTGGACTGTATGAAGGATGCAATACAAATGAATATATCAAATAGAAAAATATCTGATGTAATTTGGAACAATTGGGATTAGTTCATCTATCCATAACCCATTTTTGTGCATGGGGTTGGGGTGACCATAATCTAGAGCCAATTTGAATGCCACGAATAAAGAATTATTGTTTAGCAGACTAGATTAATGCAGATAATAACAGAAAGATTACATTTTGGTTGTGGCTAAAGGCCTGGGGTGGTATTCTATGTAACCTGTATGCATTGCTTGTTTTATAATGTTGTATGATATGTTTTTTTGATTTGTTTTCCATAAACACTACTTTCTTCAGTAGGCGCTGTGGATCTTTTGCATCCACCTGAACTAGCACCAGGTCATGCAGATGGGATTCACTTAATGTGTAATCCAAAGGATGACGCACTGAGGATTGCAGCACCTCCTAATTCTGCTCTGCTGTGTAGGTAATGGGAAAATGAATTCAAGTACCTAGTGTCGGAATAGAACCCATAATCTTCAAATCATTACACATCACAGGTGAATATGCAACCTGCTGAGTCACTGACAATGGCGCTCCCTATCCATCCACTCTGCAGGGCTGATTTGGTTTCTCTGAATTTAGAACATTTCTTTGTAAATGAAATCCTCTAACTAAATTAACTTAACCCATACTTTTGTGTTCATTATTTTAATGGTACTGTGTTACTTACATATATTCTCATGGTCTTTTTCTTAATTATGCCTGTCACCAATCAGAGCACTCCCATCAGTGTTTAGCCTTCCTCAGTGAGATGTTAGCAGGTTGACAGAAGGATAATTTTTCTCATAACACATCCATCACCACTGTGTGTGTGTGTGTGTGAGACTTTTTTTTCAGCAGGGGGTTTCAGTTTATTCTAACCTTTCCCCTGTGGTAATTTAGACATGCAGGGACTCACACAATGCTGCAGTGCTCTCAATGCTAGACTCAATGCTACCTGTCCTTCTGCACATGCAAATATATCCCTTTTAAAGTGTAAATGCTGTTTGGTGAGCTAAGTCACAATGTGATCCTAAGTGTCTCATTCTGCCTGTGTTGGGTGCCTTGTACTGTGTGGAAGACAAGGCTGCCATTGTTGCCACAGAATAGGCAAGCCAGCATTAACATCTCACTGCCACCCTCGCCAGAGAGCTCCTGAAGTGGCTGAGCCCATCCCCCCCAGAGAGCTCCTGTAGTGCCTAAGCCACTAATTGAATCCAGGTAATTTGGGTCACACTCGGGCATTTATCCCTCTACACAGTTAGCTCACATTCTGATGACACTTCATTCATATTCCATTGTGTTATATTAAACATCGGTCATGTGATGATTAATTCACTCACTACTGGTTTTCATTCAGCCTCAGTGGTCTGTCTTAATGAATATAGGCCGAGGTTAATTAGTACCCATACATGTGACTTTACTAAAAATGTTGATGACATTTTTTTTGACCAAGTGACACTTATTTTCCAAACTATACCTACAATATACAGAAAACTAACAAATTATGTGATAACTCTTGAAATAATAACATTTTACTTTTTTTGATGTCTAATGGGCCTGCACTTATCCAAAGTCAACAACTAAGGCAAATTTGCTAGTATAGGCAGGTCTTAAATGCTGCCATAGTCTTCCCTTGGATTTACTAACCTTCCGTGCAGGACTAATCTAGTCCTGCACAGAAGCGGAAATTTAATAGGAGGACGGCAGCGTGCCATGCATATTAATGAAGGCATGCTGCCTGAACTCCTAATGCTACACAGAGCGTGGACGAGGGCAGGGGGCATGTCTGACAGCAGAGCTCTCAGAATAAACACTCCCCTGCAAAGTAGAACAGATGAATGTGCAAATAAATGAGTGAGACCACTCATAAGTGTCTGCATATCCCCACCAACAGTCCCCATGTGTTAAACAGCAACAGTACAATCAAATAAAATGAAGAAACCCTTGTATTTATTTTTTTTAAAACCCCGAGTACAGCTAACCATAGGTGCGTGGGTTTGCTCAATGCTTAGCTAAAGTTAAAGCAGCTGAAAAGGCTGAAGAGGATAACAAGGTATATATATATATGCAAATGAAGCAGCACAGCAATAGTGCAGCGGTTAGATCATCCGCGTAACGAACAGGCATTCCTAGTTTGAGTCCCACTGCAGCACATATCATTTTCCATGTTAAAACTGCATATGAACATATATTTACATATTTTTGCCGTATAACCTACATAATAACATTTAAATGTGAACTAGAGTACTGCGTGAAATGTGCATGTGAAGTGTCAGTGTCATAATGAATAAGGCACTAGTAAGCAGGTTTAACCACAAATAAGCAGTAGTAAGTGTGTTTAAGTGCATTTGCACAGAGGTAAGCATTGCCTACACAGATTAAGCAATGTAGAAGCTGAGTGTAAGAAACTGCAACCGGAGGTTAGCAGTGCTTACCGTCACGCAAACCTGTGCAAACCTGCTTATAACTGCTTTGAAGTGCCTTAATCACTCTGGATCCAACAGTCCATGTTCTGCCCAGCAACAAAATAAACTGCCTCTGCAAGGCTCAAACTCAGGACCCTGTACACTATAGTTGCAGTAGTTAACCACTAAGCCATCATAGCAATAGATGTGCATGAGGTATCAGCAAACTAATTCTCATCACAGGAAAATCAAACCAAACATGTGAACTGAATCCATGTACAGGGTGAAGTGGTATAACCAGCTACATAACATAAATATGTGAACTGGAGTACTGCAGTAAGGCCAGATGTGAGGTGTTATTGCAATAAAGTGTTGAAGTTCGCAGGACCCCATACAGTGTACGTACACATGCATCCCTTGACACATATATAACATGTAATGAATAAGACATCAATGCCAAAAGGCAAATATCATGCAAATTGCATATTAAGCACAGCTAAGCATTGCACAGCACTGCTACACAGACTACTGGCAGGATACTACCAGTGGGAGAAACAGTGTCAACTTGCAAAAGTCTAATCTTAAACAAACACGTGTTCATCCCTAGCGGGACGACCCCAAAAATTCTGCTAAAAAGATTCCTCAGGGTAACATACCATGCCTTACAGGTAAGCAAAGAAGGATATATATGTTTGTGGACTGAATGTGTGGAACCCTGAAGATCCATGGGGTGAGACAATGTACATGATGGACCCTGAGTAGTGGAGAGTGACCAATGCATAGTGGTGTGGTGAAATTTGGATGGAACTTGTAGGAAGGATGATTGATGTGAAGGACGGAGGGGGTGGAGGGAATGATGGGTAAGACATTATGGGCTGAGGCATGCTGGGGTTGGATGGACCTGTTCTAATGGGACCGCCACATGGATGTAAGCAAGAAAGGAGAGGGGGAACAGGAAGGTAACTGAGACATACCATTTCCCATGTCAAAGCATGGTATGAGTAATATATATGTTGTATAACCCATGGAATAACATATATATATATATATATATATATATATATATATATATATATATATATATATATAAACTGGAGTACAGCTGCCACAAAGGAACATAATATATATATATATATATATATATATATATATATATATATATATATATATATATATATATAAAACCTAGAGTACTGCAGGAAATGCACATGTGAGGTGTCAGTATCATTATGCATAAAACAGTAGCCAGGTTAAGCAGCAAGAAGCAGTAGTAAGCATATGTCAGCACCAGTAAGCGAGTATAAGGCTGTGTGCGTGGGTTTGCGTGACGGTAAGCACTGCTAATTTCCGGTTACAGTGTCCTATGCCCAGTAAGCCTCTAAATTGCTTAACCTGTGTAAGCAGTGCTTACCCCCATGCAAACCCACTTACAACTGTTCAAAAGTAACTTAATCACACTGTATCCAATGGTCCGTGTTCTGCCTAGCAAAAAAATAAACTGCCTCTGCAAGGCTCAAACTCAGGATCCTGCACACTATAGTCACAGTAGTTAACCACCAGGCCATCATAGCAATAGATATGAATGAGGTATCAGCAAACTAATCCTCACCACAGGAAAGTCAAACCAAACATGTGAACTGAATCTATGTACAGTGTGATGTTGGATAACCTGCCACAGAGCATAAATATGTGAACTGGAGTACTGCAGTAAGCATAGATTTGAGGTGTTATTGTAATAAAGTGTAGAATCCCCCAGGTCCCCATACAGTGTATGTACACATGAATCATGAATACCGGGCACATATATAACCTGTCATGAAGAATAAATCATTGCCAAATGGCAAATATAGTGCTAATTAACTATTAAGCAATGCTAACCGCAGCACAGCTAAGTTAGTAAGTGTAAGCAATGTGTAGGTGAACCAATTCAATCTGCCTAGTGGTATACCTCTTTAAGCAGCACCAACCTCATGTAAGCAGGTCTGACCATAGCTTAGCCTATTCAAAACTGGCCAATCATGGGGAAGTGCGGGTAAATGGCCATATTTAAACCCCACAAGCAAGAATACTACTCATAACTGGTTGCAGCTTCCTACTGCAGGCAGAATGGCTGGTGTGGGTGAAGGCACTTGATTTAGAGTGCATCGCTGGGGCATCCAGGAATCAAACATCATGGTATGGCTCCTGGTAAAACACCATGATCCGAGACTATTGCAGGGCCAGTACCAGGGCTTGCAGTATAAACTGGAGGCCTGGGACAGTCTCGCCTGTGACCTCACCATTGCCACAGGTATTCCCTGGACTGGTGAGCAGGTCAGGCACCACCACCATGCTGACCTGAAGCGGTGGAGGGGGGATGTACTGGAACAGTGGATCCAGGAGTCTCCGGAGATGCCCGATGCCCCAGAACTGAGTAAGTATTCATTCTACTAAGTAGTTAATAATTGCCTAGCTTGTGTATACTATGGATAGGTATGGCTAAATATCACTGCATTTCTCTGACAGCTGCAGATGAGCAGGCTGCAAACCAGCAAGCCCATGATGCTAGGCTGCAAAGGCTGCATCACGAGGCAGGTTAGTAATCAGTCTGTATGTACTGTCATAACAAATAAATATAAGAGTCTTAGAAAGTGTTTTACCAGTAGAAATAAATGTGTAATAGTCTGTGAATAAAGGTATAACCCCTGGAGTGCTTCTGTTTAGTCTTCTCTCATATGTTGGTGATCTGTTCCATACTATAAATTGTAATGTTGTATCTTAAGCAGTGTCACCCACACCATGGTATGCAAATAAAATGGGCATAAAGTCCTGCATAACAATGTTGGAAGTGCCAAAAGGTCAATTATATTGTACAAGTTAGGGAGACTTAGATAGAAAACAGTTGAAAGCTATACATCAATTCCCCGATAGCACAGTGTACTGTGATGTCAGCTATAATATATTGTCACACACAGCAGGGGGCTGAATCCTGGGAGTGCTACTAAGTTGTATGCATAATAATATCCCACAACTGTACAGATTTTGATACAATGTTCAGAAAGAAAGCTGTATGCATACTTACACCCAACAGTACAGAATTTGCTAGAATGTTCAAAATGTACATAGTATGCATAATCATACCTCACAACTGTTCTAATCTGTCCAGCATGTCCAGATAAATGGCCCATATCACCAACATGGTACCCTGTTCCCCTGAAAATCCAATGTGATGTTCCAAGAATTGTGGGCAGCTGTCAATGACATATAACTGATATTCAAATGTGTACAGAGTCAGAAAATGTATACGGAAACAAACCTGTCATGCTAGCAGCTCACCCAAAGTGTATGACAGCAACTCTCAACATTTGTTACATTAACACCTGCAGCCTGTCACGCCTGTATGTAAGACGCAGGTCATGTATATAATAATGTATAAACATACCAGTGTACACTATAAGGCCACTGCATAGTATAATAATACATGTAAGGGAAAAACCACTGCAGTGACTAAGAATGTTGTGAAAACTACAATGATATATTAGTTGCTAATTGAACTCTCTCTCTCACCCCAACCATATGTGCATAATAACCCAATGACACTCCTCAAATGGTATGTGTACACTCCAAACATTTGTTGAGATGGATCTACCTGACTACGTCAAAACTGCAGATGAGCGAAAACGACTTCACCGACGCCAGAAGATCGACAAGACAGAAGACCGATGGAGGAAGACACCGACGCTGAGAACACTGAGATGGGGAAAGGATGTGTAAGTATGCGGTAGTGACGGACGTTAGGGTGTGAGTAAGGTAAGTGTGCAATGTTGACGGTGTGTAGGGATAGGGGTGGGATAAGTGAGTTAGGGTTAGGGTGCGGGTTAGGTAAGGGTGCGAGTAAGGTAAGTGTGCGATGTTGGCGGTGTGTAGGGATAGGGGTGGGATAAGTGAGTTAGGGTTAGGGCGCGGGTTAGGTAAGGATGCAGTAGTGATAGTTTTTGGGTTAGGGGCGGGTTAAGTGAGTTAGGGTTAGGGCGCGGGTTAGGTGAGTGTGCGATAGTGACGGACCTTAGGGTAAGGGTTTGGGTTAGGGTTGTAGATAGTTGTGTATGTATGGGTTAGTGTTGGTTTGTAAGGATTTTGATGTGCTTGTGTTTTGTGTGTGTGGGTTTTGGATAGGGGATTTATTTTGCTTGTTGTTATGATGTGTTGAGTGTATGAGGTGTCGTGTTTGTGAACTGTCGATTATGTGGTGTCGGTGAAGTCGTTTTCACTCTTTTGGTGTTTCGATGTTGTCAGGTAGATCCGTTGAGACATATGTCCTAATGGTTTATAAATATTCACATTTGTTTCTATGCATGTGCCATGTGAAAATACACCCATATTGGTGGCCTGTTGCCATCAATGAAACCTGTATGCTCCTGTAATGACCACTGTTGTTCCATATATGCATGTGTTCTGCTTGCTCTGCAACTATGTTAAATCTGGTGTGTTGGGTTAATGGAAATACCTATGCATGCTGTTATAACTAATCCTGAATGCTGTTGACTGTTACTAATCCATATCTGTCATAAACCTGTGACAACACAGCTCGTATGGGAAGGCCGGACCCAGTGGACCCACCTGTCCCACCTCAGCTGGCCATGGCACCGGGCACCAGCACATTTGGGGCTCTGCCTGGGACCTCCTCCTCCGTGGGCCCTGCGTCACCTTCGGGTGGAACTGCTGCAGGGGATGGGGTTCGGCCCCCTCAGAGCAGGCTTGGAGGGAAACCTGTCACCCGTCAATGGGCCGTGGTGTGTAAGGAGCTCAATCTGGAGTATTGAGAACGTCTATGCCAGCTTGAGGGCTGAGTAGCGGTATTAGAGGGTGAGCTTACCCCTCCTACACAGCCCCCAGCACAGCCACCATTAGGGCCGTGAAGGTGCAGTGGTGACTGCCCATGGCTGGGGACCTCAGTCCCACTGTTTCCAGTTGGGGGTTCATGGGCTTGTGAATTCCAAACACCCCGCCTCGTCCAAGGTGTTTACCACCCACAATGTGTCATATACCAGCCCTGTATGCATTTTGTATGTCTTGTCTGTTAACCTACCCAACCTACCTCCCCAAATATACCTACTATCCCTCCCCAACATCCCACTCTCACCTGAAAAAAAAAGGGCAATCTGTTCCCACAAGAAAATCTCACCCATACATAGCTGTCCATTTCGCACACATGCCCACTGGACACATGTAATCTGGTCTAATTGGCATCACAATGAATATATGTTGTCTTCACCCCTCTCCCAGGGGTTTGAGGGTCCAAATGTACCAGCAAATATAGTGTATATGCACAGCTGTTGCTGTAGAAGAAATTGGCAGCTATGGACCTTTCCTATACCCTTCCTGCACATGCTTAGCTATTTTCCCTACTGTCTTTCCCTCTTTGTGCCCTGTTTTTCACCACTGTTCTATCAACCCCTTTTTCTTTTCTTTTACAGGAATTAGCACAGGGGTAAGCAGCAATAAGCACTGTTAAGCAGCGGTAAGCAGGTTTGCGCAGGTGTGCCCGGGGGTAAGCTATGTCTACACATGTTGAGAAATTCGAAGCTGACTGTAAGAAAACATAAGCGGAGGGTGGCAGTGCTTTCCATCATGCAAACTCACGCAAATCCGCTTACAACTGCTTAAAAGTGCCCTAATCACTCTGTATCCAAAATCCCTTGTTCTGCTCAGCAACAAAATAAATTGCCTCTCCAAGGCTCGGACCCAGTATCCTACACTCCATACACAAAGTGATTTACCACTAAACCATGGCAGATATACATAACCTGAAGTTCTCACAAACATATCATAGAGCACAATCAGTCAACAGTACAGGAAATGTATTATTATCACACCGCATCACCTATTAATGCTAGAAGTCTTGACAAAGTATGCCACACTGTGGGTACAAATAGGGATATATGTCAGCTAATGCTCTGATACACTTAAAATGTTGCTAGTTACACAGTTATATGTGTTAGAACACATATGTAAAAGGAGATGAAGTCTGAAACACAAAAGTGTTGCCACTAGTTACTGACTTCAATGCTGCGATCATCCATGACAATTGCCAAGTGAATGAGGAACAGGCCAAAATATGAGCTAAACATGTATGGACATATGGGCAGATATATATCTGTAAATATAGACAGATAGACAGCTATATGTAGATATATATTAATGTATGACTCACAAATAATCATATAACAGCAATTGTATATAGATACATACATATGTTCATATATATATATATATATATATGTATATATATATATATATATATGTATATATATATATATATATATATATATATATATATATATATATATATATATATATATATGGATCTAGGACAGTTGATCTGAACTGTCTGAATCCAACCCTACCAAACACCGTTTACCAAAACTGCTTTCACCGAAAAAGCAGTTTCGATAAACGGAAGGTAAAACACACTCACACACACACACACATACACACACACACACACACACACACACACACACACACACACACACACACAAACAAAAAAAAACACACACACCATGTTTAAAGCCCCCCTGCACACCCCCTACTTTTATATTCTCACTCTGAGATTGCACTACAGTGGGGAAAAGGGAATATTCCCTTATCCCCACTGTAGTCTGATCTCGCCCACTACCACTTCCCCCAATTCCCTGTACTTTTACGAAAGTTTCACAAAAGCACTTTTTTCGATAAAAGTGCTTTTGCGAAACAATGACAGCCCGTTTCACTTTTGGTGAAACAGTCTTTCTGTAGACTGTCCAAGACCCGTATAAATATATATATATATATATATATATATATATATATATATATATATATATATATATGTACATATATATATATATATATATATATATATATATATGTACATATATATATATATATATATATATATATATATATATATATATATATATACAGATGTATATATCTATAGATATATATATATATATATATATATATACATATAGATATAGCCATATGAGATATATAATTAATATATATATATATATATATATATATATATATATATATATATATATATATATATATATATATGTACATGCACTCACAAAAGGTATCAGTAGCCATACGTATGTAGAAGTAGTGTGGAAGTACTGGGTGCAAAGTATATCCCTCAGTCACAAGCCCTTCAACTGGCACCTGTGAAATGTGCAGTGTGGCAACCATTCCCACAAATGAGAATACTGACATTAAACATATACCCACCCACAATTCAAAGGACATGACATGACACACAGGTATGCATACATAGATAACATTTATTCCTGTACTATACAATAATGTATGCCTGTACTGACACCACATAAGGTTTGAAATATGTAATCAGTCATGAATGCAAGGCCCACACAAAACAGTAGATGCAAGCAATGTGTATATATACCATACTATGCTGTCCAGGCCAAGGCCTTCAATTAGTACAACAGTGGAAACAGGACTTGCCTTCAGGATATGTAACAACCAACAATTACAGATGTAGCTCAGCAGCCTCCAAGTACACCCTGTAGTCAAGCCCTAGGGAGAAAAGTAGCACTTCTGTTAATGCCACAGTATCTTGTACATAACATTACTTAACCTAACATCTCACTATTACACTGAATGACGCTCTTCTTAACAGTTATATCACTGAAAAGGTGTCATATCCTAGGTTAATAGCATAGAACCCCCCCCCCCATAAAAGGCTGTACAAGGGCAAGGAACACTGTGTACCACACACACCTCTGGAATGTACAAGGGCACATATGTGTTCTCCAGCTGTTGCCCCCATATATATGGACTTGGCCCAACAGTTGGTGTGGGAGTCCATGACATGATTGGGATGATAGCAGTAATTACAGCGGTAAATAATGATAGGCCATTACATAACAACCCTTCATGTATCACAGCAAGACAAAGACTGGCATATATGTGGAGGACAAAGGCAGGAACATAGAGCCATATTTGCAGTATTGCTATTACACACCCTGGAAATTGCTTGTGTTACAGGATTCGTTGCAGCATACCCTTATGCAGGGATGTGACATTGAAATACAAATGGATGTAGCCATGTACTGATAGCACTCAACAGACAGGATGCCAC